>NC_037357.1:136199889-136512028 GCF_002263795.3 Bos taurus | reverse complement strand
CAGTTTACTAAAAATGAACTAAAAGACATTAAAAATGTATATGTGAATATGTGTGCTTATATACATTCATGTAATAATTGAAGTACAGACAGCTTGAACATGGAAAACATTGCATCTTTAACTTTGAAAACAAATTTCTAACCATCACCAAATGCTGAAGTCAATCAAATCCATATACACAAAAAAGATTGCAATGTGTGCAAGGTATTCAACTACGAAACTAAAGGAAACATACGCTACAAATGCACTTATTTAAAAAACAAAAACAGACTCACAGAGACAGAACACAAACTCATGTTTACTAAAAGGGAAAAGATGACAGGGACAAATTCCAGTTGGCATTAACAGATATAAAAAATGTGGAGTTGGGATTAACACATACACACTACCCTATATAAATGGATAAGTAATAAGGACCTACTATATAACAGAGTACTTTACTCAGTATGTTGTACTAAATCATAATGGAAAAGAATATATGTATACACACATGTAGATATATATCTGTATATATTTGTTATTGCTCAGTTGCTCAGTTCTGTCCAACTCATTGTGACCCCATGCACTGCAGCACGCCAGGCTTCCCTGTCCATCACCAACTCCTGCAGCTTGCTCAAACTCATGTCCATCGGGTCAGAGATGCCATCCAACAATCCCATCCTCTGGTGTCCCCTTCTCCTCCTGCCTCCAATCTTTCTCAGCATCAGAGTGTTTTCCAATGAGTCGGCTCTTCGCATCAGGTAAGTATTGGAGCTTCAGCTTCAGCATCAGGCCTTCCAATGAATATTGAGGGTTGATTTCCTTTAGGATGGACTGGTTGGATCTCCTTGCTGTCCAAGGGACTCTCAAGAGTCTTCTCCAGCACTACACTTTGAAAGCATCAATTCTTCAGCACTCAGCTTTCTTCAGAGTCCAACTCTCACATCCATACATGACCACTGGAGAAACCTTAGCCTTGACTAGATGGACCTTTGTTGGCAAAGTAATGTCTTTGCTGGTTAATATACTAACTTTGCCATAGCTTTTCTTCCAAGGAGCAAGCGTCTTTTAATTTCATGGCTGCAGTCACCATCTGCAGTGATTTTAGAGCCCAAGAAAATAAAGTTTTCACTGCTTCCATTGTTTCCCCAACTCTCTGCTATGAAGTGATGGGACCAGATGCCATAATCCTATTTTTCTGAACTCAGTGTGAGTTGTAAGCCAGCTTTCTCACTCTGTTCTTTCACTTTCATCAAAAGGCTCTCTCGTTCTTCTTCTTTGCTTTCTCCCATTACGGTGGTGTAAACTGCATATCTGAGGTTATTGATACTTCTCCCAGAAAGCTTGCTTCCAGCTTGTGCTTCCTCAAGCCCAGCGTTTTTCATGATGTACTCTGCATATAAGTTAAATAAGCAGGGTGACAATATGCAGACTTACTGTATTCCTTTCCCCAGTTGGAACCAGTTCATTGTTCCATGTCCAGTTCTAACTGTTGCTTCTTGATCTGCTTTTGCAGGAGGTGGGTAAGCTGGTCTGATATGCCCATCTCTTTAACAATTTTCCATAGTTCGTTGGGATCCTCACAATCAAACGCTTTAAAGTAGTCAATGAAGCAGAAGTCAATGTTTTTCTGGAATTCTCTTGCTTTTTCTATGATCCAATGAATGTTGGCAATTTGATGTCTGGTTTCACTGACTTTTTCTCAGTCCAACTTGTAAATGTGGACTTCTTGGATCACATACTGTTGAAGCCCAGATTGAAGGATTTGGAGCATGATCTTGCTAACATGTAAAATGAGTGCAATTGTGTGGTAGTTGTAGATATACATATATACATGTATAAATATATATACACACACACACGTGTATCACTGGATCACTTTCCTGTACACCAGAAACTAACACAATCTTGAAAATCAACTATACGTCAAATTAAAAAATAATTTAAGAATAAAGTAAAATAGAAAAAGCAAATGAACCCACTATAGTATTCTTGCCTGTGGACAGAGTAGCGTGGTGGGATACACTTCATCGGGTCGCAGAAGAGTTGATGATGATTTTCCAAGTAAAGAGCAACTCAATTACTATAAAGAGGTCATTAAAAACTCCATGAACATTAACTATTTGATCAAAAGAATATTTTGTTGAAACTCTATTTCTGAACTACCTACGTGCATATTTTGCACGTTTATAAAATGTACTCGCTCATTGTCAGGAATTCTTATTGTCAGTATATGATAGACAAACGGATGAGGAGGGATGTGGGAGCGGGGTTCAGGATGGGGAACACATGTACACCCATGGCTGATTCATGTCAACGTATGGCAACAATCACTACAATACTGTAAAGTAATTAGCCTCCAATTAAACTAAATAAATTAAAAAAAAAAAACAAAAAACCTCAAGACCATAGATAATAGAAAAAAGGAGTATAGTAATTAAGAAATGATAAAATAAATAACTAATAAGTACCTGCTGTATAGCACAGGGAACCTTAATCAATACTCTGTACTGACCTATATGGGAAAAGAATCTAAAAGAGTGGAAATATGCATATACATGTATAACTGATTCACACTGCTGTATAACAGAAGCTAACACATCAGTGTAAATCAACTATATTCCAATAAAAATTAATTTAAAAAAAGGAAAAAAACATAAGTTAAAAGTGATTTCAAGCAAAGGACTGATACTGGAGAATGTAACATAAATATTTTTTTCTTATAATTAAACGTGAATTTAAACGTATAAGAATAATTATGAGCACTGTTCTTTTATATCAAATATTTTGCCCATTTGAAGTTCTCTGCCAACTGCATTAGCTGCTTAAAAATAATAAAAGACAAATAAGAATATACAACCACACGAGCTATGGGTTCGATATGATGGATGCGTCTACCTCTAGTGAAGATGAATCATTAGAGATTGAGTACAAGTATAAACCCCAATTCTCTGACCTCTGGTCTATTGAAAGGTTAATCACACAGATATTTGACAGAGAATGAAAACACAGAATTCATACGAAACTGTGGATCAAAGTGAAGCACATTTTGGAACTGGCTTGAAAACACACATTAGACCTCCATGGACCTCAGAATGCATTTGGGCATTTTCCAGAAAAGCAGTATGATTTGATTTTGTTGGGAATTCTCCTTTGTCCACCAGAAAAATGGAAATTCACGACCCACGTGTCTATCCATGAATGAATCCCTCCACTCACGACGCGGAACAGTTCTCTGATAAAGTGAGGCCAGATAAGAAACCTGCATTCAGAGCAATAATATCAAATTCAGTAACACTGGTTAGATGGTTACAACGTGAGAGAAAGGCGGAGTTCTCCAGCTAACAATTTCAGCCCACGGGGATGATGTTTCCCTCAATTTTCCATTATTGTCTAAATCCCACCATCAGTACCTTAAAATATCAGTGCCTCTTTATTCTCCAATTACCTACCCCGTACAGGCTTGGCGGTTAATTGCACATTCTCTTATTCCCTAATTGCAGGCTTGTCGTTTTTCTCAACAAGAATTTACACTTCTCGTAAACTGCATGGAAATCTGTGCTGCTCTCTGAAGCAACTTTCTTTACCTGCCCGGCACAATATACCGTCAACAAAGACTTTCTGCTAAATAAGAATCCAGTGTCACAATGCTCAAAGAGTTGTGACGAAGGGCAACTTCAGCTGAGAGACCAAGAGAAGAGGTCTGGAGTACAAATGATGAGAATTTAAGCCAGCCACTTATTGTCCTGAGAACATGTATTTTCTGCGGCTTTCTGCCTCCACGATATATGGTGTTGCTCTCACGTTCTGTTTACTGTCTTATGGCAACGAGTAATGCTGGGTTATTTTTTTTTAATCCCAAGATGGCACAAGGACTCTTCCCTGAGTCAGGATATGTCAACACCTGATCTAACAGTTTATCAGTCGCCTCACTGATGATACCACTGCTTTCTAAACACTGCTATGGGGCAGAAATTGGACACGTGACAAATTTCTTCTGCTGCTGGGAAGAAACACAGGGGGCCACTCTCTGAATATGGAAAATATGAAAATGTCTCATCAATACGTTCTCTCGTTTACACTTTCATTCCAAGAATCTGTATGGTTCCCATTATAGCACATACCCTCAAAGATGCTCTGACTCACACGAGGAGAATTATAAAGGAAATAGGCAACCTAAGAACTCTTTCCAGAAGGCTACAAAATGGTAAATACATTCCTTTCCTTCTTTTCTCATTTCTAAGAACAGGAGATTAAGATTTGATATTTCCTCCTGCAACGTAGAGAGTCATACCCTTGCATAAACCCCAGGTCCCACACATCACTCTCTCAAATCTCCATTTTTTTGCTTAGCAAAATCCTAAACCTGATAAAACTTGACTTTCCCATCGAGGACACACCTGTATCTTTGAGGGGGAGCAGAGATGAAGGAATTTTGTAGGCCCATCTGGACTGGTCTCACTTTCAATGGCTGACCACAGACATGCAGTATGCTCACGGTGGAGACTGTAATAAATTTCCTTCAGAGCTTCCCTAAATCCCTAACACCTGCTTCCTGCCTCCTCTGATTTCTGATGCATCTGTTCCCATCATTACGGTCGGCGTATGAACTTGTCTCCAACCGTATTGAAAAAAAATCACACTAATTTGAAGAAAATTTCCATATAGCTCCAACAAAAAGAGTTGCCCAGGTATCAATAATTATCCCAGTTGCTGTGATTGCTCCTTGCCTTTCAGATGGGAAGACCCAACTCATTGGAGAAGACCCTGATGCTGGGCAAGACTGAAGGCAAAAGGAGAGGGGGCAACGGATGAGAAGGTGGGATGGCATCACCGACTCAACGGACATGAGACTGAGCAAGCTCCAGGAGGTAGGAAAGGACACGGAAGTCTGGCGTGCTGCAGTCCATGGGGTCGCAGAGAGTCGGACATGACTGAGCGACTGAACAACAAAGTTGCCAGTAAGCCTCCGAGTTGCTCTGCTGGCAAACTTTTTTTTCTCACTTCTCTATGTTCAGAACTCTGCTCACGACCTCACTCAGTCTCATGACTTCGTGATTTTTAAGTATCATCTACAATGAGAATTCCCTGGGAGTCCGGTTACTAGGGCTTAGTGCTCTCACAGCCATGGCCCTGAGGTTCAATCCCTGGTCAGGAAAGTAAGATTCTGCAAGCTGCATGCTGGAGCCAAAGGAAAAAAAAAGGTGTGTGCGCGTATAAATGTGTGTGTGTGTGTGTGTGTAAACACAACCTGTGTTCACTAGCTCAACATTCTTCTCTTTACACAGCTCTTTCCCTTCAGTGCTAGACTCTTACGTCCTTCATCTATGCAATGCCAATTATGTGATATCCCCAAAACATTTCCAATTCAAACTTTCAAACTGCATGGAATCCTCCAGATTCTCTCCACCAGCTGTTTTTCCAGATTCTTTTGTGGCCAACCTGGGCTTGAGTCAGAAATCCTAGAGACCTTTCCTCCCTTACACTCCACATCCAAATCATTTGCATTTTTAAAAAATCCATCAGTGGGACTTTACTGGTGCTCCAGTGGTTAAAAATTTGCCTTGCAACACAAGGGATGCAGGTTTAATCCTTGTTCGGGGAACGAAGACCTCACATGCCATGAAGCAACTAAGCCTGCGCTCTGCAACTCTAGAAAGGCTGCAACTGCCAAAGCCCACAATCCACAACTCAGAGTCCATGTGCCGCTACAAACGAAGTGCATGATGCAACAAAGACCCAACACAGCCAAGACAAATAAACAACAAAATATCAGTTCAGTTCAGTCATGTCCAACTGTTTGCGACCCCATGGACCGCAGCACACCAAGCTTCCCCGCTCCATCACTAAGTCCCGGCGTTTACTCAAACTCATATCCATCGAGTCGGTGATGCCATCCAACCATCTCATCCTCTCTCGTCCCCTTCTCCTCCTGCCTTCAGTCTTTCCCAGCATCAGGGTCTTTTCCAATGAGTCAGTTCTTTGCTTCAGGTGGCCAAAGAATTAGAGTTTCAGCTTCAGCATCAGTCCTTTCAGTAAATATTCAGGACTGATGTCCTTTAGGATGGACTGGTTGGATCTCCTTGCTGTCCAAGGGACTTTCAAGAGTCCTCTCCAACACTAAAGTTGAAAAGCATCAGTTTTTCGGTACTCATTGTTCTATATAGTCCAACTCTCATATCCATACATGACTACTGGAAAAACCACAGCTTTGACTAGATGGGCCTTTGCTGGCAAAGTAGTATCTCTGCTTTTTAATATGCTGTCTAGGTTGGTCACAGCTTTTCTTCCAAGGAGTAAGCATCTTTTAGTTTCATGGCTGCAGTCACCATCTGCAGTAATTCTGGAGCCCCCAAAAATAAAGTCTCTGGTTCCATTGTTTCCCCATCTACTTTTCATTAAGTGATGGGACCGGATGTCATGATATTAGTTTTCTGAATGCTGAGTTTTAAGCCAACTTCTTCACTCTCCTCTTTCACTTTCATCAAGATGCTCTAGTTCATCGCTTTCTGCCCTAAGGGTGGTGTCATCTGCAGATGTGGGGTTATCGATATTTCTCCCGGCAATCTTGATTCCAGCCTGTGCTTCATCCAGCCCGGCATTTTGCATGATGTAACAAAATATATGAAACAACGTTTCTTCCCCATCTCCACTGCCACCATCATAGGCAGGCGGTCATCATTTCTCACGTGGACTTTGGTGTTCATCTTCTAAGCTATCCCATGCTTTTTTAGTCTTGCTTCTCCAGGGTACTCCCAACAAGGCGGCTAAACTGTTTCCTGAAAACACTACTCCCTTTATCATCATCCTGCTAAATTCCTCTAAGAGGTCTCTTTCTGTTTCAACAATTAAAATCAAACTCTTCATAGCTTCATTCCACTTTGATCCCCCTCTTTCTCGTGGGTGTTCCCCAATGCAAAACAAAAGCCTCCTGCTGCTGCTGCTACTAAGTCGCTTCAGTCGTGTCCGACTCTGTGCGACCCCATAGATGGCAGCCCACCAGGCTTCGCCGTCCCTGGAATTCTCCAGGCAAGAACACTGGAGTGGGTTGCCATTTCCTTCTCCAATGCATGAAAGTGAAAAGTGAAAGTGAAGTCGCTCAGTCATGTCCAACTCTTCGCGACCCCATGGACTGGAGCCTACCAGGGTCCTTCGTCCATGGGATTTTCTACGCAAGAGTACTGGAGTGGCTTGCCAAAGCCTCCTCTCTGGGATCTTTGTGCTGGTCGTTCCTTTTGACTGGAGTACCCTTCAGGGACATCATCCTGGCTTCCTTCCTCACCTCCTTCTTGTTTTAATAGGTATTTATTCAACTCACTTATTTGGCTGCACTGGGTCTCAGCTGCAGCACTTGGGATATTTCTACCCTCATTGAGGCATGTGGGATCCTGTTCCCCGATCAGGGATCAAACTTGGGCTCCCAGCACTCGGCGTGCACACTCTTAGCCGCTGGAACTCACAACCTCCTTCAATTGTTTACTCACACTCTCCCTTCTCAGTGAGGCGCCTGTTGACTCCCTAACACAAAAGCTCAATTTTCACTGCCATCCAAATCTCATTTGTCCCTTTTTCAAAGCACTCATTACTTACCCAAAGTGATATATAACATATTTAATTCTAAAGTTTATTTTCCATTCCCTGCACAGAATATAAATTTCACAAGATAGGCAGTTTTGTCTGTTATGTACATCAATGCATCTACAATGCTTCGAGCAAAACATATACATGATAAGCATTACAATATTAGCTGAAAGACAGAATCAATGGCAAAAATCAATTAGTAAAAGATACTATATTGTGAGTATTGTTTGGAAACTTAGACACTGATATTGCTGCTGTTGTTCAGTCACTCCGTCTGGTCTGTTGCTTTGGGACCCCATGGACTGCAAAACCCCAGGCCTCCCTGTCCATCACCAACTCCTGCAGCTTGCTCAGACTCATGTCCATTGAGTCCGTGATGCCATCCAACCATCTCATCCTCTGTCGTCCCCTTCTCCTCCTGCCTTCAATCTTTCTCAGCACCAGGGTCTCTTCAAATGAGTCAGCTCTTCACATCAGGTAGCCAAAGTATTGGAGTTTCAGCTTCAGCGTCAGTCCTTGCAATGAACACTCAGGACTGATTTCCTTTAGGATGGACTGGTTGGAACTCCTAGCAGTCCAAGGGACTCTCAAGAGTCTTCTCCAACACAACTTTTCAAAAGCATAAATTCTTCTGAGCTCAGCCTTCTTTATGTTCCAACTCTCACATCCATACATGACTACTGGGAAAACCATAGCCTTGAGTAGACGGACCTATGTCAGCAATGTGACGGCTCCGCTTTTTAATATGCTGTCTAGGTAAAGCATAAAAATGCTTTAAAAATTTTAGAGACAAAAATCTTTTGAAAAGACGAATTTTGGGGTTAGTTGAGAGACAGAATTGTTGAAGGACAAATCAAGAGAAGGTACAGACTGTGCCTTACCAGATATGGAAATACTTGAGAAGTCCTTCCAAGGTCACTGAACCATGAGTAAGACGGCTGCTTCCAGGGCTGCAGGAGGCTCTGTTCAATTTGCTCATTTGGCTTCTTGTTTTTGTCACACATGAACCTATATTTCCTATTGTTTCTTCCCTATGTCTGTCCTATTTTTAGGCACCATCAGCGAATTTATATTTCTTCTGCACAGATATCCGAGAAGTCGATGAAGTGTACAAATCCTGTGGTTTTCTAATGGTTTTTATATATTTCTGTCACCTCCAGCCCCATCTTGTGCCTACCTCCCCATAACTTCTCTCTCTGGATTTTCTTAACTTATTACTGACTGGAGGATTTTTGCAGAAACAAACAGGCAGCTGTTTTGGTTTTGACCGGACAAAAAAAATTCATTCTGTGATTGCACCATCACTTTGTGGGTTATTCCATTCAATAGCTACAGCTCACACACCTGTCAAGTCTCCTCCAGCGCCATGAGCTGTATTTTCACTTTCCATATCAGAGTCCCTCACAGTAAGGGTTTCTACCTTTCTCTTGGCCTAATATTCACATTATCTGAATCAGGGCTATATCCCAAAGAACTATCTGTCATCTTCTGAGATGCTAGTCTACATGTCACTTGCACAATCAGAGAAAGTATCTGCGTCAAATTCACTGGAAGATTCTTCTTCACTCAAAATTTTGACTTATGTTCTTTCTGAACCTTCTATGATGATAAACTTGCATTTATAATACTTACAAGGTTGAAACAAAAACCTGATGGAGCAAAATATGAATGAGAACAATAATCCTAAGTTGTATAACAAATCCTTGATCAATTTTAGGCTCTTACAGCTTCAACGGTGATGTTAACTATTGCTGCTAAGTCACTTCAGTCGTGTCCGACTCTGTGCGACCCCATAGACGGCAGCCCACCAGGCTCCCCCGTCCCTGGGATTCTCCAGGCAAGAACCCTGGAGTGGGTTGCCATTTCCTTCTCCAATGCATGAAAGTGAAAAAATGAACGTGAAGTCGCTCAGTCGTGTCTGACTCCTACCGACCCCATGGACTGCAGCCCACCAGGCTCCTCCATCCATGGGATTTTCCAGGCAAGAGTGCTGGAGTGGGGTGCCATTGCCTTCTCCATGTTAACTGTATCACTTTCTAAAAATGTATTGCTACGCCTCTTCTCAGTAAAATTAGGGGCTTCCACAATGGCTCAGCACTAAAAAATCAGCCTATATGATTCAGGAGATGTGGGATCAATCCTCTGGGTCAGGAAGATCTCCTGGAGAAGGAAATAGCACCCCACTTCAGTATTCTTGCCCTGAGAATCCCACGGACAGAGGAGCCTGGCAGGCTACAGTCCATGGGGATCGTAAAAGAGTCAGACATCACTTACCGGCAAAACAACAACAAACAAAAGATGTTTTAATACACTTTCAGTTAATAATCCAGTAAGAGTCCTAAAGGGCTGTTGTCGCAAAGCAGGGTTCTCATTTGCCAAGATTTGACGCCACATTTACTGTGCTTTCCTGCAGACTGGTAACGGAGGCACACATCTGGGGAGGGTGTCTGGACGATGACAGATCCAACCTCTGTCTTGCACAGGAAGACAACCGTCCGCATTGCATCTGAAACACGGGAGTACGTGAAACTCACTCAGTCCTGTCCAACTCTCGGTGACCCCGTGGAATATACAGTGCATGGAATTCCCCCAGGCCAGAGTACTGGAGTGGGTAGAACTTGTGATGCTTCCCCACCGTTTCTAGAAGAGATGTTATGACTTTCTCTTGGGAGCCATTCCATTACGGGAAACACATGTATAATTATCTCATCTTCACACCATGTAGGGAGGGCCACGCTTTGAGCTCAAAACAGACCACAAACAAAGAAACAGAAGCAGGTGAGGTGAGGGGTGTGTGGATTTGTGGGAACAAATGTGGAAACAGGGGCCCACGGTGTACTCAAGAAGACAGGCTACGATATGCAAAGGAAGCAAGAAATCAAAAGATGCGTGAAAACTACGAAGAGACGAGTCAATCAGCAAAGAGGAAAAAAGTCATCACGGCTTCCAATCAAAAGGTGCCTACATTTTCATTTGAAATGTCAGGAAATACAGAGAAGTTAGAAAAGAAATGACAACAAGAAACTCTATTGCACATGATGATTCAGTTCAGTTCAGTCGCTCACTAGTGTCCGACTCTTTGAGACCCCATGAATCGCAGCACGCCAGGCCTCCCTGTCCACCACCAACTCCCGGAGTCCACCCAAACCCATGTCCATTGAGTCGGTGATGCCATCCAACCATCTCATCCTCTGTCGTCCCCTTCTCCTCCTGCCCTCAATCTTTTCCAACATCAGGGTCTTTTCAAATGAGTCAGCTCTCTGCATCAGGTGGCCAAAGGATTGGAGTTTCAGCTTCAACACAGTGTTTACTTTTTACTTAGAAAAATTTTTCTTTTGGCTATATCACACATCTTGCAGGGTCTTAATTCTCCAACCGAGGATTGAACCTGTCTCCTCGGTACAACTGCTGAATTCTAAACAATGCACCACCAGGGATGGCTTTTATTATATTTTATCATCCAATATTTGGGGGGTTGAGGGTGGAAGACTTAGACATGCGTTCCTCTTTGTTTTTTAATTTTTAAATTTGTTTTTTATTGGAGTATAGTTGCTTTCCAGTGATCTGTTAGTTTCTGATGAGCAGCAAAGTGAATCAGACACATGTACACATATATCCACTCTTTCTTGGATTTCCTTCACGTTTGCAGGTGGGATGGACAGGGAGACTGCAATGGATACATATACACATTGTACAGAGTAGCTGACTAATGAGAACTCACTGTACATCACAAGAAAGTCCATTCAATGCTCCATGGTGACCTCAATGGCTTCCTCTTTACAGCCGATTTCCACACATAACCTGAAATTTTGCTTTGGTGCAGTAAAAATAGAATCGATTCTTTCCTTTAAAGAAAAAGAAAATCTCCGTCCAAGTCACATAAAAGATAGGTCAGAAAATGTGTCATCAACGATTTGGTGCCTAAGATTTTCTCTTGCACTTCCTGACACTGAGATTATTTGTTTTTAACAATGCTTTTCAAAGAACTACATTTCTAATTTGAAGATGTCAACAACAAAAAAAATCAGAACAGCAAAATATTTTGCACCATCTAATTAGACTATATGTTCGCCGGGGAAATAGAGTAGATGGTTTCAACACATTATAATATTCTTAAAATGGATTATTAAATAGAATACTCAGTTTTTAAAAAGACACTATCTATTCCAGGTTTAACATTCAGTGCCCTGACAGATCATAAGAGGTTGGAGTAAATGATGTATATTATTTTTTAGAATAAGTATCCATTTATCTGGCTTAGTGGCAAATAAAGGTCTTGGTTGCAGCCTTTGGGCTCTGTACTTGCTGCACAAGGGTTTAGTTTCCCCGAGGAATGTGGGAATTTGGTTCCCTGACGACAGATTGAACCCACAACCACTGCATTAGAAGGCGTATTCTTGACCACTGGACCATCAGGGATGTCCCCAAGTATCTCTGGTTTAACATGGCATTGAACTAGGTATGACGTTCACTCTTTGCGCACAGAGTTGCTCTGCTCAGAGGTGCAAGTTATGTTTCTCGTTCTGAGTGATTTCCTTCCCTTATGAACTCATTCACTTTTGAGACGATAAGTGTCCTCTCAAACGTTTATCATTTGCGACTCTTCTCTTGTCTTCCTCCACCCGTAACTTTGATTTTCATCTCAAGCCGTGGACAATTCTTTCTTTCTCCTCTGCGCATCCTCTGTGGAACCGCTGATGGTTTTTCCCACACGGATCTACCCTGATCACATTCCGTTTCAAGTGTTTAAATACCGGTCAAGACCAGCAGCAAGCAAGTGCCTACAACTGTGCCAAAGTCAAGACCTTAGGAGATGTGTGATGTGATGACCAGCCTCACAGTTCTCACTGTCCATCCTTCAGTGGACGTGGCTCTGTGGGGAGTTCCAGGCTCCTTGGTTCATGGGGATGGCCTGCCATGAGCTTGCAGTCCTCATAGCAGAAAAGATGCCCATTCTTTCCCAACTTCCATTTCTTCTCATCTCTTCCGTCCTGCTTTGACTATTCTTTCTCTTCCCTTTTCGACACTATTGCTTTTCATATAACTGGGTTTCTCTGGTACCTTGAGTCGGAGAGAAGACACACACACACACACGCCCCACGTGTGCACACACACACACCACACACACACACACACACACAAAAGTGCTTATTTTGTACACACCTTCATTGCATCATGACACTTGGAATGAGCTCCCTGGAGTGGACTTGCATGGTGATGTTGTGGGTTCCTTCGAAACCCAGTGACTCAGCAGGTCATTTCTCCAAGCACACGACCATGTAGACTACCTCCCCAGAGTCCAATTTCCCTGCAGCACAGACCCCTGCCCACTCACAGGGGCCATAGACGGAGAATCTGGGGTGATCCGCATCTCTCACTATTACTATTATCACTTACATCAATGGCTAATGGTCATTCTGTTTACAAAAAAAAAAAAAACGAAACAGATGGATACTGATGGCAAACACACTCAGACGGAAATCACTCACTGAAATTAAGACTGCAGTTAGGACCCTCCTCTCTGTGTGGCTAGATTCCGTTCCTCTCCAAACGTAAAGGGAGGAGAAACCGTCTTATGGACCCATTTGTGTTGCTTAATAACAAAAATAAAAGAAATGTCCTCTTTCGAATGCCCCCTAAAGCCATCCACATATTCATGGCATTTTGCCCTCACGCTGATGCACATTTTGAAATGCAGATTCCTTGTGTTTACATTTTTAAGTCAGCACATAATGTTTTATTTTTGATGAAAGCTCACACTTGTGGTTAAAAAGCATTGCTGTTCATGCACTGAGCTGTGTCCCATTCTTTGCAAAGTCCTGTCTGACCCTTCGCTAAGTTGGGTCCGACTCTTTGCTAAATAGTGTCCAACTCTTTGCGACCCCGTGGACTTGAGCACACCAGGCTTCCCTGTCCTTCACCATCTCCCGGAGTCTGCTATAGGTCGTATGTACTGGAAAGCCCAAAAGAATTTTATAAAAGAAGAAGGAAACATTTATTTTTTATCCGATGAGACAGCCAACGAGAGATGTTTATGGAGCATGTATTCCACTGTGCCAACGGGAACTGAGGTCATCTCTGTCTTGCTAACAACAGCCCACGTTCAGTGTTGAGATTTTATCTTGTCTTCACACTTGTAGCTCCTGACAGAAGATGACCCTGTAAGTCACCTACATACACATACAGGGAAGGGAGGTCATTGCTGCAAGGTACCTGGGTCTCTTTTATCAGAAGAGAGGAAGCTTGAGAAGAAATAGTCCCCATAAGAATAAATAAGACTCCTTACTTGTCTTATGCATGCAGTTCAATTACTTGGTTGACACTGTTGTGTTAATTTCTGCTGTAACCACCAAAGTGACTTGGGTATATCAGAATGACAACCCACTCCAGTATTCTTGCCTGGAGAATTCCATGGACAGAGGAGCCTGGCAGGCTGCAGTCCATGCAGTCGCAAAGAGTTGCACACAACAGAGCAATGCTCACTCTCAGTGTGTGTGTGTGTGTGTGTGTGTGTTGTTCATTCGTGTCTGACTGTTTGTGACCCCATGGACTGTAGCCCCCCAGCCTCCTCCGTCGATGGGATTCTCCAGGCAAGAACACTGGAGTGGGTTGCCATACCCTTCTCCACACTCTCACATATGTATTCATATAGACATATATATGCATGTATACACACATGTTCATGTATTGGTATGTTGCAGTGTAAATCAATTAATTGAACTAGACACGTAAGATGTCTTTTTGACACCATTCATCTCTGATCCCCTCCCTGCCCACATACAGGTTGTGAGAATGCATTGGGACAGCCAACCAAGGTGTATCTAATTCTAAGAACTGCTTTGCTCTCAATGGGAAATTCCATTTTAATGCCTGAAGGTCACTGAACTGAAGGATTTGATTAGTGTTCCAATTCCTTCATCTGAAAGCAACAATATGTTAGGTTGCCAAAAAGTTAGCTCCAGTTTTTCCATAAGATGTTACGGAAAAACTTGAATGAACGTTTTTCGCCAAGCAAATACATAAACAATCCGTTGAAAAGGATAAAGTCAGATGACACAGATGTATTTAGCATCTAGGAGGAAAGGCTGTCCTGCCTACATGCTAAGGGAGCCACCATAAAAGAAAGATAGTTCTCGTGCTGAGTTTTGAAGAGACAAGACTTATAAAAGAAAAACACTGAATAAACATTAAATACCTATAAAAATCCAGATCAGGAAATATTATGAGGATTCTAACAAATGTCAAAAGTTACTGCTCTTCCTAAGAAAGGTGAGTGATGGCTAATTCGTATCAGTACGTTTTTCTTGTAGAGTTCAAGCCTCAAAGATAAATGTTACAGAAATTAAAACTGAAAAATTAAGTGAAGCACCAACAGTTTTTAAAAAAAAAAAAATCACCTGGCAATATATCTAATGAGCCAGGAGCTCATCCAGAAACAGAATCTATAAATAATCTTTAATCATTTCAGAGAAGATGACTTCCATTAGACAGATGTTCTTTGTGACCGACACAGGACATGCCCTTTGGAGAAGTAAGACGTGTCCTTGTGAGAATGTATCATAATTTTACCGTACATCATACTGAAATGCAAAATAGAGGAAAATTTCCTGGGTGCCTGATACAAGATGATAATTGAGGTGACTGAAGAGAATTCTAGCTTCCACTGATGGAGAATAACAAGGTAGGAATGAACGATGTATGAACCCAATACAATAAAAAGCCACTATAATCAGCAACAAATAGAAATGGAATAATGAGATCTTTTTTCACCGTGGGTTCCTGACACCAGACTATTTGTTAAAATAAGAGATGGTCCAGATTCTTGAGACGCTCCCCGATTAGCGGGACAGGTAAAGAGCAAAAACAATACCAGCATTTACAAAGAAACAAAAGGGTATATAACCTTTAAAAAGAAGCACATGGAGGAGTGTAGAAACAACCATTTAAACCGGTGGCTTTACTGAAAATTCAGCTATTTCCCAAATGTTTGTTACAGTATTTTTTTCGACTTAATACAGATTTCCCAAGAGCTTCTACAGGCAAACAGTATCTTTGATAGAAAACCTTACATTGCGTGCATATGACGCACAGGTTTTATCTTACCTGATAAAATCATTGCACGAGAGAGTGAGAAACCCCTTAGAACCAATGGCAACATGTCTTCATGACTATTAAGAAGGTAATACAGCCATGTTATGAAAGTAATCTAAAGGTCCGTCAACTGAGGAACGGATAAAGAAGATTTGGTGTATACACACACACACACACACACACACACACAATGGAACACCACTCAGCCACAAGAAGGAAATAATGACATTTGCAATCCTGCAGTCTATGGGATCTCAAAGAGTCGGACACGACTGAGGGACTAACACAACTGCATAGCAGAGGGAGATATATTCAATATCCTGTGGGATAAAAGCATCAAGGAAAAGAATATGAAAAAGAGTACTCCCATATATTCATACATATGTGTTGCAAGCTCAGTCCCATCCGACTCTTTGTGACCCCATGGACTGTAGCCCATCAGGCTCCTCTATCCATGGGATTTCCCAAGCAAGAATACTGGAGCAGGGTGGGTGCCATTTCCTTCTTCAGGGGATCTTCCCAACCCAGGGATCGAACCTCTGTCTCCAGCACAGTCAGGCAGATTCTCTACCACTGTGCCACCAGGAAGCCCTTCTGTACACATGTGTATATATGTATCTATAAGTGTGTATATATGGGCTTTCTGTGTGGCTCAGCTGGTAAAGAATGCGCCTGCAATGCGGGAGACATGGGTTCAATCCCTGGGTTGGGAAGATCCCCTGGAGAAGGGAAACACTACCCACTCATGCATTCTTGCCTGGAAAATTCCATGGACTGTATAGTCCATGGGGTTGCCAAGAGTCGGACACGACTGAGTGACTTTCCTAAGTATATATGTATACATAAATGCATATAACCAAGTCACTTTGGTCGTTACATCAGAAATTAACACAGGAGTCTAAATGAATTAATTAAACACAGTCTAAATGGATTAATTCAACAATACTTCAGTTAAGTTTGTGGTCAAGACCCTTTCAGGCCAAGACTTTGTATTTATGGTGTTTTGGGATGATTTTTATGTTGTAAGTCAATGGTGGTGGTGGGAGGGAGGGAAAATAATGCCTCTTTAAGACCACCTCAAAGTTTTTCTAACCATAGTAAAATGTGCTATTGTAAAACACGCTGCTAGAACAAAATCTAAAAACAGTGAAGGAAAAGCTGCCTGATAGGAGAGCTGTTCTCAACAGGAGGAAGGCATGAACTGAAGGTGAAGCCAAATTACACATTTGTGGTTTTGTTCTCTTTCCCCTTTGCAGTAACTGGGCCAGGAGAAAATCTCCCATCAGGTTTCTAGCACCTTAATTCCGGGGGCTTCCCTCGGGGCTCAGATGGTAAAGAATCTGCATGCAATGCAGGAGACCCAGGTTCGATACCTGGGTCCGAAAGATGCCCTGGAGAAGGAAATAGCAACCCACTCCAGTATTCTCACCTGGAGAATCCCATGGACAGAGGAGCCTGGCAGGCTATAGTCGATGGGGTCTCAAAGAGTCAGACACGACTGAGCGACTAAAACAGCAGCTGCAGCAGCATCCTAATTCTAGACACGGCCAGCTGCTCTGCTCCTTGACATCGCTGACATGCATCACGTGCTTCACGTGGCTGGAAGAGTATCTGAATGTCTGTAGAAACCCAGCCCTGGTTGGTGCACACGCAAGATCTGCATTTGAGGACGGCCGCCAAGGCTTCTTACCCAACGTGATTCAGGAAGACACTTGGAGAGGGCTTTATACATGACAGTCTGGATGCCTGGGAGCATGAAAGCAGCACCCAGGGAGCCTTCAGAGAAGAGCAAGGATTAGGCTTGTCAACTGGACGCTGCCATTATGAATTCAGCACCACGGACAGCTGATGACACCTCAACAGATTACAGACACCTCTACAACAACAACAGATTACAGACACCCCCCCCCACTCTTCCCAATGAGCTGAGACCCGGTTATTGGCCCAAGGGATGGTGGGGAAGGCCATGTGTGCCCTTTCACTTTCAGAGACTGCAAGAGAAAGCCGGAGACAGACTTCCATGATGCCTGGGGGAGGTCTGACTTCCTGAATAGCACAATGTCAGGGAGATTTACTTCCAGCTTGTCTTTTTTTTCTTTTTCCCTTCTTTCCAAGTAAAACAAAGGGAACTACTTGAGAGCAGAGGTGTGAGATTCTGAATTGGGACTAAAAGCTTTGAACTGCTCCATTTCTAAGGAAAGCGTCCATTTTTTTTCTAGCCTTTGGGTTAGCTTTACAATAAATGTCCAGTTATCAGTGGTTCCCAGCCCCTCCACATGACATGTGTGTCTGTCTCTGTGTTCACCTTCCCTTAGCATCGTTCTCCCTTGCTTAGGTCACGCTGAGTCCACCTTTGGGGTCACCCTTGTGTTTATCCTCTTGCCCATTCATGGCTGCCCTGCCTTTGTAAATCATGCCTCATTCCTCGCTGAGCTTCCACCCGAGGATCCTAAAGAGAAATGTCCAATTCCCTCCCATCCACCTTCCTCCATGCCACTGAGCGTTGGCAGAGCCATTTCTGAAAAACCTAGGGACAGTCACACCAACAGCCCAAATTAACCCAAAGTCTTTTCTCTCATATTCACTGTGAGTTCAGTCGCTCAGTTGTGGCTAACTCTTTGCAACCCCATAGACTGCAGCACACCAGGCCTCCCTATCCATCACCAACTCCTGGAGTTTACTCAAACTTATGTCCATTGAGCCCGTGATGCCATCCAACCATCTCATCCTCTGTCTTCCCCTTCTCCTCCTGCCTTCAATCTTTCCCAGCATCAGGGTCTTTTCAAATGAGTCAGTTCTTCACATCAGGTGGATTGGAGCTTCAGCATCAGCATTAGTTTTTCCAATGAAGATTCAGGACTGATCTCCTTTAGGATGGACTAGTTGGAACTCCTTGCAGTCCAAGGGACTCTCAAGAGTCTTCTCCAACACCACAGTTCAAAAGCATCAATTCTTTGGTGCTCAGCTGCGTTTAGAGTCCAGCTCTCACATCCATACATGACCACTGGAAAAACCATAGTTGTGACTAGACAGACGTTTCACTGTACTCTGGGTTCATTCCCAAATCTGTCTGTAGCTTCATCTTCTGCTCTGTCTTCGAACATACTCTGCTTTAGATAATCAAGACCGCTTGGGACTTCCCTGGTGGTCCAGTGGTTAGGACTTTGGCTTTCAACGCAGCGGGTAACGGGTTCAATCCCTGCTCAGGGACCCACATGCCTCATGGCCAAATATATAACAAGCAATGTTTTAACAAATTCAATAAAGACTTTAAAAATGGTCCCCATCCAAAAAAAAATTTTTTTTAAAGAAGAAGACTCCTTGTTTTTCCCAGATTATGACGAACACAGATTGTATTTCTCTTACAAAACAAAGTGACTGTTCCACATTTTTTTTCCCCAGTGGTACCAATGGCACTGAAGTGAATATATCTGGAGCACAATAAATGTTTGCTGTTGGAATGAATTAATGCCTCACATAAAATGTCAACAATAGCATCAAGAGTATATATTTTAAAATTAGTATAAATTAGACATAAGATTGATGGTGAAATTTGCTCAGAGGACCTATGGCATCTTGACAAAATTTGTGCCCCTGTGTACAAACAAAAATAGGACGGAGGGTCATGAAAGAGAATTTCTTGTGCCATCGTGATATTTTGTTTTGAAGATGAGAGACGTGTAAGTCCAGATCTCTGTCCTCAGGGATGGAGGGGGATAAAGCAGAGGAGAAACATACACAGGGGGTGAGATGACAGGGGGTGATTATCAGACAATATATAGGAAGCTGGATCATCAACTAGGAAGGAATAAAATGACGAGACAGAGTCCCAAGTGCAGGATGAGACAAGATCAAGGAAGAGTAATGAGAATATTGCAACAAGTCAAGGTTGGGCTTTGTTTCAAAAGTGATTCCTGAGAAAGAACTCAAGATTATCCCAAGTAGGGAAGAGATGTTGGAGAGGAAGTTAATTGTTAGGATAATATTGTGTGACAGGGCTTCCCTGGCAGCTTGGACCAAAAAGCTCCTCCTGCAGAGCAGGAGACGCAGGCTTGATCCCTGGGTTGGGAAGATAACTCTGGAGAAGGGAATGGCAATCCACTCCAGCATTGCTGCCTGGAGAATTCCGTGGACAGAAAAGCCTGGCGGGCTGCAGTCCACGGGGTCACAAAAAGTCGGACACAACTGAGCAACTAGCAGACTTTGACAAGAGCTCTCTTTGGTGAGCTTGAACTGGTGGTGTTCGGTTGCTCTGTCGTGTCCAACTCTTTGCAACCCCGTGTGTTGTGCCATGTCCTTCCCTATGTCCCGGAAGTTTTCTCATGCCCATCCCGTCAGTGATGCCATCCAACCATCTTAACGTCTGTCATCCCTTTCTCCTCCTGCCCTCAATCTTTCCCAGCATCAAGGTGATCCTGATTGTCCAGCAGAGTTTCAGGAAAGCAAACGCCTTAGGTATGTAGGATAGGCAGTTTGGCGCCATCTCTCACCTCTCATTACTTGTTAGGATAACATTGTGTGATGGGGCTTCCCTGGCAGCTTGGACTGTAAAGCTCTTCCTGCACTGCAGGAGATGCAGGCTTGATCCCTGGGTTGGGAAGATACTCTGGAGAAGGGAACGGCAATCCACTCCAGCACTGTTGCCCGGAGAATTCCAGGCAACGCAGTTTGGCACATCTCTCTGTCTCTTGTTAGAAGACAAGGTTGGTCCATCTGTCCTGCAGCAAGTGTTGTGTAGTCAGAGTGAGGACCTTGTCTTCACCAACTCCTGGACAAACTCCACGTGAAAGCTGACCACTCACTACACTCTCCCATGGGATCTAAAGAAAGCTGCAGTTGGAAATGCTGTGTGCCTTTAACCACAGGCATCATTTCTCCACTGATAGGAAACACCAATTAATTAGACTAACTCTACAGGTCTTTCCTATTTCCTCGACACAGGAAAACGAAAAGATAGGAAATGCATTTTTGCTAATTTCCTTTGCTTCTTTACACTATTTCTTTTCAGTAATTAACATTTATTTCCAAAGAATGCCCAAAAAAAAAAGAGGGAAAGGAACTATTTTTAGCACTGCCTGTGATCAGACCCTAAAGGAACAAAGTCCTAAAAAAATATTTGGATACATCCAATATGTTCCTTCTTCAAAATTCTGTGTTAAATACTGTTAAACTTACCATTTTGAAAACCGTTTCTTTCACTCCCACGTAATTCTTAAATATAAAAAGTGATGTGCCACCTGCCGTTTGCACAGGTGTGCGTTTAAAAATGTTTATGTTCAAATTTTGATAACTAAAGCCTAGAGAGAAAGTTACATCACATGGTTCAAATATATATGTTTTACATGATCTTATTTCACAGTTCACTGTAGCATTAATATCACATTCAGACATTTTAGTTTTAGGCACCAATATAGATTGAAGCCATGAAATTAAAGGACGCTTACTCCTCAGAAGGAAAGTTATGACCAACCTAGATAGCATATTCAAAAGCAAAGACATTACTTTGCTAACAAAGGTCCGTCTAGTCAAGGCTATGGTTTTTCCTGTGGTCATGTATGGATGTGAGAGTTGCACTGTGAAGAAGGCTGAGTGCCGAAGAATTGATGCTTTTGAACTGTTAGTGTTGGAGAAGACTCTTGAGAGTCCCTTGGACTGCAAGGAGATCCACCCAGCCCATCCTAAAGGACATCAGTCCTGGGTGTTCACTGGAAGGACTGATGCTGAAGCTGAAACTCCAATCCTTTGGCCACCTCATGGGAAGAGCTGGCTCATTGGAAAAGACCCTGATGCTGGGAGGGATTAGGGGCAGGAGGAGAAGGGGACGACAGAGGATGAGATGGCTGGATGGCATCACCGACTTGATGGACGAGAGTCTGAGTGAACTCCGGGAGTTGGTGATGGACAGGGAGGCCTGGCGTGCTGCAATTCATGGGGTCGCAAAGAGTCGGACATGACTGAGTGACTGAACTGAAGTGAACTGATTACCTCTTTCCTCTTGAAAATGTTTCCCAATCAAGCTGTTTCACCCTACCTACCTTCTTTAAAATAGTTTTTTTTTTTTTTTTGGCTGCACTGCACAAAAAACTCAGTGTAGAATCTTAGTTCCCTGATCAGAGATGCGACTCACATCCCTTGCACTGGAAGGTCTGAGTCTTAACCACCAGATCACCAGAGAAGTCCCGTTCTTTTTTTTTTTTTCTCCTGGCATTAAATAGAAATTGGCTGTTTTTCCTTTACTCTCATTTACCTTCCTCTTACACGAGAAACATTGAGCTAATCATCCAACCACCCACTGACTCAACCAAAATGGAAACAAATACAGAAGCTGAACATCAGAAAAGACAAGGATTTGTAGAAGAACACTGCTTTTCGCCACGTTCAGTACACTTTTCCTGGCTTGGCAAATGATAAGACGTTCTCGGTCATAGCCTGTCACCAGCTTTCGAAAGTGCAAATGGGATTTCCAGCACAGCACCTTTTGTAATCCCACAAGCCACGGAGAAAGCTGAGTTCCCTGTAGTGTGATCCTGAACTCCTGCCGCTAAAGTTTATTAAATTTCAGCAAACTTGCAACGCTCGTTCACGTGGTGAAAAGACAAACGTGTAGCCCAGAATCTCCGTCTGGATTCTATCTGCCCTGTTCTTTCTGTTGCAATTTTATCTGTTCTTTGCCTGAATTTCTCATCCTCAGAGAGGCCCTCCTCGATCATGCAATATTAAGTAACCCCACCACAGGGGAGTTACTCTGGGTTCCTTCACAGTTCTCATTACAATCCGAAATCCCGTTTTTATTCAATACTCATTTTTTTAGAAAAACTGTAAGTGGAGTTGTTTGTGATGCTCTGTTACTTTCTGATATACAGCAAAGTGATTCAGTTTTATATGCACACACACATATTTTTCTTAACATTTTTTTCCATTATGATTTATAACAGGATATTGAATATAGTTTCCTGAGCTACACGGTAGGATCTTGGTGTTTATCGATCCTATACACAGTAGTTTGCACCTCTTAATCCCAAACTTTTAATATAGCCATCCCTGCTTCCCAGGTAGCACCACTGGTAAAGAACCCACCTGCCAACTCAGGAGACATAAGAGACGTGGGTTCGATCCCTGGGTCAGGAAGATCCCCTGGAGGAGGAAGATATGACACCCCTCTCCAGTATTCCTCCTAGAGAATCCCACGGACAGAGGAGCCTGGTGGGTTACAGTCCATGGGGTGGCAAAGAGTCAGACGCGACAGTGACTGACACTTTCACTTTCATCACTGCTTCCCTTTTGTGAACCATAAATTTGTTTTCCTTGTCTGTGGGTCTCTATGTGTTTTGATAAAAAAGCTCATTTGTATTTTTTTTTTTTTTTAGATTCCGCATATAAGTGATTTCTTTTTTTTTATTTTATTTTTAAACTTTACAATATTGTATTGGTTTTGCCAAATATCAAAATGAATCCGCCACAGGTATACATGTGTTGCCCATGCTGAACCCTCCTCCCTCCTCCCTCCCCATACCATCCCTCTGGGTTATCCCAGTGCACTAGCCCCAAGCATCCAGTATCATGCATCGAACCTGGACTGGCAACTCGTCTCATACATGATATTATACATGTTTCAATGCCATTCTCCCAAATCTTCCCACCCTCTCCCTCTCCCACAGAGTCCAAAAGACTGTTCTATACATCAGTGTCTCTTTTGCTGTCTCGTATACAGGGTTATTGTTACCATCTTTCTAAATTTCATATACATCCGTTAGTATACTGTATTGGTGTTTTTCTTTCTGGCTTATTTCACTCTGTATAATAGGCTCCAGTTTCATCCACCTCATTAGAACTGATTCAAATGTTTTCTTTTTAATGGCTGAGTAATACTCCATTGTGTATATGTACCACAGCTTTCTTATCCATTCGTCTGCTGATGCACATCTAGGTTGCTTCCATGTCCTGGCTATTATAAACAGTGCTGCTATGAACATTGGGGTACACGTGTCTCTTTCAATTCTGGTTACCTTGGTGTGCATGCCCAGCAGTGGGATTGCTGGGTCGTATGGCAGTTCTATTTCCAGTTTTTAAAGGAATCTCCACACCGTTCTCCATAGTGGCTGTACTAGTTTGCATTCCCACCAACAGTGTAAGAGGGTTCCTTTTTCTCCACACCCTCTCCGGCATTTACTGCTTGTAGACTTTTGGATTGAAGCCATTCCGACTGGCGTGAAATGGTACCTCATAGTGGTTTTGATTTGCATTTCTCTGATAATGAGTGATGTTGAGCATCTTTTCATGTGTTTGTTAGCCATCTATATTTCTTCTTTGGAGAAATGTCTATCTAGTTCTTTGGCCCATTTTTTGATTGGGTCATTTATTTTTCTGGAGTTGAGCTGTAGGAGTTGCTTGTATATTTTTGAGATTAGTTGTGTCTCAGTCGCTTCATTTGCTATTATTTTCTCCCATTCTGAAGGTTGTCTTTTCACCTTGCTAATAGTTTCCTTTGATGTGCAGAAGCTTTTAAGGTTAATTAGGTCCCATTTGTTTATTTTTGCTTTTATTTCCAATATTCTGGGAGGTGGGTCATAGAGGATCCTGCTGTGATGTATGTCAGAGAGTGTTTTGTCTATGTTCTCCTCTAGGAGTTTTATAGTTTCTGGTCTTACGTTTAGATCTTTAATCCATTTTGAGTTTATTTTTGTGTATGGTGTTAGAAAGTATTCTAGTTTCATTCTTTTACAAGTGGTTGACCAGTTTTCCCAGCACCACTTGTTAAAGAGATTGTCTTTAATCCATTGTATATTCTTGCCTCCTTTGTCAAAGACAAGGTGTCCATATGTGCATGGATTTATCTCTGGGCTTTCTATTTTGTTCCATTGATCTATATTTCTGTCTTTGTGCCAGTACCATACTGTCTTGATAACTGCGGCTTTGTAGTAGAGCCTGAAGTCAGGTAGGTTGATTCCTCCAGTTCCATTCTTCTTTCTCAAGATAGCTTTGGCTATTCGAGGTTTTTTGTATTTCCATACAAATTGTGAAATTATTTGTTCTAGCTCTGTGAAGAATACCGTTGGTAGCTTGATAGAGACTGCATTGAATCTATAAATTGCTTTGGGTAGTATACTCATTTTCACTATATTGATTCTTCCAATCCATGAACATGGTATATTTCTCCATCTATTAGTGTCCTCTTTGATTTCTTTCACCAGTGTTTTATAGTTTTCTATATATAGGTCTTTAGTTTATTTAGGTAGATATATTCCTAAGTATTTTATTCTTTCCGTTGCAATGGTGAATGGAATTATTTCCTTAATTTCTCTTTCTGTTTTCTCATTATTAGTGTATAGGAATGCAAGGGATTTCTGTGTGTTGATTTTATATCCTGCAACTTTACTATAATCGTTGATTAGTTCTAGTAATTTTCTGGTGAAGAACCCCAGGGTTAGTAGAAGGAAAGAAATCTTAAAAATTAGGGCAGAAATAAATGTAAAAGAAACAAAAGAGACCATAGCAAAAATCAACAAAGCCAAAAGCTGGTTCTTTGAAAGGATAAATAAAATTGACAAACCATTAGCCAGACTCATCAAGAAACAAAGGGAGAAAAATCAAATCAATAAAATCAGAAACGAAAATGGAGAGATCACAACAGACAACACAGAAATACAAAGGATCATAAGAGACTACTATCAACAATTATATGCCAATAAAATGGACAACGTGGAAGAAATGGACAAATTCTTAGAAAAGTACAACTTTCCAAAACTGGACCAGGAAGAAATAGAAAAACTTAACAGACCCATCACAAGCATGGAAATTGAAAATGTAATCAAAAATCTTTCAGCAAACAAAAGCCCAGGTCCAGACGGCTTCACAGCTGAATTCTACCAAAAATTTAGAGAAGAGCTAACACCTATTCTACTCAAACTCTTCCAGAAAATTGCAGAGGAAGGTAAACTTCCAAACTCATTCTATGAGGCCACCATCACCCTAGTACCAAAATCTGACAAAGATCCCACAAAAAAAGAAAACTACAGGCCAATATCACTGACGAACATAGATGCAAAAATCCTTAACAAAATTCTAGCAATCAGAATCCAACAACACATTAAAAAGATCATACACCATGACCAAGTGGGCTTTATCCCAGGGATGCAAGGATTCTTCAATATCCGCAAATCAATCAATGTAATACACCACATTAACAAATTGAAAAATAGAAACCATATGATTATCTCAATAGATGCAGAGAAAGCCTTTGACAAAATTCAAGATCCATTTATGATAAAAACTCTCCAGAAAGCAGGAATAGAAGGAACATACCTCAACATGATAAAAGCTATATATGACAAACCCACAGCAAACATTATCCTCAATGGTGAAAAATTGAAAGCATTTCCTCTAAAGTCAGGAACAAGACAAGGGTGCCCACTTTCACCATTACTATTCAACATAGTTTTGGAAGTTTTGGCCACAGCAATCAGAGCAGAAAAAGAAATAAAAGGAATCCAAATTGGAAAAGAAGAAGTAAAACTCTCACTATTTGCAGATGACATGATCCTCTACATAGAAAACCATATAAGTGATTTCTTATGGTATCTGTCTTCCTCTGTCTGGCTTACTTCACTTAGTATGGTCATCTCTAGGTCCATCCATGTTGAGGCAGATGGTATCATTTCATCCTTTTTTATAGCTGAGCAGTATTTGAATGTATATATGTAGCATCGCTCTCTTATCCATCCCTCTGTTGCTGGACATCTAGGTTGCTTCAAAGTCCGGGATATTATAAACAGTGCTGCAGTCAACAGTGGAGTCCATGTGTCTTTTCCAGCTACGTTTTTCTCAGAGGATATGCCCGGTGGTAGGGTTGCTGGGTCATATGGTACTTTTATTTCTAGTTTCCATAAGCAATCTCCATACTGTTCTCCATGGCTGCTGTACCAAACTTACATTCCCACCAATAGTGTAGGAGGGTCAGTTTTCTCCACACCCTCTCCAGTCTGTTTGCAGACTTTGTGATGATGGCGATCGTGACTGGTGTGAGGTGATACCTCATTGCGGTTCTGATTTGCATCTCTCTAAGAGTGAGTGATGCTGAGCACCTTCTCATGTGTTTATTAGCCCTCTGTAAGGCTTCTTTGGAGAAATGTCTGTTTAGATCTTCTGTCCCTCCCCTCCTTTTTTTTCATTGGGTTGGTTGGTTTAATCAGTGGATGGGCTCCACAGGGCTCATTTAACCTGCTCCCAAGAACCTGTGTTTATGAGGTACTCCACTGGTCCTTCTCCACCAACTTCTGATCTTCTGTTACTTCTAATATCTCACTACTGAGTATGTCCATCCCCTGGCAAGCTTGCTGTGATGGGAGATGAAGGGACAGGGTTGTTTCCATGGCAACTCAGCATAGCGACTCTAATTATACGCTCACAGAGACTCTAATTATATGCTCCCGGCAATGGATCATCCCCAATGTCTACCACATAATCCGATGAGCCCAGCCTCTGAGATGAAATGCACCATTTTCTAATTAATCACAAGCTACAAGTACAGGGTGGAGGACTTTTCAATTACACTGAAACCACTCAGAAGTGTTGTCCTGTGGCTCCCTGACTAACGCTTTGGAGGCAGCTGAATGAGGTGACTAAATGGTGGACATACCATCATAAATAGATCTGAGATGAGCCCTGGTCTTATACTCTGGTTGCTGGAATGAGGCTAAGAGTATGTGCACAGCTGCTAGAGAGTTTAGTGATAAAGGCTTTTACCCTAGTCCTTATCTGAAGACTGCTAAGTTCTCTCGTAGCCCTAATTTTCCATTTCCATATCTATAAACTGCAGTCAATGAATAACATCATCTCCTGACCCTGCTACGAAAAGTCACATCAGGTTGCTTTTTGTTGTCTACTTGATTTTATGGTTTAACCATGATTTTTCCAGTCGTCATGTATGGATGTGAGAGTTGGACCCTAAAAAACACTGAGTGCTGGAGAATGGATGCTTGCTTTCCAATTATGGTGCTGGAGAAGATCCTTTAGAGTCCCTTGGACTGCAAGGAGATCCAACCAGTCCATCCTAAAGGAGATCAACCATGAACAGTCATTGGAAGGACTGATGCTGAAGCTCCAATATTTTGGCCACCTGATGCAAAGAACTGACTCATTGGAAAAGACCCTGAAGCTGGGAAAGATCGAAGGCAGGAGGAGAAGGGGGCTACAGAGGATGAGATGGTTAGATGGCATCACCGACTTGATGGACAAGAGTTCGAGCAAACTCTGGGAGACGGTGAAGGACAGGGAAGCCTGGCATGCTGCAGTCCACGAGGCTGCAAAGAGTTGGACACAACTGAGCTGAGCGACTGAACAACAGTAGCAGCCAAGTGTTAGCCGGAGCACGTCTGACCTTTAGTTTCAGCATGTGGCATCTGGTTCCCTGACCAGGTATTGAACCTGGGGATGCAGCATCTTAAGATAGTGGACCACGAGGGAAGTCCCAGATCAAATGCTAGCAACAGTGCCCACCCAAAATCTCCTGATTTAATCTAACTCCAACCTCAAGTCCTGACAACCTCCATCCTGCCTTAATAATCACAAGAGTCCCTTATGACCACCTGTACCGCTTTATACTCCTGAGTCTAATGGATCAGGTTCATCTTCCCCCATGAGAACATGGAAGCCGTTGTAGCTAAAGATAAACTCTGTCACAGCAATGGCAATGCAGACATAGAGAAGAGACAGATGGACATGGCTGGGAGCTGGGAAAGGAGAGGGTATGGAGGTATGAAGAGAGGAACATGGAACCGTACATTGCCATCTTTAAAACAGAGAGCCAACGGGAATGACTCAGGGAGTTTAAAATGCACAGCCAATGGGCATTTGCTGTATGACTCAGGGAACTCAACCTGGGGTTCCATAACAAACGAGTGGGCGGGAGGTGGGAAGGAGGTTCAGGTGGGAGGGGACAGGGGTCAATCTGTGGCCGATTCGTGTTGATGTTTGGTAGAAATGAACACAGCACTGTAAGGCAATCATCCGTCAGTTAAAAATACATAAAGTTCAGGATGGGGGACACACGTACACCCGTGGCTGATTCATGTGAAGGTATGGCAAAAACCACTACAATATTGCCAAGTAATTAGCCTCCCATTAAAATAAATAAATTAACTTACCAAAATAAATAAAGGTTTAAAATTTTAATTAAAAGAGAAAAACAAAACTGATGCCTCTGTCTTCAGGCTTAGACATATACAGCAACGAAATAAACACCTGTTTGGCAGGGAATCAGTGTCGTAACACACTGAATTGTACCTGACCTGTAGCGAAGAGTCAACGTGAGTTGCATTTATGTGTCTACAATATTAAGGATGCCGTTTGCAGAGATGTGGGTGGACCTAGAGAGTGTCACACAGAGTGAAGGAAGTCAGAGAAAAACAAATTATCTTACATTAAGACATGTGAGTGGAATCTAGAAAAAACTGTGTAGATAATCTTGTTTGCAAAGCAGAAACAGAGACACGAATGTAGAGAACAAATGTGTGGTCACAAAGAGGGGAAAGGGAGACGGATAAATAGGGAGATTCAGGTGGACCTACATATTATTGATACTAGGTATAAGATAGATAACTAGTGAGAGCCTACTGGGTTCCACAATGAGAACCTGTGGGTGGCTAAAACAGGAGACGAAGCCACAAAAAGAGGGGATATAGCTATACGTACAGCTGACTCCCTTTGCTGTACAGCAGAAACTAATACAACATTGTAAGTGAAGTGAAGTCGCTCAGTCGTGTCCGACTCTGCGATGGCGTGGACTGTAGCCCACCAGGCTCCTCCGTCCACGGGATTCTCCAGGCAAGAATACTGGAGTGGGTTCCCATCTCCTTCTCCAGGGGATCTTCCCGACCCAGGGATCGAACCCAGGTCTCCTGCACTGCAGGCAGACGCTTTAACCTCTGAGCCACCAGGGAAGAATACAACATTGTAAAGCAACTATAATAAAAAAAAAAAATAGCAAGGAGACCTCTGACATCATTGTCTATGTCATATTAGTCACACCAGGGGAGAGGGAAATTCTCTTTATTGTACAATTCATGGTTTCAAGGAATGCTTACCAAAACCCAAAGAGGTGTTATTACTCCAGCCTTCCAGACAGTAGCATTAACTCACCCTGGACTGTAAAGATGACACTTTAAACAAGATCCACCTTGCTCACACATACCCTTTCAAGTCACCATCTTTACCACGAGTTGAGTAAGGCACAGAAATCCCCCTGTCTTCTGAAGGAAACGACTATTTAAGAAGGGAGAGAATGCAAATGTAGGAAAAATATAGTATGAGCCCTGGGAACGTGATGGTATTTGACATTTTTAGGTCCCAGCAAATGTCAGCTCCATATGGTTCCCTCTCATAGATACTAAGAAGAGATGCTTTGGTTTCAAGTGAGTGGTCCTGACATTCAGAATCTAAGTCAGAGATGCTTCTTCTTTTCTGGGTCACAGCCTTCTCCAAGGAGTTATACCCTTCCATGGAAAATACATTCTCATGTAGTCACTCAAGTGCCATAAAGGTTGGCGGGGAGGAGTTTCCCCAAGATCCGTGGGGCTTAGCTGAGAGTATCTAGATCCAACGATGCAAAATTATCTTCATCTCGACAGAAAAAGGTGATATATATGAAAGGTTCATGGAGTCAGATTTCTAGAACTAACTGGAAATTTGAAATTCAGATTAAGAGGCAGAAAATCAGATGTAAAACAGTCACGGAATTGTAACACACAGCACAGGGAATCCAGTCAGTAACACTGTGACAACTCTGCAGGGTGTATAATATATAAATGATACCAAATTGCTACGTTGTACACCTCAAACTACCAGGGTGAATCAACTATGCTTCGATAAAAATAAATAAAACGGAGCATCTTTCTTTTCCAGTCTAAACATATCCTCAAGGGACTGGCCTGTTTACTGACAGCCATTCGGGTCATAAATACTGAAAGCAGGCTTTCTATTATTTGGGAAGAATGTATTTAGCCTGGACGCTTTTCCCAGGAAAATAACAACCATGTACCTTTCTTTAGAAAACGAAGTGACCTGGCTGAGACAAGATTATAGTATTTAATGTAACAGTCAGGATCTGATAAGCAATTGTCTGGACGTTTCCAATTTCACAGACAGAGAAAAGTGATTGTGCAATAGATGGAAAGATGGGAAGGTCTCGGGCCAGCATTTCAAACCTGAGACTTGTCATTAATCCTTCTCTCCCCGGCTACTGACTACTCATTTGTCTACAGATAAGATCCACATGTTTATAATTAGGTTAAGACTACCGGATCTATATGGGTTGCCTGGAAACCACAGTCCACGGTCAGCGACACAGAGACCTACATCACTTTTAAGGTTATCACTTCCTAAGAAGCCTCCTCCTACACTTGGCAGGAACGTAAGCTGCTACAGCTTCTGTGGATAACATTATGGAAGTGAAGTGAAGTCGCTCAGTCGTGTCTGACTCTTTGCGACCCCATGGACTGTAGCCTACCGGGCTCCTCCCTCCATGGGATTCTCCAGGCAAGAGTACTGGAGTGGATTGCCATTTTCCTTCTCCAGGGGATCTTCCCGACCCAGGGATCGAACCCGGGCCTCCCGCATTCCAGGCAGACGCTTTAACCTCTGAGCCACCAGGGACTCTGAGTGTGGAGGTCCCTTAAAAAAACGAAAAACAGAGCTAACCCATGATCCAGCAGTCCCACTCCTGGGCAGACGTCCAGAGAAAGCTATAACTGGAAAAGATACATTCACCCCGATGTTCACAGCTGCACTATTTACAACATCAGCAAAGACAACCTACATGCCCATCAAGAGAAGAACGGATAATGAGATGCTTTTTACATATGTACAGTGGAACAGAACTCAGCTGTAAAACAACATTTTGCAGTAACATGACCTAGAGATTACCTAGAGATTACCATACTCCGTGAAATGAGTCACACAGGAGAAAAATTAACGTCACGTGGTATCACTTACATGTGGAATCCAAAACATTATACAAATGAGCTAATATGCAAAACAGAAATAGAGTCTCAGACATGAAAAACAAAACTTATGGTCACCAAACGGAATGGTGGGGTATAAATTAGGAGCTTGGGATTAAAACATACACACTGCTGTTGCTGCTGCTGCTGCTAAGTCGCTTCAGTCGTGTCCGACTCTGTGCGACCCCATAGACGGCAGCCCACCAGGCTCCCCCGTCCCTGGGATTCTCCAGGCAAGAACACTGGAGTGGGTTGCCATTTCCTTCTCCAATGCAGGAAAGTGAAAAGTGAAAGTGAAGTCGCTCAGTCGCGTCCGACCCTTAGCGACCCCATGGACTGCCCATCAGGCTCCTCCGCCCATGGGATTTTCCAAGCAAGAATACTGGAGTGGGTTGCCGTTGCCTTCTCCAAATATACACACTACTATATATAAAATAGATAACCAGCAAGGACCTACTGTAAAGCAGAGGTCATTCTACTCAATCTTTTATATTAACCTGTAAGGGAAGAGAATTTGGAAAAAACATAGATAACGTATGTAAGCATAACTGAATTACTTCGCTGTACATCTGAAACTAACAAAACATTATAAATCAATTATACTTCAATTTAAAAAAAAAAAAAAGAAAGAAAAGAAGGCCGAGAAAAGGCGGTTCCAAAAAAAATACATGTAAGAGGCACCACCAAAGCAAAAAGTCATCTGATGTTATGGTATGAGATAACAGAAGGCTGTGAAGGTAACAAATTCTCTGTGCCTAATGGCTACATGCAGACTTTCACAAGCAGAGGGTACCTTGTCTGCTCTTATTTTCCTTTCTGGTAGGTTATACTTGTTCTGACTGCCTTCACTGAAATGCAATTCGGTGTCTGTTGAGTCTAATGAAAACATTCAGCTTGTTTTCCTTTTTTTTCTTTAACGCCATCTTATAAACATGTTTCATAAAATAAAAACATTGTTACCAATTAATATGGTAAAAACGCTCTGTGCTTAGACTGTTGGGATAAAAGCTTTTAAACTATTATATGTACAATGCTACTTAACCAGTGTGGTTATCGGGTTTTCATTAATCTCTTTACCAACCGAAACTAAATATAAAATGAGCCAAGTAGCAAAAAGGTCAATTCGAAAGCAACAAACAACAGCCTGTCTGCCTCACAGTGAAAGTGAAACTGGCTCAGTCGCGTCCGACTCTTTGCGACCCCACGGACCATACAGTCCATGGAATTCTCCAGGCCAGAATACTGGAGTGGGTAGCCTATCCCTTCTCCAGGGGATTTTCCAAACCCAGGGATCGAACCCAGGTCTCCCGCATTGCACTGGGATTCTTTACCAGCTGGGCCATCAGGGAAGCCCAAGAAAACTGGAGTGGGTAGCCTCTCCCTTCTCCAGGAGATCTTCCCGACCCAGGGGTCAAACTGGGACAGCCTGCATTGCAGATGGACTCTTTACCAACTGAACTACTGGAGAAGTGGAAAGCAGCGAATGAGACAACTGGTCTACCCTGCCGTAGATGGGTCACTAATGATTGCTACCTTCAAATGCTAAGGGCCCCTGATATCATTCCCTTGGAAGGTTCAAGAATTACTCCGATTCATAAAGCGCAAGCAAGGGGGTGAAAAGGCATGTCTTCCCAGTCAGCTGGACAATGCGGCTCCCGACAAAAGGAAAAAAATTTCCTTCCCTAGGGCAGGAGGCTGGGAGACATCCCAGAGGCAAACCACTCAAGAAAAAACACAAGGTCAGGGCAGACAAAGACACGGGGAGCGCAGAAGGCATGACAGCATCTGTCTAGAGCAAATATTCTCCTTGCATCATTCAGTCCACCCCCTGCCCATGTCCAGAAACCAAACACCTGGAACAGTAAACCCATGAGGAGTCAAACTCTGGGAGCTGGTGATGGACAGGGAGGCCTGGCGTGCTGCAGTCCACGGGGTCGTGAAGAGTCAGACACGACTGAGCAACTGGACTCAACTGAACTGAGGAGTCAAAATGCAAGCTGAGGCAAGATAAATGAAGAAATACATGATCTCATTTTGCAACACTGCAATGATGATGCCAAAATAGAGTTGTGACCACCGGAAGTACACATATTGAAGATTGAAAAGGAAATCCAAGAGAACCCCCGCCCCCACATCTTTCTTTACCTCTGCTCTGATGCATAAAGGCGGCAATGATTCATATCTCCACCTCTTAAGTTATCAACACTTTAGACAAATGCACATTTTAAATAATTCACTCAATGATTTTCAAAAATAAAGTAAGCCTACCCTCTTTGTTTTAAGCCAAACTCACTGGCGGATAGCCTGTAATTTGGTTAAAAAAAAAGAAAAGAAATCATCTCTCACATGCATTTGTCAATCCAAAAATTATTTGCTAGGAAATATTTGTTTCCCTTGTAGCTCAGTTGGTAAAGAATCTGCCTGCAGTGCAGGAGACCAGGGTTCTATGACTGAGGCAGAAAGATCCCCTGGAGAAGGAAATGGCTCCCCACTCCAGTATTTTTACCTGGACAATCCCACGGACAGAGAAGCATAGCAGGCTACAGTCCATGGAGTCGCAAGAGTCAGACACGACTTAGCGACTAAAGAGAGAGAGAGAAGAACCATTTGGGAAAAAAAAAATGACATTAAGCATGAGAAATACAATGATAGAGGACTTCCCTGGTCATCCACTGGCTGACTTTTTGTTTCCAATGCAGAGGGCCCAAGTTGGATCCTTGGTCCGGGACTTACAGTGAACAAGACCCTACTCAAAGTTGACCATGCTGCAACCGAAGACCCCTTTTCCAGTGGTCATGTATGGATGTGAAAGTTGGACTACAAAGAAAGCTAAATGCCAAAGAATTGATGCTTTTGAACTGTGGTGTTGGAGAAGACTGTTGAGAGTCCCTTGGACAGCAAGGAGATCCAACCAGTCCATCCTAAAGGAAATCAGTCCTGAATATTCATTGGAAGGACTGATGTTGAAGCTGAAGCTCCAATACTTTGGCCACCTTATGTGAAGAGCTGACTTATTGGAAAAGACCCTGATGCTGGGAAAGATTGAAGGCAGGAGGAGAAGGGGATGACAGAGGATGAGATGGTTGGATGGCATCATGACTCAATGGACATGAGTTTAGGTAGGCTCTGGGATTTGGTGACAAACAGGAAGGCCTGGCATGCTGCGGTTCATGGGGTTTCAAAGAGTCGGCACGACTAAGCAACTGAACTGAACTGAACTGAAGACCCCACAAGCTGCAACGAAGATGGAAGATCCTGTGCGATGCAAGTAAAACCCAATGCAGCCAAATACACAGAGAAATATTTGAAAACCCACAATGATACGTGAAACACACACTCTCTCAAATAGAGTCTATCCTCCCTTTCCCTTCCGCTGTCTTTAAAAAAAAAAAAGAGGGGTGGGGGAAATAAAAAACTTTTTACTGGATGTAATAAGTGCCTGGTATTTTCCCAGATGGAGGATGCGGCGGAGGCCATCTGAGTATACAGCTCATTAGAAGGAAGGCTCAGGGGCGGATGCGAGAGCAGACTGTACTCAGGGGCCTGCGAGCCCTGTACTCCAGGGGAGGAGAACGCAGGGTACCCGGCAGAAAGTGGAGGGAACACGAGCGGAAATGGGAGACGCAGACGTATCAGTGTCCTTAGAAAAGGAACCACCTCCACTCAAACCAGAGAACTCTCCCACCCTCTTCACCATGTGAGGACCCGGTGAAAAGATGGTATCTGCGAACCAGGAATCAGGTTCTCACCAGATAGCATGTCTGTTGACACCTTGATCCTGGACGTCCGGCCTCCAGAAGTGTAACAAATAAACATCTCCTGTTTAAACCCCATCCCACCCAACCCACCGCCAATCAGAGGCATTTTTGTCACAGCAGCTCTAAGGAACTAAGACAGTTAATCGTTGCACTTAATTATAGAGGAAAGGCTTCCCTTGTGGCTCAGCTGGTAAAGAATCTGCCCATGATGCGTGAGACCTGGGTTCGATCCCTGGGTTGGGAAGATCCCCTGGAGAAGGGAAAGGGTACCCAGTCCACTATTCTAGCCTGGAGAATTTCAGTGGACTGTGTAGCTCATGGTGTCGCAAAGAGTCGGACACGACTGAGTGACTTTCACTTTCATATAGGAAAGATTCTCAGAGTACTGCTGCAGAGAGAAGCAGTTATCCTATTACATTTTTATATATAACACCTAATTTCTTTCAAAATTCTCCATCATTTCAGCAAAGTGTGAGAATGCTCATTTGACCACGCCCACAGATAAATGTATTTAGCTTTCTCATTAAGCTAGGCCAGAGTATAATAGTGTAAAGGAAAATAATATATATTTGCCTGTCTCTGTGGACTTCCCTGGTGGCTCACCTGGTAAAGAATCCGCCTGCAATGCGGGAGACCAGGGTTCGATCCCTGGGTTGGGAAGAGCCTCTAGAGAAGGGAAAGGCTACCTCCTCGAGTATTCTGGCCTGGAGAATTCATGGACAGTCCATGGAGTCGCAAAGAGTCGGACATGACTGAGTGACTTTCACTTTCAAATAAAGTGAAGCAAACTATTATAAAATTCATCAGCCTATCTCTAAACATGAATGGGTTTGGGCATTTCTGTTGATGGAGTTTCAGACATTCAACTTCCTCAACTATGAGCTTCTTAATAGTTTTGAAAGCATCCTTTGCAAGTTGCTCCTCTCTTCTTTATTTTTGCCGTTAATCACTTTCATTCTCCATTTCCTCTGTTTATCTACACACAATTCCCATATCTTCCCAGTACATTTCTCTGCCCATGATTCACAGGGGAGCAGGCTTTTTTTTTTTTTTACAGAAGCCCAAATTTGCAAATCCATGAGAAGGGAAAGGGGAAAAAACAATCCCCTTTGGAAGCTGGCCAAAAATGCCGACGGAAGCAGTTTCATTATCTAGGTGGCATTTCTCAAGCTCCACGCATGGAGCGTTTTAAATTGCACGTGTGATCTTTTTAGCAAGAGCAGCAAATGCTGAGAGAAAATGCAGCCGCCTTCACTTTCTACCCGGGGCCCGTGCAGAAGCTGTTTTTCACGGTCCGTGGCCAGAGCTTCCCATAAGAGCGTCAAGATGCCTGAAACCAGAGCCATTCACATACGCGTGGTTGTCCACGCTGGGTGGGTGACAGTCACATATCTGTCCCCGCGTGTGGGAGCTTGCTTTTCTCTGCGTTTATTCAGGGATGGCGCGGCATGATGCTACATGCCTGGATCCTCGATAAAAAGGAAGTCAGCTCCTAATATGCGGTTGTGTAGTCTGGGCCAGGCAAATGCCCTCATGGCTACTGGAACTAGAGACTTACTCTACATCGTCAGGTGACTGAAGAGGGCTTGTGCACGGCTGTCATCAACGACCCTCAGTGGTTAAAACCAGAAAGGAAAAATAATCAACTTCTACTTTCTCCATCTACTCACCTAATATACTATTTTACATGAAGCTTTTTCACCAAAGTAGCAGTAAACACTGCTGAATTTTGAACATGTCTGATGATAATATAAAATATACTATAATAATATAATATAAAATATATATGTGCATGTGTGTGTAGATAGAGTTGGCCAAAAAAGTTCATCTGGATTTTCCTGCCAGATGCTATGGAAAAACCAAAAGGAACTTTTTGACAGCCTTCACACACACACAGATACAGGCACATATATATAATGCCGTATTCATATAGATCATTATTCTAAATTAATAAAAGCATCTCTACATAAATGTCAGGAAGTAGAATTCACACCATACAATGAAGAAAAAGGTTACTTACAGTCATCAACGTCTGGGTACATGTAACAATGAAAGAAAAATAATTTAACTTTAAAATCTGTTGTGACGGACGACTTAATGACCTAAAAATAAATATTAAGAAGTATCTCTCAATTATTTGATCAACTTTTCCTTAAGGTCAATGAAAGTGAAGTGAAAGTGAAGTCGCTCAGTCGTGCCCGACTCTTAGCGACCCCATGGACTGCAGCACACCAGGCCTCCCTGTCCATCACCAACTCTGGAGTTTACCAATACTCATGTCCATTGAGTCGGTGATATGACCCAACAATCTCATGCTCTGTTGTCCCCTTCTCCTCCTGCCCTCAATCTTGCCAAGCATCAGGGTCTTCACATCAGGAGCTCAAAGTATTGGAGTTTCAGCTTCAACATCAGTCCTTCCAATGAACACCCAGGACTGATCTCCTTTAGGATGGACTGGGTGGATCTCCTTGCAGGCCAAGGGACTCTCAAGAGTCTTCTCCAACACCACAGTTCAAAAGCATCCATTCAACTCTCACATCCGTACGTGACTACAGGAAAATTATCCATAGCCTTGATGAGATGGACCTTTGTTGGCAAAGTAATGTCTCTGCTTTTTAATATGATGTCTAGGTTGGTCATAACTTTCCTTCCAAGGAGTAAGCGTCTTTTAATTTCATGGCCAGAATCACCATCTGCACTGATTTTGGAGCCCATGTCACCACCAAAAAAAAAAAAGACCAAGAATTTGCCTGCCACAATTAAGAGTTCACATTTCACAACTAAAGATCCTGCGAGCCACAACTGAGAACCAGCAGTCAGATTAAATAAGAAAATAAAAATATACAAAAATAAAATGCCTCAACTCCCTTCACTTCTTCATTTCCGACTATCAACACCTTATATGACATGACAGGAAAGACACTGTCTTGCCCAAATGTACTCTGTGCATTCAGGACCCACCGCCCTGCCCCCATCGAGAACGGTGTACCACCCTGGTTTGCCCAAGACCATCACAGGTACCACGCCCCGTGTGTCTGCTTGCCCTCCGTTTTGTCCACTGAACTCTTTCTTCACTGCCTTCAAGAAAACACCCTTTAGGCACCAAATATGAAAAGATCACGTGGAGCTTTCTGTTTCTCCCCACAAGTCTGTTAACACAGGTTCACTACCCAGGGTGTGCAAAAATAAAAGCACAGGGGTTAGTCGCTCAGTCTTGTCTGACTCTTTACGACCCTATGGACTGCAGCCCGCCAGGCTCCTCAGTCCATCGGATTTTCCAGGCAAGAGTACTGGAGTGGAGTACTGCAGTGCCATTTCCTTCTCCAGGGGACCTTCCTGACCCAGGGATCGAACTCCCATCTCCTGTGTCTCCTGCATCACACGTGGTTCTTCATCCGCTGTGCCATCAGGGAGTGTGTTCACACCAGGATCTCAGCCTGACAACTGTCTCAATCTGTCTTATCATCAAACTCTCTGCCCTACCCCATCCTGGTAGCTAGAAAGCAACGCACGCATGTCTGTTGCCTTGACTTTATCATAGGAATTAGACGTGAGATCAAAGAAAAACAAAATTACTAAACCATCCTTTGGTTATGCTTTGCCCTCAAAATGCTTTGTTTAGGGATTTTCTTGGCGGTCCAGTGGTTAAGACTTTGCCTTCCAAAGCAGGGGGTGTGGATTTGACCCCCGGTCAGGTCAGTAAGATTCCCCCATGCCTTGAGGTCAAAATACCAAAACACAGAACAGAAGCAGTATTGTAACAACTTCCATAAAGACTTTAAAATGGACCATATTAAAAAAAATTTAATATTTTTCTTATATAGCTAGGAAGTAAGTAAACTATTTCCTTTAAGAATAAAGTGGAGGGAACAGCTCCTTCTTTAAATGTTCCCTGAATGACAATGATGCTTGCACACGGCATCGGGGTCCGTGTCGTCCGGGACGATGATGTAACCCATGGCAACGCCACGGACACATCAAGGGGTATCAGTGATGGAGGGGGGTGGACACTTAGCTTTATCATCTGACCAGTCACTGGATCACTCACATCTCCATGAAAAATCCATTCTGTCTCCTTTATCCTAATTCTTACCTGACGGCGTCAAAGCTGGCATTTAGCTGTCTTTGTTGAATCCTAAAAAATACAGTAGTACTCCAGTAAAATTTAGACAAGCAAAAACACAAACTTCATGTCCTGTGTTTTATCATTTTCTCTTAACTGCTACCTGCTTAATTATGAGGTTGGCCATAAAGTTCATTCAGATTTTTCCTCAGATGTTACAGAAAAATCCACACAAATCTTTTGATCCCTCCAATGATGCATGCTCAACTATTACTATTCTCTTTAACAAAAATAACTATACATAGTAATATACTTGTTATTTCACTGTCAAGATATAACTCAATAGATAACCAGGTGGGTAGATAGAGAGGCACGTAGGGTCCACTAGAATATAGATTCTATAATCCACTGTGAATATATTTAGAGAAAAGCTAATTAAAACTATTTTCATCAGGGACTCGCCTGGAGCTGCAGTGGTTAAGAATCCACTTTGCAATGCAGGGGAAGCCGGTTCAGTCCTTGGGCAGAGAACTAAGATCCCACGTGACCCTGTAAGCCACAACTAGAGAGCTCCCGGATGCAATGAAGATCCTTTGTGCTGCAAATGAGACCTGAGGCAGCCAAATAAATAAAGACTTAGAAGTTTCTTTTTGTCTTCAAGAGTCCCGAGAACCTACCAGAAATAATGTGGAAAAAAGTCAGTACCGCGAATCTGACACGGAAAACAAGCAAGTTAATTACAATGCCATATCTTTATCTTTCTAGTTACCCTTTTCCTTGTTTTTCTCCTAATACAACCTCTTTTTCAGACATGTAAAAGTAGGTGATATAATGAGATTTAGGCTCGTGCTTATTCCCATAAAACTCCAACTTTACCGTTCTGTGTGAGGAGCTATAAAAACAGCAGTATCATTTGCCTTTTCCCCATCAAGAGTGGAAATGAGATTCAATCCAAGGGTACTTGATAAGAACACCATCATCTTATAAAACTGCACCCTTCAACTGAGTGCACAGCATGTTCAGCGAGTGAAAGAGACAAAGCAGGATTCTCGGAACAGGTGGACCATTTTAGAGAAAGGGGCCCCGTGATTTTTGCCCCAGAGAGGACATATCACCATGTGTAGAAACATTATTGGTTTTCATACATTGATGCAGAGTGCTGCGGGGATCCAGCGGGTAGCAGAAAGGGTGGCTGCTACCTTTCTTAAGAGAGAGAAGAAGGGTCACATGTACGCACGCACAGGCGCACACACACACAGCAAAAAAATAGAAATCTCCAGGCTGAAGTGTCAGTAGAAGCAAGGTTGAGAAATCCAGTATTATAGGGAAGAGATGGAGAGAAGCAAAGCAAAAAGGTAGAATGGAAGGCTGGCAGAAAGGAGAAATACATAAAGAGAGGATGCTGAAATGGAGGGCGGTAATTTAAGACATCCACAGAAACAATTTGCTATCGTGGAAGTTGGCTATATGCAAAAACAGATCATTTATTCCCACAAGTAACCGAAAGCTAGACCTTTTTACCTCCATTTAACTGCAAGAACTGTAATACCTTGTTGCAAGGACTGATGCTGAAACTCCAATCCTTTGGTCACCTGATGTCAAAAACTGACTCATAGGAAGAGACCCTGATGCTGGGAAAGAATGAAGGCGGGAGGAGAAGGGGACGACAGAGGCTGAGATGGTTGGATGGCATCACCGACATGATGGACATGAGTTTGAGCGAGCTCCTGGAGTCAGTGATGGACAGGGAGGCCTGGCGTGCTGCGATCCATGGGACTGCAGAGTCGAACACGACTGAGAGACTAAACTGAACAGAACTGAGATCAATGATTTGCCCCAAACACTGCAGGTTCAAAGTGTCTACTTCCTGGAGACCTTCTATTTACATGAAGTCAAGAAACAGGGACCTCCCTGGTGGTCCAGAGATTAGGAATCTGTTTTCCAAAGCAGGGGAAGCGGGTTCATTACCTGATTGGCAAACCAAGAACCCACATACCATGGGGTAGCTAAGGCCTCCTTTTACAAATAGAGAGAAGCTGGCATGTGGCAACAAAGATTCCACTTGCTGCAATCAAGACTCAACACAGCCAGATAAATACATCTATTTTTAAAGTATTCAAGTCAATGACTAGACATATGCACTACTGTAAGACCCCTTCTTAAGTCACCTGTCTTAGGTCCCAGAAAACAGAACCTTCACAAAATGAATACACATTTTCATGCTCTGCTAAGTCGTTTCAGTCATGTCCGACTCTTTGCGACCCCAAGGACTGCAGCCCACCAGGCTCCTCTGACCATGTGATTCTCCAGGCCAAGAATCCTGGAGTGGGTTGCCATTTCCTCCTCCAATACACTTTCATACATGAATGCAAAAACCTGGTTTCTAAAAAAGGGCCCTTCCCTTACAGGATATGAAAACAGATTCTGTTAACAGCCGGGTAGCTGCCTCAAGCGGAGAAGGCAATGGCAACCCACAGCAGTACTCTTGCCTGGAGAATCCCAGGGACGGGGGAGCCTGTTAGGCTGCCATCTATGGGGTCGCTCTGAGTCGGACACAACTGAGCGACTTCCCTTTCACTTTCCACTTTCATGCATTGGAGAAAGAAATGGCAACCCACTCCAGTACTCTTGCCTGGAGAATCCCAGGGACGGGGGAGCCTGGTAGGCAGCCATCTATGGAATCGCACAGAGTTGGATATAACTGAAGCGACTTAGCAGCAACAGCAGCAGCAGCTGCCTCAAGACCTTAGGCACTGTGGAAAATCAGTAATCGGTACGGGATGGGTTTCATGCAGACGCACAAAAAATGGAATTACCCTTTTAATGCTATTTATTCTTCTCATCCTCCTATTTAAGATTAGGACCCATCATTACAACATGGAGCTCTATTCCTGCCAACTGTTTAATACCATGAAATCCCTTTTCCTGAAACCTATTGTCTCGTGGATCTGTGTTACAGAGTAAGAGATAGTCCAATTCTCTCTGGGGGTAAAAAAAAAAAAAAGTTACTGGCTCATAGAGGAAGAGCATATGAGAACTAGTTTTGACAGCTAGCTAAGGTCAGCACCATTATCCCTTTTCTCCATCCTGCAAGCCTTGCTTATTTCTACACTTCCATCCCTTCCTCCCTTCTTCCAGCCTTTCTTCCCTCTCTCCTTATTCCTTTCTCTTTATCTCTTGATCGGGAGAAACTTTTTGAAATGAAAAGCTTCCCCGTACATCATAAGTAGCTAGAACATGATACACAATACTCCGATAGAACGTCCCTCTCTAGAACAATCCCATCCGGGTAAGGCATGCTTTGGGGGCTTACCAGGTAGGGCAGGGGTAAAGAATCCACCTGCCAATGCAAGAGACGCAGTAGATGCAGGGTTGGGAACATCCCTGGGTCAGGAAGATTCCCCAAAGGAGGAACGGGCAACCCACTCCAACGTTCTTGCCTGGAGAATCCCACGGACAGAGGAGCCTGGAGGGCTATAGTGCATGGGGGTCGCAAAGAGTCAGGCACGACTGACTACACACATATACACCAACATTCTATCCCAAAGTACTAGGAATGAAGTAGAACATCTTCTCAGTGAAGAGACTTAAAAATCACTGCCGAATCCCAGACACCTTTATCTCAAAGCTGTAGGAACCACGGCTGTTTCCACCAGCCCTAAAATTAGAGCAAGCACATGCCAGGCTTTGTTTGCAATGGAGGTGTTTCCTGAGTCAGGGGCTCTCGGTGCTACAGAAGGGAAGCATTAGCCACTCAGTTGTGCCCGACTCTGTGCGTCTCCGTGGACTGCAGCCCCCCAAGCTCCTCTGTCCATGGGATTTCTCCAGGCAAAAATACAGGAGTGGGCTGCCATTTCCTTCTCCAGGGGGATCTTCCCGACCTAGAGATCAAACCCAGATCTCCTGCACTACCCGCAGATTCTTTACCATCTGAGCTACGAGGGAAGCCTAGAGATGGAAAAGTCTTACACAAACCACCAAGAGTAGGTCACCATCCTGGAGATTAACATCTCGGGGAGGGAGGGGATCACACAGAGTATATGCAGTGCATCTCAAATATGCCTGAGAATGGGTCAAGCAAACATTCTCAAAGTGTGAAAGTGTTAGTCGCTCAGGCGTGTCCTGCTCTTTGCAACCCCATGGACTGTAGCTCACCAGGCTCCTCTGTCATGGGATTCTCCCGGCAAGAATATGGGAGGTGGGTGCCATTTCCTTCTCCAGGGGATCTTCCTGACCCAGGGATCGAACCCAGGTCTCCTGCATTGAAGACAGATTCTTTACCGTCTGAGCCACCGGGGAAGCCCATTTACAAAGAAGATCGCAGAGGAATGAATTCAGGATATGAATTCAGTCATTTCTCTTTCTGGTCAGGGGACTTGAACACATAAATTTGGCAAAAGAGGTATCAAAAGATAGCCCCAGAGTGGAAAGGGGAATCAGTACAGACTCTGTGGAAAGAAATCAGGCAATATCTACACAAATTTAAAATGTCATGCCAAGATTAGGACTTTCCCACAAAATTGTTGTTCAGTTGCTAAGATGTGTCCAACTCTTTGCAACTCCCTGGACCTGCAGCATAACAGCTCTGTCCTTCACTATATCCCAGAGTTTGCTCAAACTCATGTCCATTGAGTCGGTGATGCCATCCAACCGTCTCATCCTCTATCACCCCCTTCTCCTCCTGCCCTCAGTCTTTCCCGGCATCACAGTCTTGTCCAATGTGTCAGCTCTTCGCATCAGGTGGCCCAAGTATTGGAGCTTCAGCTTCAATACCAGTCCTTCCAATGAATATTCAGGTAAAGGAAGTCAAAGATGGACTGGTTTGACCTCTTTGCAGTCCAAAGGACCCTCAAGAGTCTTCTCCAACACCACTGTTAATCAATTCTTCGGCACTCAGCCCTCTTCATGGACCAGCTCTCACATCCATACATGATTACTGGGAAAATTATAGCTTTGACTATTATCTAGGCTTTGACTATTATCTAGGCTTTGACTATTAACTAAGTGGAGAACACTCATAAAATACGACTGACTGCATAAGGAAGATGACAATTGTTGTATATCTTCCAGCCCAGACAGAAGTGAAGGTTCACAGACAAATTCGGATTCTGGAGGACACGTTTGGGATTTTGCTATTGAAACTTCATCCTGTTGACCATTTGGAGAGGGAAGAGGTCAACCAGCCATGAATCTAACCCAGACAAAGCCCGTCAAAGGGCACATCCATCAATCTCCCTCACATTTCTCTCTTGTATTGTGACGGGCCATTAACAGGGGTGTTTCCCGACTCTTACAGCCCCACTGCCTACGTCTCAGGGCCAGCCTCGCCCAGGGATCAGCGACCACTCTGGAGTGGGAAGGCATAAACAATAATCTCATTATCTGAAATCACTGACATCAACCATGCACCCTGGAGTGGCCCCTGGGTCAGCATCAACCTTTACAGTGTCATGCTCAGAATCAATCTTTAGAATACGTATTTTTTTAAAACATATATTAAGGCTATAAGGTATACCCCAGTGCAAGGACTGCATGAACAATGCAAATGAAATTCTGTTTTGCAAGGGAAAACCACTGTGTCCCGAGATGCTCAAAATGCCTCTCCTAGAAGAATGGACAGTGTAAGCCATTATGCGAGGAATTCAAGGTCACAGATGTTAATCTGCTGAGAGCCTCTGGCTGTTTGACATTAAGATCTCATGAGCAGAAGCAAGGACATATAATCGTGAGTGCATCTTGCTACGAGAAAGAAAATGTTTCAGAAATGTTTGGCTAAAATCAACCATTTCAACCCCAGCAAAAGGAGGTTTGCCAATCAAGTTATAAATAAAAATAAGCCATGAAACTATCCTAATAGATTGAAGGCAGGAGAAGGGGACGACAGAGAATGAGATGGTTGGAGGGCATCATTGACTCGATGGACATGACTTTGAGCAATTTTCGGGAGCTGGTGATGGACAGGGAGGCCTGGTGTGCTGCAGTCCATGGGGTCGCAAAGAGTTAAACACGACTGAGCGACTGAACTGAACTGATCCTAATAGCTATTTAAATACATCTCAAGAGTGCTTTCCTTATTCTCAAGCAGCTAGTTTCCTGTAAAGGATGGAAAGACTGTCTAATCACTGGGATCTGAAGTGTGGGTGGATTAACTAGACCTCACATGAGTCACTCAACTCACATGTGGTTGGCTCATCTATTAATGATGGATTAATGGGAAATAGATGGGGAAACAGTGGAAACAGTGTCAAACTTTATTTTGGGGGGCTCCAAAATCACTGCAGATGGTGACTGCAGCCATGAAATTAAAAGACGCTTACTCCCTGGAAGAAAAGTTATGACCAACCTAGATAGCATATTCAAAAGCAGAGACATTACTTTGCCAACAAAGGTCTTTCTAGTCAAGGCTATGGTTTTTCCTGTGGTCATGTATGGATGTGAGAGTTGGACTGTGAAGAAGGTTGAATGCCGAAGAATTGATGCTTTTGAACTGTGGTGTTGGAGAAGACTCTTGAGAGTCCCTTGGACTGCAAGGAGATCCAACCAGTCCATCCTAAAGGAGATCAGCCCTGGGATTTCTTTGGAAGGAATGATGCGAAAGCTGAAACTCCAGTACTTTGGCCTCCTCATGCTAAGAGTTGACTCATTGGAAAAGACTCTAATGCTGGGAGGGATTGGGGGCAGGAGGAGAAGGGGACGACAGAGGATGAGATGGCTGGATGGCATCACTGACTCGACGGACCTGAGTCTCAGTGAACTCCGGGAGCTGGTGATGGACAGGGAGGCCTGGCGTGCTGCGATTCATGGGGTCGCAAAGAGTCGGACATGACTGAGCAACTGCACTGAACTGAACTGAACTGAATGCTATCTGTAGGGCTTCCGTGGTAGCTCAATGGTAAAGAATCTGCCTGCCAATGCAGAAGATGAGGGTTTGATCTCTGGGATAGGAAGATCCTCTGGAGAAGCAAATGCAACCCTCCTCTACTATTCCTGCCTGGGAGACCCCATGGACAGAGGAGCCTGGTGGGCTACATCCATGGGGTGGCAAAGAGTCAGACATGACTCAGCAACTGAGCAGTTACAACAATGCTATCCATGTGACATGAAGTGAGTAATACCATCAAGACATTTGTGTGGCAGTTTGGACATTGAAGAGTCCTACAAAAATGTGAGGAAACATGGTAGAACTGAACAAAATTATAAAAATGCTGATTTCAAAGATACTTGCTCTTTTAGTCTATTCAGTTCAGGCGCTCAGTCGTGTCTGACTGTTCGTGCCCCCCACGGACTGCAGCACACCAGGCTTCCCTGTCCATCACCAACTCCTGGAGTTTACTCAAACTCATGTCCATCATGTCAGTGATGCCATCTTCTAGTCTGTGAAGCTGTGTAAAATAGGACCTTCCAAAATGATTGCAGTTGGTTGAGCGAAAAAAGAAAAGAAAAAAAAAAACTACTTCCTAGTTAAAATATGGCAGACCCTTGATCCATACATACATAAGCAGTAAGAGAAGACAGCATAGATGTGAAGATGTAATTTCTTCCTTCAAGAAAGGATGATTGTGAAAAAGACAACCTTAGACTGGGAGAAAATATTTGCAGATGATACAGCTAACAAAGGCTTAATTCCCAAAATATAAAAACAGCTCCTACAACTCTATATTTAGAAAACAAACAACTCATTCGAAAAATGAGCAGAAGACCTATACAGACGTTTCTCCAAGAAAACATACAGATGGCCCACAGACAAAGGAAAACACGCCCAGTATTACTTGTTAGAGAAACAGACATCAAAACGACAGTGAGGCATCACCTTTCACTGGTCAGAACGGCCGTCATCAAAAAGTCTACAGATTGCAACAGCTGGAGAAGGCAGGGAGAGAAAGGAGCCCTGCCACACTGTAGGTGAGAAAGGGAACTGGCACAGCCTCTTTGGAAAACAGCATGGAGGTTTCTTTAAAAAATGAAAATAGAGCTACCATACCATACCACAACCCCACTCACGTGCATGCTAAGTCGCTTCAGTCGTGTCCGACTCTGTGCGACTCAGTAGACAGCAGCCCACCAGGCTCCTCCATCCATGGGATTTTCCAGGCGAGACTACTGGCGTGGGGTGCCATTGCCTTCTCCAATGCATGAAAGGAAAAGTGAAAGTGAAGTCGCTCAGTCGTGTCTGACTCTTTGCGACCCCATGGACTGCAGCCCACCAGGCTCCTCCATCCACGGGATTTTCCAGGCAAGAGTACTGCAGTGGGGTGCCATTGCCTTCTCCAACTCATGTGCATACATTCCAACAAAACTGTAATCCAGAAAGATACACGCACACCGCTGTTGACTGCAGCCCTAGTCACAACAGTCAAGACAGGGAAGCAAGCTAAATATCCAACCACAGAGGAATGGATAAAGAAGATGTGAGACACACACACACACACACACAGTAATACTACAGTCATAGAAAACAATGAAATAATGCCATTTGCAGCAAGACAGATGGTCCTAGGGATCATCACACTAACGGAAGTGAGATATAGAAAGACAAATATCATACGGTATTACTTGCATGTGGAACCTGAAAAGTGACACAAATAAGCTTACTTACAAAAGAGAAAAACACTCATAAGGAAAAAAAAAAAAAAAAACCAACCTAATGGTTACTAAAGGGGAAAGGCAAGTGGAGGGATAAATTAGGAATCTGGGGATTAATAAATTCGCACAATTATGTATTAAAAAAATAACAAAGAGCTATGGTACAGCACAGGGAACTCTGTTCAATATCTCATGATAAACCATAGTGGAAAAGAATATTAAAAAAAAAGAATATATGTGTATATACGTGTGTATGTGTGTAACAGTCACTTCGCTATATACTTGAAACTAACACAGCATTGTAAAGGAACTCTACTCGAACAAAACGTGTTTCTTATGAAATCACTAGTTTAAATGCAGAAGAAAAGAATATCAACGGTTGAGGAACAGCCAGGTGGAAACACAAAAAATAAGTCAATTAAAAGCCGTGAAAAGAACGTTCTAGCAAAGTATAGAAACCGTGCAACATATAAAAAGGAAAAAATCTATACAAATGGATGTATACTGAATTTGGCCCTTTGCTATGAAAATGAAAAAAAAATTTATATGACAGGTTTCAAAAAGGACTATACTGAGCGACTGAACCGAACTGATTAAATATTAAATACGTAACCATTAAGCAGGGATTAATATTTCAGAAGAGACAAATTCAGTAATAACATTCATATCCTGGCTTTTAAAATTTTATATCACTTTCAGATATTATAAAAGTTAAGATTTTTTAATTTTAAAAGGATTATTAATTTTTTTTTCATCAGCAGGAATAATTATGACTCTGTATGTATGTTTCAGAATTTCAGTTACACTATGTGGATACATTTTGATACAGAAATATTTTTAACAGAAACTGGAAAGATTTCTACATTAAAATTGAAAAACTTGCTCAAAAAATTAAGACGATTCAAACAACACAGCACTAAATCATGTTAATGAATTGGAAGACTTAACAGTCTTAAAAGTTGTCAAATTATTTATACAATCTTCAACCATTTTAATGAAAAATCCCCAAATCTCATTTTTTTGTTAAAATAATACACATTCTATAAGTCTGAATGGTGTTTCACAAATTAGCTTTTTTCTAATATTTTCACCTTTAAAGATTGCGATTGTTAATGGTTTATGGTCAGTTTTACTTTTCAGCGTTTTTACGTTGAATAGAGTAATACAGAAAGGAGATATAACCACTCCATCCTAAAGGAAATCACCCCTGAATATTCTCTGGAAGGACTGATGCTGAAGCTGAAACTCCAATACTTTGGCCACGTGATGTGAAGAACGGATTCATTTGAAAAGACCCTGATGCTGGGAAAGATTGAAGGCGGGAGGAGAAGGGGACGACAGAGGATGAGATGGTTGGATGGCATCACAGACTCAACAGACATGAGTTTGGGTAAACTCCAGGAGTTGGTGATGCACAGGGAGGCCTGGCGTGCTGCAGTCCATGGGGTCGCACAGAGTTAGCCACGACTGAGCGACTGAACTGAACTGAGAGTAATACAGATGTGTGTCTTTAATTCTGAAGTCTTGATAAAATCATTTCTGTTTTACCACTCTGTAAATTTTTTAGGAGTCACTACATAACCAAGCATGTCATCTGCATGTAAAGACAGTTCTTCCGTTCCAAATACATACACGTAATTCCTTTTTTAAAAACCCTCCTGCCCTGGTGAAGCACTCCAATTTTCTGTCAGACAGAGATGGGGAGAGCAGACATATTTGTCTTGTTTCAGATCTTGCTGTAAACGGAAAGCAATTATCAACCTATGTTTTCGCTGGTTATCCTCTTGAAAATGCTTTCAGTTGTGTTCCAAAATGTAAGCCACAGGACAAATAGAATCTAATGAGCAACTCTTAACGATGCTGCTGTGAACAATGGCTTTCTGGAGATTCCCTCATCCTAACCCCAGCCAGCCAGCCCTCCTTGTGTGATCCCAAAGTGAAAAAAAAATGACAGAACCCCCAAAATGAGAGACATGGTTTAATAAGATAGGAAATAAGTCGAGAAAAGCTAAAAACAAAGAGAAAGAGATTCATCTCGGCAGCAAATACACCCTTGGCCTTCAGGTGCTCTAAGACGATGACTTTATAAAGGGTACTCTCGACCTGAAAAAGGGAGTTTTTCAAAGACTCCATGTCACGTGTCAGTTCATAGATCACCCATACAAAAGAGCTGAAGGATCACAGACATTTCAAATCAGTTCAACAGCAGGCTTCAAACAAAAAACTGCCAGAAGCCCTCAAATCAGAGCTCTTTGCAACAAGCCACTTTAAGAATCCGCGTCTAGCATTTCAGGGGCCTGAGTGACAAGGTTTCCTTCTTTGCCATCTGACTTTGGAAATGCGGGGAAAACAAAGGCTAAAGGAAACACCTCCACAGTGAGGACTCAGTGGCTTGGACCTAAAATGTGGGAAGTAAAGAGCCCAGTGGAAAGCTAGGAAAGAATAAGTGATGGTCATGAAATTACAGACTTCTGAGACCCATGGGTGTAGCCCAGCCAGGGTCTTCAGAGAACACCAAGTCCCTTCCCCAGGCACCATTTTTTATCTTTGCTTGCATGCCCAGGGTCTGTCATTGGCTTAGATGGGAGTGGACAACGAGTCCATACAGTCAAAGCTACGGTTTTTCCCGTAGTCATGAGTGGATGTGAGAGTTGGACTATGAAGAAAGCTGAGCACCGAAGAATGGATGCTTTTGAACTGTGGTGTTGGAGAAGCTCAAGGAGATCCAACCAGTCCATCATAAAGGAGATCAGTCCTGGGTGTTCATTGGAAGGAGTGATGCTGAAGCTCCAATAATTTTGACGGACTCACGGGAAAAGACCCTGATGCTGGGATAGATGGAAGGTGGGAGGAGAAAGGGGCGACGGAGGATGAGATGGTTGGATGGCATCACGGACTCGATGGAAATGAGTTTGAGCAAACGGGTGAAGGACAGGGAAGGCCTGGCTGCAGTCCCTCGGGTCACAGAGTCAGACACGACTCAGCGACTGAACCACGGGAACAAAAGACAGCAAAAAATGGTGATCCAGACACTGATTATTATTAAAGGAGAGAGGACAGGGGTCCAGAGAATCATATCAGTGTCCCATATTATTAATGGCTGGGAAAATCCAGAAATCTGACCCCTCTCTGCTTTTCTATATACTTTCCCCCTTGGCCATCTCTACCTTTGCCCTTGAACTGCACCGGTACCCTGAGATCCTGGATGTATATATATATACACACACATATATTCTTTTTTAATATTCTTTTCCATTATGGTTTATGACACGATATTGAATCGAGTTCCCTGTCCTATACTGTAGAACCTCATTGTTTACCCATCCTTATATATAATAGTTTGTATCTGCAAAGCTGAAATTTTCCATCTATTTCTGTCCCTGCCCCTTCCCCGTTGACAACCACAAACCTGTTCTCTGTCTGTGAGTGTCCTTCTATTTTCAGAGAATTTTACATTCCACATATAAGCGATACCACATAACATTTGTGTGTCTCTGTCGGACTGGCTTCACTCCGTACGATAATCTCTAGGTCCATCAATGTTGCTGCAAATGGCATTTATTTCATTCTCTTTCACGGCTGAGTAGTACTCCTTTCTGTACTCGCACTGTGTCTTCTTTATGGGTCGAATACTTAATTCTCGTGAGAATGATCTCGTGTTCAGAGGCATCTCTGGCTGAGATGTTGTGAGTAAAGCCCAGTCACGACCATCCAATCTGCCCTAAGACATGGTCAAGTGTGCTCTGGGAGCAAAACCACCACTGGATGACAACCACCCATCGAAGGTACGAAACTGCTTTGTTCAATGTTGTAGTTTCAGAGCGCAGTTCCACAGAGAACGCCTAGGAGGCACTGATGACATTTAGGCGAGCAAATGAATCCATCCACACTCACGGTGGGTTAATTTCAGAGTTGATGATAACTGGTGGAATACTCTACGAGACCCAACGCAAATCAGCAAGCCTGATTTATCGATTTCTACCAAGGTCTGAGCACTTGGTGACTTTGAAGAAGATGTAAAAACACTTCAGAGACGGGCTTCTTTTCTCCTATGACCTCTGTGGTTGGCAGCATAACCCTGCTTTTTGCTCCCTCCCTAGTTGGTTTCTGAGCTAACCAATTGCAGACACATGTCTTCATTCCCACAACTGCTTTGTGACATGAGTCCACCACCAGGCACCTGCCTTTCAAAGCAGATGGGGACAAGAGCTGTTCTGCTCACTGCGACGTCATCAGCTAGTACTGACACCATCGAGTCCAGTGTAGACCAAGTACTCAACCAATATTCTGCAAATACTGGCACTGGATTGAATTATATACTCTGTATCAATCAGCAGTATTTAGGGGCTTCCCTGGTGGCTCAGCTGATAAAGAATCTGCCTGCAAGGCAGGAAATCCCAGTTCAAATCCTGGGCCAGGAAGATCCCCGGAGAAGGGATAGGTCACCCACTGCACTCTTCCTGGACTTCCCTGCTAACTCAGCTAGTGAAGAATCTGCCTGAAACGCAGGAGACCTGGGTTCGATTCCTGGGTTGGGAAGATCCCCCTGAGAGGGGAATGGCTGCCCACTTGAGTATTCTGGCCTGGAGAATCCTATGGACTGTATAGTCCACGGGGCCGCAGAGTTGGACATGACTGAGTCACTTGCACTGGTGATTCAGATGGAAAAGGATCTGCCTGAAATGCAGGAGACCTGGGTTGGGAATATCCCCTGGAGAAGGGAACGGCTACCCACTCCAGTGTTCTGGCCGGGAGATTTCCATGGACTGTACAGTCCATGGGGTTGCAAGGAGTCTGACACGACTGAGTGAGTTTCACTGGTGGCTGAGATGGAAAAGAATCTGCCTGTATGTGGGAGACCTGGGTTCGATCACTGGGTTGGGAAGATCCCCCTGACAAGGGAATGACAACCCACTCCAATGTTCTTGCCTGGAGAATCCCATGGACAGAGGAGCCTGGTGGGCTGCAGTTCATGGGGTCGTGAAGAGTTGAACACCACTGACTAACAGACACAACACATACACACACAGATAGACAGATATGGATATCTATAGAAATATCTATCTATCTATCTACCTCTATATCTCTATCTATCTACAGTCCGTGGGGTCACAAAGAGTCGGACACCACTGAGTGATTAACAAATGCAATACACTCACAATATCTATCCATCTACCTATCCATCCATCTCTATATTTCTGTATCTCTGCCTACAGTCCATGGGGTCTCAGACTCAGACACAACTGAGTGACCAACACCTTCACTTCACTTTCAGTGTGACTGAAGCCTTCAGCATGGAGGACCTAGTGGATCCTGGAAAAATGATCAGCTAGCACTGGGATGCAGTCCGTGTGAAGCCAAGAGTCCCGTCTTTGCTTCCTTACTGGGAACAAGATCGTGTATCCTGCATCTCAGTTTTGTTTTCCCCACCTTTTAAGCAAGGTATATGCCTTCCCCACCTAGTTCAGCACATGCCGTGCAAAATCTCTGTGAATGCCATAGAGGAAACACACAGGAGATGAATGCCCTCAGATATAACCCTCCAGACTCAGCTACGAGCGCAGGCGTAGTCAGAGACGGTCCACCTGTAAAGGTAGGTGCCTGGAGGAGGAGACGGCCACCTGCTCCAGTATTCTTGCCGGGACAACCCCGTGGACAGAGGAGCCTGGCGGGCTGCAGTCCCTGGGGTCACAAAGAGTCGGACACGACTGAGTGACCGAACTGAACCGATCATTCAGTAAAGTAAATTTTTTTTTAAAGTACACAGATAATACGTCACCATTTTCTTTCAAACTGCAAACCAATTTTATTTCTAAACACCAACACGTCATGGTTCAGCACTACAGGGAAAATCCATACCATCTTTGCAGTATGTGAACCATTAAGGTGCTCCTTACCAAACCATGAGGTTGGTATATTACACTTATTCCAAAATTCAGTGCCTACAGCAAACAAAAACTACAGAGTACATGTTTGTGAGGGGTACGTGTGTGTCCGTGTGTGCCTGTGCCTGTGTCTGTGGGTGTGGCGTGATTACGTGTGAAGGCTGTCTTTATGCATAAGTGGAATGGGTGATTAAATGTGGTGTCTATGTATGCATGTTGTGTGTGTACATGTATTTGTGTGTGAGTGCTGTATATACCGGAGAAGGCAATGGCACCCCACTCCCGTACTCTTGCCTGGAAAATCCCATGGACGGAGGAGCCTGGTGGGCTGCAGTCCATGGGGTCACTGAGGGCTGGACGCGACTTCCCTTTCACTTTTCACTTTCATGCATTGGAGAAGGAAATGGCAACCCACTCCAGTGTTCTTGCCTGGAGAATCCCAGGGACTGGGGGGAGCCTGGTGGGCTGCCATCTATGGGATCACACAGAGTCGGACACAATAGAAGTGATTTAGCAGCAGCAGCAGCTGTATACACACACACACACACACACACACATATATATATATATACACACACACACACACACACACTCCTACTCACTTTAAAATCTGCCCAGGGAGGAGGGTGGACTGGGAATTTGGGGTTAGCGGATATAAACTCCTATATATAAGGACAGATGAACAGCAAGGTCCTACTGTAGAGCACAAGGAACTCTGTTCAATATTCTGTGATAAACCATCCTGGAAAAGAATACAAAAAATCATGGATGTATACCTGAGTCACGAAGCCATACGGGAGGAATTAACAGGACAGTGTAAATCAAGTATGGGCTTCCCTCATAGCTCAGTCAGTACAGCACAGTAAATCAACTGCACTTCAATACAGTAAATATTTTTAACATGAACGCATGATACGTCAGGGTTTTTTTCCAAAAGGTTGCCCAATTTTATTTTTAGACATCGACACTTCACGGTTCAGCACTACAGGGAAATCCACACCACATGCACAGTACGTGAACCCTTAGGGTGCTACTGACCAAACCATGACGCTGGTATATAGCACTTATTCCAAAATTCGGTGCCTATAGCAAAAAACAGCTACAGAGTACATGTGTCTGAGGGGTGTGGAGGTGTGTGTGTGGTGTGACTGTGGGTGAGGGATGCCTTTGTGAGTGAGTGGAATGGGTGGATGAACGTGGGGTGTGTGTATGTATGTGGTATGTAGATTTGTGAGTGAGTGCTGTGTGTATCGGAGAAGGCAATGGCACTCCACTCCGGTACTCTGTGTGGAAAAATCCCATGGATGGAGGAGCCTGGGAGGCTGCAGTCCATGGGGTCGCTAAGAGTCGGACACGACTGAGCGACTTCCCTTTCACTTTCCACTTTCATGCATTGGAGAAGGAAATGGCAACTCACTCCAGGGTTCTTGCCTGGAGAATCCCAGGGACGGGGGAGCCTGGTGGGCTGCCGTCTATGGGGTCGCACAGAGTTGGCCACGACTGAAGCAACTTAGCAGCAGCAGCTGTGTGTATATATATATACACACATACATTTGTGTATGTGTGTGTATACACTCTTGAAACTGAAAAAATGAAAGTGAAAGTCGCTCAGTTGTGTCCAGTTCTTTTTGACCCTATGGACTACACAGTCCATGGACTTCTCCAGGCCAGAATACTGGAGTGGGTAGCCATTCCCTTCTCCAGGGGATCTTCCTAACTCAGGGATCGAACCCAAGTCTTCTGCACTGCAGGTAGATTCTTTACCATCTGAGCCACCAGGGAAGCCCAAGAATACTGGAGTGGGTAGCCTACCCCGTCTCCAGCAGATCTTCCCCAACCCAGGAATCAAACCAGGGTCTCCAGCATTGCAGGCGGATTCTTTACCAACTGAGCTACCAGGGAAGCCCCATATACACTCTGACTCACTTTAAAATCTACACAAGGAAGATGGGAGCCACGGACTGTCTACATGTGCAAATTACTGCTCAGGATGGACCAACAGCAAGGACCTTCTGCACAACACTGGAAACTGTACTTCACACACTGTGATAAAATACAGTGGAAAAGAATAGAAAAAAAAGAAAATGCATATATTCGTATCATCGAGTCACTGGGCTGTAAAGCAGAAACTAAGATAACACTGTAAACCAACTACACCTCAATACAACGGATTAATTGGAAAAGCGATTCAGTATTTTCAGAAACTACCTAGATCTCCATTTTAGATTTCAAAATTGCTAATGTTTCCTGTGAAAGTCACCTCTTGAGCCGGCTGTCACGGCAGCTCATTTACTTCCTACTTATTCTTAAGCAGCTTGAACGCATTCTTGGAACGTTCAAGTACGGACACATTTCTACAAATACGCATTTCTAGAAAGAAATCTTATATCTCATGATGTATGTTTATGCACGGCTGAGTCGCTCTGCTGTTCACCTGAAACACCCATAAGATGGTTAATTGGCTGTACGCCGATGGAAACTTAAAAAGTGAAGAGAAAAAACACGCATTAAGTGTAAAAAACATGAAAGCAAAGCGATTGCGGAGTTGTTAAAGCTGTTACTGTCTTTCTCATCCTCACTGAGGGCTTCACACAGTACTGCACGTGGAGAAATACATATGCAGTGTATTTCTGAAAGCCAACTTTGTGCTCAGTCGCTCAGTCACGTTCAACTCCTGTGATCCCACGGACTGCAGCCCACCAGGCTCCTCTGTCCACGGGGTTCTCCCAGCAAGAATATGGGAGTGGGTTGCCGTCTCCTCCTCCAGGTACCTACCTTTACAGGTTGGACCATCTCTAACTATGCACGCGCTCTTAACTTAGTCTGGAGGATTATATCTGAGGGTGTTCATACCTTGCATGCTTGCTTCCCCATCGTCTCTGACTTGCATCCTGAAAGCCTTTCTGAGAAAAAAATAAAATACCGATAGGAAGGCCTCCAGGACCTAGATTTGCTCTGGGAGTGTTTGCGTGATGAGAGAAGTGTTAAGACAAGTAGAGAGAAAGCATGTATAACTACAGGATGATGGAAGTCAGACAAACTGGACAGACCCAGAGTTCCCGTCTCCCCTCCTTCTCTGTGTATTTCTGGGGGACACGCACTGTTGCTGGGAGCTAGACACGTGTGGGCTTCCGTGATGGCTCAGTGGGTGAAGAGTCTGCCTGCAATGCAGGAGACACAGGAGACCCGGGTTCTATCCCTGAGTGAGAAAGAGCCCCTGGAGGAGGAGATGGCAACCCACTGCAGTATTCTGGCCTGGAGAATCCCATGGACAGAGGAGCCTGGTGGGCTGCTGTCCATTGGGTTGCAAAGAGTCGGACAGGGCTGAGCGCCTTAGCAGACAAGGAGACACTTGTCAACCACAATGCATGGTGGGTGAGATGCAAATAACAACTTGTATCATGAAGATGGAGGAGAGCAAAAAGAACCTCAGGCATCGATCCCATAGAACGGGCAGATCTAGTGCGGGAATGGACAAGAGTTGTCGTTCAGTCGCGTCTGACTCTTTGCGACCCACATGGACCGCAGCACGCCAGGCCTCCCTGTCCATCACCAACTCCGGGAGCTTGCTTGAACTCATGTCCATCGAGTGGGTGATGCCATCCAACCATCTCGTCCTCTGGTGTCCCTTCAAGGTAGGGATGGATACAAAGTGGCGAGATAGCTGTCCTGCTTGAACTGGAAGAATAATGTGTGTGTGTGTGTGTGTGTGGGAGCGGAAACCAGATTAGCAAAACCAAATCGCTTTAGAGCATTTAATCAACGTTACTTTACAAATGTCTGCAAGTGTCTGTCTCGGTTTTTTAGGCCCTTAACTCACAGCCTAGTGTGTGTGTGTGTGTGTGTGTGTGTGTGTTCACAGAAAACTTGGTATATGGAATAATATGCTTAAACTGGGTGTGAAAGGGAGTCAAACCGTGAGCCCAAAGACCGTGCCTTCCAAGAGTCTTGCATTCAGACTGTGTATGAGCAAGTCTAAAGCAGACGAAGTGGGCACTTCCCTGGCGATCCAGCAGTTAAGACTCTGTGCTCCTATGTAGGGGGCACCAGCTTGACTACCGGTCAGGGAAGTCAGATCTTGCAGGCTGCGAGGAACAGTCGAGAGATTAAAAATAAATAAATAGCAAAAGGACCTAAAACTCCTCTATACTCCCCTTCTTCATCCCTGCTCTAAAACTTAACCAGTCTCTTCACTGTCATATCATAGTTTTTTGCCTTTTTGAGGCTGGCTTTTCACACTCAGTCGTACGCATTTAAGCTTCCTCCATGACTCTTCATGGCTTGATAGCACATTTCTCTTGAGCAATGAGTCCCATCCCACTGGGGGCATGGACCACTATTTACCCTTTCATTTACCAGAGGGCCATTCTTGATTGCTCCCAAATTGCTTTTCTTGTTGCGGTTTTAATTTATTTTTTAATTGAAGGATAATTGCATTACAGATTTTTCTTGTTTTCTGTCAAACCTCAGCATGAATCAGCCATAGGTATGCATATATCCCCTCCCTTTTGAACCTCCATCCCATCTCCCTGCACCATCCCACCCCTCTAGGTTGACACAGAGCCCCTATTTGACTTTCCTGAGCCATACCGCAAATTCCCATTGGTTCTTCCTTTTACATATGGTGATGGAAGTTTCCATGTTACTCTCTCCATACCTCACACCCTCTCCTCCCCTCTCCCCCTGCCCATAAGTCTATTCTCTATGTCTGTTTCTCCATTGTTGGCCTGTAAATAAACTCTTCAGTATCATTTTTCTAGATTCCAAATATATGCGTGAGAATACGATATTTATCTTTCTCTGACTTCCCTCTGCATGAGAGGCTCTAGGTTCATCCACCTATTAGAACTGACTCAAAGACGTCCCTTTTGGTGGCTGAGTAATATTCCATTGTGTATATGGACCGCAGCGTCTTTATCCGTTCATCTGTCCATGGACATCTAGGTTGCTTCCACGTTCTAGATACTGTGAACGGTGCTGAGTGAATAATGGGAGACGTGTCTTTTTCAGTTTTGGTTTCCTTGGGGCATATGCCCAGGAGTGGGACTGCTGGGGGACAGCGTTTATTCTCCGTTCCTCCCAAGTTTTAGCAGGCATGAATAAAAGCAGCGATAAGCATCGGTGGGGTGGGTTTACATGCGGACCTAAGTGTTCCATTTATCTGCAAAAACTCTAAGGACTCTGGAATCCTCTTTTCTTTTTTTTTTTTTTTTAATTTTTATTGGAGTATGGTTGCTTTACAATGCTATGAACGGTTTCTGCTGTCCAGAAAAGTGAATCAGCTGTAGGTATACAAGTATCCCCTCTTTTTTGCATTCGGTTCCCATTTAGGTCAGCACGCAGTTCTGAGTAAAGCTCCCTGTGCTGTAAGGCAGTTTTCATTAGCTGTCTATTTTACACACAGTATCGTAGTGTCTATGTCAATCCCAACCTCTCAACTCATCCCACCCGCCTTTTACCAAAACCCTTTGTCTCCATACCCACATGCCCCACATCAGCGTCTCTCTCTCTGCCTTCCGAATGGGTCCATCTGGGACCATTTTTCTAGATTCCACGTATATGTGTAAATACAGGTTATTTTTTCTCTGACTTAACTAGCTTGTGCTATTTTGTCTTGGATGATGTGTCTTTTGTAACCATCATAAAACTTGGCCTCTTTAAAAGGCAGTCTGTGGAGAGACACATGAGGTAGCATACAGAGCAAAATATTAATTGTAGGATCTACGTAGTAGCTGTATGTATGTGAGTCACAGAATTCTTTGGTTTTCTCTAGTTATGTTTGAAAAGCTTCCTAACAAACACTGGGGGAGAGGTGAAAAAAAAAAACAAAAATAAATAAATTTGAATATCAGACTAAAGGGTTGGACATGAACAAATGTTCACTTCAGTTCAATCGCTCAGTTGTGTCCGACTCTGCGACCCCATGGACCACAGCACGCCAGGCCTCTCTGTCCATCACCAACTACCGGAGTTAACCCAAATCCATGTTCACTGAGTTGGTGATGCCATCCAACCATCCCATCCTCTGTTGTCCCCTTCTCCTGCCCTCAATCTCTCCCAGCATCAGGGTGTTTCCCAATGAGTCAGCTCTTCCCATGAGGTGGCCAAAATACTGGAGTTTCAGCTTCAGCATCAGTTCTTCCAATGAACACCCAGGACTAATCTCCTTTAGGATGGACTGGTTGGATCTCCTCGCAGTCCAAGGGACTCTCAAGAGCCTTCTCCAACACCACAGTTCAAAAGCATCAATTCCTCGGCGCTCAGCTTTCTTCACAGTCCAACTCTCACATCCATACATGACCACAGGAAAAACCATAGCCTTGACTAGACGGACCTTTGTTGGCGAAGTAATGTCTCTGCTTTTTACTATGCTGTCTAGGTTGGTCATAACTTTCCTTCCAAGATATAAGTGGGTTTACTAATCTTCTAGCACTTAGAAAGTGTTGTCTGATGTGTCTGATTAAATAAAGTACTATTTTACTTCATTACTATGAATGGGAGAAATCAGCATATTCCTCTGGCGATCACAGAGTCCCAGAATCGTCCCTTGGAAATCCATCCCAGTGAAGAAGCAGGAGCTTCATTTACACACTGACTTCCCTGGTGGTCCAGTGGCTAAGACTCTGTGCTCCATATGCAGAGGGCCTGGGTTCAATCCCTGGGCAGGGAACTAGATTCCACAGGTCATAACTAAAGAACCCACACGTTACAGCTAACAGCAAGTGCAGTCCAAAAAAATTAAGCAACTCACACGGAGACTCATCACCTAACTCCTTTCTCTACAAAGAAATGCCATCTTGTAATGTTGTCATTCAGTCTCTAAGTCGTGTCCAACTCTGTGATCCATGGACTGCAGCATGCGATGGTTCCCTGTCCATCACTAGCTCCAGGAGTTTAATCAAACTTATGCCCATCGAGTCGGGGATGCCACCCAACCATCGCACCCTCTGTCAACCCCTTCTTTGGTCTTCAGTCTTCCCCAGAATCACAGTCTTTTCCAGTGAGTCAGCTCATGTAATGGGTACCACACTTATTTTTCAACTTGTAGCATCTTCTCTAGGTACCACCCATGTGTAAGTCTTCAGAAGCAAGGGACAGAGACAAATCATATGGAAAACACTGAATGTGACTTCTTGCCACAGACACTGCCTAACGTCCAGGCTACACTGCCTTTCTCTGCACATCTTATATCCACTTGACCACCGACCACCAAGACTCTGAATAATACCTTTGGTAACTCAGGTCTACCGAAGGGGATCTGAAAACACTTGAGAAGGAAGATGCTTTGTGGAAAGGAAGGGGATTTAGAATTTTTACACGTTCTTAAATCATTTCTTAGCTCTTATGTTTTCTCACTTTATTTTTTTGTTTGTTTTATATCGGAGTACAGTTAATTTGGGCTTCCCTGGTGGCTCAGTGGTAAAGAATCCACCTGCTATTGTAGAATACATGGGTTCAATCCCTAGGTCAGAAGATCCCCTGGAGAAAGAAATGGCACCCCTTTCCAGTATTCCTGCCTGGACATACTCGTGGACAGAGGAGCCTGGTAAACTACGGTCCGTGGGGTCACAAGGAGTTGGACACGACTTAGCACACACAGAATTTAAACAATCTTCCATTCAATTTAAAACAACAGAGAGAAAATAAGGTTTTAAAAAAAAAAGAGAGAGGAAACATAATGCTTAGTTGGAGAAATCCCTTTTCCGTAGCATTCAACGCACTGACTACATAATTCAGTGTGTGGGTTTTCACGGCCTCCCTTCTTATCTTTCAGGTTTTGCCATAATGTGCTTCCTCCAGGAAGCCCTCCAGGCTGTGTCCAAGATCAACTAAGATGTGGTTTCCCAAATGTGTCATTTGTCTTAAAAGCTGCACAAGAGGAACTTTGGGGTTTTTTGGGGGTTTTTTTAGTATTTATTTATTGTTTCTCTTCCCTTGTATCAAGAGCTCTTAACACCCTATGCATCACAATGACAATGTTGTAAACATTCTGAAACCAAGTAACACCTGGCTGTACACTGTACATGCGGCTTGAACCACCAAATCACATAAAACAGGGGTCCCCGATTTCCATGCCGTTGACCAGTACCTCCAGTCAGATCAGCAGCAGCATCTTCCGTTAAGAATAAAGTGCCCGATAAACAGAACATGCTCGAAGCATCAGGAAACTACCACCGACCCCTGGTCCTTGGAAACGGTATCGTCCACAAAAACGGTCGCTGGGACCAAAAAGCCTGGGGTCTGCTGACTTAAGAGACAAGAGTGATGTGCAGGTGAAGCCAGTAAAGGGAAAGACATACAGAAGGAGGGGGTTAAACAGGAGGACAGGACCCAACTCTCATTATCCTGGGATCTATTGACACGTTTGCCTGTATTCGCTGACTTGCTAGGGCTAATGAACAAAATCTGCGTACGTTATCGATTCGTGGCTGTGTTCTTCTTTTAAATCTCCTGATCTTTAACCTTTGGGCACATTATTCATAAACTCAGAGTTTCTACAGCAGCAAATATCAGACATATATTTGCCATACGTGCATTTTGGGTTTCTTCTCTGAGCAGTCTGGGTGGGAAAAAAAAAGCAACAACAAAAATCCGCAAGCGCGTAAAACATAAGAATTCACAAACACCATGGCTGAACCTATGGTCTATTTCTCTTTTGAGAGGAATGCTTTCTCTTGGGACTGCAAACCCTTCGCAGACCTGCTGTTAACAGGTTCGGTAATTAAAGCAATGAATCCGGAAAGGGAAAGGTTTCAGAAATAAGCCAGGCAAGATTCCAGCATGCCCTAACGGGTACCTGCGTCCTGGAGCTCCAAGGTCAAGAAGCAGAGAATAACTGTTCTGAAGCAGAAAAGGAACACTAAAGGCTTTCACTCAATTGGAGGAAGGGTAGATATCCACACTCTCACCTGCCAAGCCACATTGGGAATAGCACAACCCCAACGAACAGACCAAGAGCCATTGAGGAGTTATAGCAATGTCTCTAGCAGCAAAGAGGCGGCAGACGATGAGATGGTTAGATAGCATCACTGACTCAATGCAAATGAGTTTTAGCAAACTCCGGCAGACAGTGAAAGACAGGGAAGCCTGGCGTGCTGCAGTCCATGGGGTTGCAATGAGTCAGACACGACTGAGCGACTGAACAACAAGAAAACATCAAAGCATCAGAGAAGAATGTCGACTTTAACGCAAGAGTTCTATAGAGGCAAGAAGAGACAGAGGTACCAGGCTCACTGGCAACAGCACATTTGGGCAAAGATCCCCTGGAGGAGGGCATGGCAACCCACTCCAGTATCCTTGCCTGGAGAATCCCATGGACAGAGAAGCCTCGCGGGCTACAGTCCATGGGGTCTCACCTAGTTGGACACGACTGCACTGACTTAGCACGCGTGCACACTTCTACAAAATAAAGAAGGAAAAAAAATGCACATGACCTTGGAGGTGCTTGTGAGATCTACTCAAGAGAAACAGAATTCATTTCCTTGGCAAGCCCACATTTAGTTTCTGAGGACTCCAGCATGTTAAAATCAAAATATATAATACATATTATAAAGTCAAAATATATAACGTATAATATATATATATATGCCTGATATATATTGGATTCTAAACCAAAGATTAAAGTATCTATTGACTCCATATTGGCACAAGTAAATGACTGAATAAATAAATAAACAGGGGAAGATGGACAAATCTCTCATGCAAAAAACCTTCAAATGATGTAGACAAAGAACAGGAAGAGAGCAGTGAGTCCCGATCCTGAAGCCAGGAACACACAGTACAGCCTTCTTTTAAAGAGGACGGCGGGCAAAGGGGGAAGTCCCTCCATGGTGGAGGGCCCAAGGAAGACGACCTTGGCCGGGCGATGAAGGTCACACCATGGGCCATGAGGGCAAAGCCCTCTGGCTGCCATGTGAGCAGATGGGCACTGCACCTCTGTGGGTTTCAGCTCCACACCCCCAACTCCAGTCCAAGTGCCACACAAACCCCGATGTGGGGACATTCCACTTGATACCCGATCGGTCCTCCTCCGAAACCGTCAGGGTCCCAGAAGACAAGCAAAGGAGGAGAGACGGTCACAGACAAGAGCTGCCCACGGAGCTACAAGGAATAAAGGCATTAGACCGTGGGCTCCTGGGTCAGACCCACACAAAGGATGGAGACTGAGGCAACCTGGAAGCTGTGTGAACTGTGGTTAGTTAACACCGCACACAGACAGGTTCCTTATTTGTATCAGATGTACCTTAGTAACAGAGGATGCTAATGAGAAGGGAATCCAGGGTGGGATATGGACCACGAGAGATTCCAGGGAGACTGGATGTCCCCTCCAACCATTTGTAAAGCGAAAACTAAACCAGCACTTTCCTGGCAGACCAGTGGTTGGAACTTCCCCTTCCAGTACAGGTGGGTACAGGTTCAATCCCTGGCTGGGAAGCTAAGAGTCCCACCTGGCTTGTGGACAAAAAAAAAGAAAAAAAAGCAAAAACAAAATAGAAGGAAAATTGCAGCAAATTCAGTAAAGGCTTTAAAGATGGTCCACATCAAAAAACAAAACAAAACAAAAAAAATTCTTTATAAAAAAAAAATAATACTAGAGTTAAAAGTACAGTCTAAAAGCTGTTTTTGATAATATTGGCTCAAGAATGTAAATCTTACATACTGTTTTCTCAAGGGAGTAATTTGCATACGTATAAACTTGAAAGACATTAAAATGTACATTTCAATGTATATATAGCATATTTCTTTTATACTTTAAACTTGAGTAAAAATATCTAAATATGCAAAGTAGTAGAACAATCTTTTAATGAAAAGAAATAAGTAGTTGATATTTTTTTTAGACTTACTAGGTATTACAGAAAAAAGAAAGCCTGGAGTGATTTACAATTCAATAAGTCCCAAATTCAGAAAGAATTAACAAAAGTCCCAGATTTATAACATTTAGCAACATCACAAAGAACTGTCTCACTGGAAGAGACCCTGATGCTGGGAAAGACAGAGGGCAGGAGGAGAAGGGGACGACAGAGGATGAGATGGTTGGATGGCATCACCAACTCAACGGATATGAGTTTGAGCAAGCTCCGGGAATTGGTGATGCACAGGGAGGCCTGGCGTGCTGTGGTCCATGGGATCACAAAGACTCAGACACCACTGAGCGACTGAACTGAACAGATTATCAACACTGTCCTTTTGAAGGACCTGGCTCTGAGCAGGATACTAAGGGTTCATTCAGGCTGGGACATTGTTCATTCTGAGAAAGATACATATGATACAATAAACAGATAGACTTGAACAGTCAACTCATGTCTGAGCTACTGTAGATGTGCACAGAATTGAACTGCTTCTTTTCAACTGATGAATCTTAAATTAGTCTGCATTTTCATTTTCCCTGTGTTTCTTCTCCCCTGTCTCATAAACCACAGATTTAAAGCTTCAGAGACTTAAAACCGCTCTTGGCAAAGAGCGTGTAGGAAGGAATAGTCTTAGAAGGATATTTGTCACTTTCATTTATTACATGTACCCTGGCGGCTCAGTGATAAAGAATCCGCCTGCAGTGCAGGAGAGCCAGGTTCGATCCCTGGGGTGGGAATATCCCCTGGAGGAGGGCATGGCAACCCACTCCTGTATTCTTACCTGGGAAATCCCATGGACAGAGGAGCCTGTCCGTACATACTGTGTTATGATGGGCTACAGCCCATGGGGTCGCAGAGCTGGGCACGACTGAGCGACCAACCCTCTCACTTTCGCTTCCTACATCCACTGATGGAACTAATTATTGAGACAAATCCCAACATTCAGCTCATGTTGATAACCAGATATAAAAGCATCACATGCACACACTCCCATCCGGGTCACCACCAGGTGTGAATACCTTTTAAGCCACAAACTCCCATTTTCCCCAGACTAATGCCATCAATGTTAAAACCAAGCTGAAGTTCTAATGTAATGGAAAGCTCTTAACAAGACTTGAAAGTGAAAGTCGCTCAGTCATGTCCGACTCTATGCAACCCCATGGACTATAGAGTCCATGAAATTCTCCAGGCCAGAATACGAGAGTGGGTAGCCTTTCCCTTCTCCAGGGGACCTTACCAATTCAAGGATAGAACCCAGGTCTCCCACGTTGCAGGCGGATTCTTTACCAGCTGAGCCACCAGGGAAGACCCAGTATTTGTAAAGTCTCTTCCTGTACAACTGACAAAGGCTTTCCAGGGGCGATAGTAGCCAAAGCAGGAGATGGATTCAATCAATCCAAAGGTCGGGAAGATCCCCTGGAGAAGGCAATGACAACCCACTCCGGTGTTCTTGTCTGGAAAATCCCATAGACAGAGGAGCCTGGTGGGCTACAGTCCACGGGGTCGCAGAGAGTCAGACATGACTAAACAGCAGAAGCAACCCAACTGGCCAAAACGCAACACACAGCATCTCTCCCTGCAACATCTGATAACCTTACCTATAACCTTAAGTATAATTTTGTCTCTTCATTACTGACATTTCTTCCTCGTTACTGTAGTTACCACAGTCAGGGAAACGAAACATCAAATCACAGAACATTTTCCTTCACACGCGCAAATATTAAAATGAAGGTAGCCCGGTACAGTGGTCGGCGGGGACTGTAGGCATAAAACTTATCTGTGAGGCTGTGAATCATTTCAACCTACAGGAAGCTCAGTAAACCTCCTTGCCCATTTCCTAATGTCTGCTGAGACAGTTTAGTCACTTAAGTCATGTCTAAGTCTTGCGGCCTCATGGACGGTAGCCCACCAGGCTCCTCTGTCCATGGGATTTCCCAGGCAAGAATACTGGAGCAAGCTGCCATTTCTTTTTAAACATCTGCGTTCTCAGAAAGCATCACTTTCATCTTGCAAACCATCCAAAGACTGTGGATAACCTGCAACATGAAAGGTTGTCTCTTTCATTCAATCCAGAGAACCAATCCCTGACAGATATTGACACCAGTCACCACGTCCTCGATTCGTGCCATCAATAACCTAGTTTTAAAGATCAACCCATCTCCTTAAGTGGGTCTTCATCTCTAAGTGGCTTTTGGGAAGAGAGAAAAAAAAAATTGATCCTGTGATGAAAGAGGTGTGCTCTTTAACGAGGAGTGGCCGAGAGAATCATTTAATAATTCAGACCAGAAATTCCAGAACACATTGATTGCTCAGAAGGGAGAGGGGAGCTGGGAGGAGAAGAGATGAATTTTACATGATGACAGCAGCAGGAAGCAGAACAAACTCGCATCACGTCTTGAGAATGTCAAAAAGCAAATATTCTGTTATTCTACGACATCTGGAAAGTAAAATGAAGGTATATAATCGAACAGAAAGAGACTCACGAACTCAGAGGACAAACTGGCGGTTGCCACTGGGCAGGAGGGGAAAGATGCTGTAAGAAGTACAGACTACTATGTGTAAAATCAATGAGAAACAAGGATGTATAATGCAACGCCGAAGAATGGATGCTTTCAAACGGTGGTGTTGGAGAAGACTCTTGAAAGTCCCTTGGACTGCAAGAAGATCCACCCAGTCCATCCTAAAGGAGATCAGTCCTGAATGTTCATTGGAAGGACTGATGTTGAAGCTGAAACTCCAATCCTTTGGCCACCTGATGCAAAGAGTTGACTCACTGGAAAAGACTCTGATGTTGGGAGGGATTGGGGGCAGGAGGAGAAGGGGACGACAGAGGATGAGACGGCTGGACGGCATCACCGACTCGATGGACGTGAGTCTGAGCCAATTCATGAATGACAGGGGAGCTTGGTGTGCTGCAGTCCATGGGGTGGCAAAGAGTCAGACTTGACTGTGCAACTGAACAACATTACACGACATAGAGAATATGGCCAACATTGAATTGAGCATAAACTACAAAATACCGAATCATTACACTGTACATCTGAAACTCATATAACATTGTAACTCAACTACACTTCAGTATAAAATAAGTACGTAAGTAACCAATCGGGCACGAAGCTTCCTAGCCTTTCCCCTCCCCTACCTGCCTTGAGCCTGCCCACATTAGATTGCGGATCCATCCTTCTGGAAGGTTCCCTCCAGCTCCTGCCCTCCCCTCTTGCTGGGCAGGACACAGACCTCTTTCCATCACCTGTCACTCCACAGTCTCATCAACCCTGTCTCCTAACGGTCTGTTCCACGCTCTCTGTGCCAGCCCCTCCACAGCCTTGCTCTCAGGGACAGATGTGAGAAAGCACACGCAATCAGAATACTCCTCCTCCAAAGGTCCCACCAGCCCAGCCTCCTGCATCTCAGCTAAGAGTCCCCGTCACCCCGAGCGTCTCAGGCACGCGTGGAAAGGTCCCGTCTTTGTGAGCTCCCCACTCCAGGGAACCGTCCAGCCCACTGAACTCGCTGACATCACGCAGCAGTTGTCTCTTTCATCCTGTATCTTTTCTTTTTCCCTTTGGCTGGACCACGCAACACGTAGGATCTCAGCAGGCATGGAAGTCTCGCCCCCCCGCAGTGGACGTGCTGAACCACAGGACCATCACGCAAGTCTCCCATCCTGTATCTTCACCCCCTCTCTTCACTTCATCCCACAAACCTTGTCTAACCTTCTGCACCTGGCAAAACCCTGCACCCTTCACACCCTTCCCTCCTCCGACCCCAGTTACAGATGGCCCCACCCGTGTGCTGCTATTTACACGGCACAATTCTTTGATCAGAGTCTCTTCTGTTGGTTTTCTTGACTCTTTGGAGGCCTCTTCAAAGCAGCTTTAGTCCCAACAAAGCGACGTCACGGTCACAGTGGTCAGTCACCTGCGATCTCTGGATCGTTACTCTCAACGGCTGCGTTTAGCACAGTCATTCCTAATTCTGTTTTTTCCCCCTGAAATACTGCATGCATTGCATGCCTCCTGCAACACATCTCTTGTTTATAGTCTCCATCAAGAGCCACTGGCTGGCTCCTTGCAGCCTGGAGCCAGAGGTTTGAGCGTGGACACTGACAGCTTGCAGTAAACAGTGGTGGACTCGTGATCTCCAGAAGAAGATTTAGCTTCCGGACAAACCAGGTACCAGGCTTGACCACTCCAGAGCTTTTGTGTAGCAGAGTTTTATTAAAGTATAAAAAGGGACAGACAAAGCTTTTGACATCAACATCAGAAGGGGGACAGAGAGTGCCCCCCCTTGTTAGTCTTAGCAAGGGAGCTGTATACTTTTTAAATTGGTTATTACAATATATCAAAAGAATGTCTCAAGGTTGTAAAGATCTTACTAGAACCACTCCCACCATTTATATTTTAAGACCGGAGGATTAGAACTAACAATAGAAAGATCTTACCAGGCCCACTCCCATAATATGCATTTGAAGATGACAGGATTAGTCAGAAGGTTCTCAAGAAGGAGAAACTGTCCTCAAGCAAGGCTACCTTGCTGTTACCTAATCCTTAGTACAGAGGTGAAACCTACTTGGCTTGTTCTGTAAATAGCAGCTTAAAGAAAAAAATGTTTTATGTAACTAAGACTAGAAAGAAAGTGAAAGTCTATCAATCGTGTCCAACTCTTTGCCAGCCCATGGCCTATACAGTCCATGGGATTCTCCAGGCCAGGATACTGGAGTGGGGGTAGCCTTTCCCTTCTCTGGGGGATCTTCCCAACCCGGGGATCGAACCCAGGTCTTCTGCATTGCAGGTGAATTATTAACCAGCTGAGCCACAAGGAAAGTGACTAAGACTAAGGAATGTCGATGAAAACCTTTGTCCTTTCCTCCTCCTTGAGGATTTCAGACCCCTTATCTCCTCCTCGAGAGCTCCAGACCCCTCTCTCCTCCATGGGGACTCTGGACGTCTTATCAACCTGCTTAGAAATTGACTCTCTCAACATGACACATCCCACATCTGAGCAGAAGCTTGAGGGATGACTGCTTATTTCCCAAGTGTGGTCAGCCTGGTCTCCTGGGCCCCCTCGGCTTGGATTCTAGAATGAGGATGATGTGGCAGGAAAGCCGGGCAAAAACCAACTCACCACTGGAAGGAAGAGAAACCACTCCTGTTGTAAATAATTGGCACGATGGTTCTGGATTACACAAGTTTTACTCCTTCTATGTCTCTCTCTTCCGCTCGTTCTTTCCTCCCCTTCCTCCTTATTTTTCAGTGACCACACCTGCTTCTCTACGTACACTCGTTTCTCTTGAAACTCTGATTCAGTCTCATAACTTTAAAACGCCTATAATTTCTGAGGTCTCCTGAATAGGCATCTCCAGGCCACACTCTCCATTTCCAGCCAACACTCCGATCCACAGCTACCAATCTGACATTTACCATCCTGCCAATGAAAGAGACTCTGGTTCGATCCCTGAGTTGGGAAGATCCCGTGGAGGAGGAAATGGCAACCCACTCCAGTATCCTTGCCTGGAGAAACCCATGGACAGAGGAGCCTGGCAGGCTACACTCCATGGGGTTGCAAAGAGTCGGACACGACTAAAGCGATGAAACAACAAGGAAAACAAGAGCCCACTGTGTAGCTCTGTCTCAGTAAAGAGGAGCTTCCCAAAGTCAATTCGGGTCTTTGAGACAGTCAACAGGTCACAAAGTGCAGGACACTTGGAGGTGTCGTAAGAAATAAACAGCTGCTCCATGTTCTAAGAGGACCATTGGCAATCCAAATGTTCCAGAATGCCAGAGCTTGGCTGGCGCACAGGTTAAGAATATCAGATGGAGATGTGGCCAGATGTGAGAGACTCTGCAGAGGCAGCATCAATTGTTTTAAGAGTTCTGGAAACTGCTTCTTTTGATCAGCGGATGGAAAAAATGTCTCGCCAGAAGCAGTTCAGTCACAGAACTTTTCACACCATCTTCTCATTGAGTCACCTCGATTCCTTTCTCTGTTTCTCTGACCCAACTCTTTATCTCATCTGAGATTACTACAAAAATTGAGAAGAGCTTGGAGAGCTATAACCAACCTAGACAGCATATTAAAAAGCAGAGACACTACTTTGCCAACAAAGGTCCGTCTAGTCAAGGCTATGGTTTTTCCAGTGGTCATGTATGGATGTGAGAGTTGGACTGTTAAGAAAGCTGAGCGCCGGAGAATTGATGCTTTTTAACTGTGGTGTTGGAGAAGACTCTTGAAGAGTCCCTTGGATTGCAAGGAGATCCAACCGGTCCATCCTAAAGGAAATCAGTCCTGGGTGTTCATTGGAAGGACTGATGCTGAAGCTGAAACTCCAATCCTCTGGCCACCTGATGAAAAGAGCTAACTCATTTGAAAAGACCCTGATGCTGGGAAAGATTGAGGGCAAGAGGAGAAGGGGACACCAGAGGATGAGATGGTTGGATGGCATCACCAACTCAATGGACATGAGTTTGAATAAACTCCGGGAGTTGGTGATGGACAACGAGGCCTGGCATGCTGCAGTCCATGGGGCCACAAAGAGTCAAGACACAACTGAGCAACTGAACTGAACTGGAGGGATAAAGAGTAGCTGTGTTCCGTTGTGACAAGGTAGGGGTGACCTAGAACCTGAACCGCCCAGGTGAGAAGGATGGGTGAGTGCCCACGTTTCCCTGACTGGGTAGAGATGTTACTGAGTCCAAGGTCCCTCTGCTCACTGCAAGGAAGGCCAGTGAATCCCAGACAAGGTGGTGGAACCAGGAAGGGACTTGATTCTGGAGGCTGTGTTTGTGTGTTACTCCCTAAGGTGACTATTGTATTTTGAAAGCAAAGCCTTCGCCATTTCCTTAACATTCTTTACTAATCACGTTTAGATTTGGTACTTGTGCTTAGTTATTTTAGAATCCAGATTCAGAATGCAAGATGATCACATTTCAACATTCTAATTAAAAAATGAACGGGCTTCCCAGGTGGCACTAGTGGTCAAGAACCCACCTGCCAACGCAGGAGGTGTAAGAGACTTGGCTTTGATCCCTGGGTAGGGAAGATCCCCTGGAGGAGGGCACGGCAATCCGCTCCAGTATTCTTGCCTGGAGAACCCCATGGACAGAGGGGTCTGCAGGGCTACAGCCCACAGGATCACACAAAGAGTCAGACACGACTGAAGAGACTTAGGACAGCACAATAAAAAAGAAAGTGTAGTCACTCAGTTGTGTCCAACTCTCTGCGACCCCATGGACTGTAGCCCACCAGGCTTCCGTGTCCATCACCAACTCCCAGAGTTTGCTCAAACCCATGTCCATTGAGTCGGTGATGCCATCCAGCCATCTCATCCTCTGTCGTCCCCTTCGCCTCCCGCCTTCAATCTTTCCCAGCATCAGGGTCTTTTCCATGAGTCAGTTCTTCGCATCAGGTGGCCAAAGTATTGCAGTTTCAGCATCAGTCCTTCCAATGAACACTCAAGACTGATTTCCTTTAGGATGGACTGGTTGGATCTCCTTGCTGTCCAAGGGATGCTCAAGAGTCTTCTCCAACACCACATTCAGCATAAATTCACAATTAACCCTTCCTGGTTACCAGGAGATCATGGTGTTTCCTATCACCAGGATTCTGAATCAGGGACTTCATGGTACAGACCTGGGAAAACTCGAGGTGCCTGCGTTCCTGCAAACTCCACAGGGGTCTGGCTTCCCATTGGAGGCGTAACCAAGCAAGGACCCCGTGAGGCCTTCCCAGAAATCATCCCCCACCCCCTGCCTCACCCTGCCTTGCTTCTGTACAAAAACTTTAGTCCAAGGATGCATTTAATCAGACATGTGAGGAAATGCAGAAGGAAAGGAAAATAGTCAAGCAAGACAACAATAATAATGCTTTAGCCATTACACAAAGTCAAGGGCCTTTAGTTCCTCCTCACGGGATAGAATGGCTTCCCAGGTGGCACTAGAGGTAAAGAACCCACCTGCCAATTCAGGAGACATAAGAGACGCAGGTTCAATCCCTGGGTTGGGAAGATCCCCTGGAGGAGGGCATGGCAACCCACTCCAGTATTTTTGCCTGAAGAATCCCATGGACCGAGGAGCCTACAGCCAATGGGGTCGCAAAGAGTTGGACACGACTGAAGCAACTTAGCACACACACAATCAAGTGCTACAGATAATATTCTGAGCCCAGTCTTTGAGCTGTTTGCTGCTGCTGCTAAGTCGCTTCAGTCGTGTCTGCCTCTGTGCAACCCCGTAGACAGCAGCCCACCAGACTCCCCCGTCCCTGGGATTCTCCAGGCTGTTCAGCATTTATTAAAAGCCCGCCAGGTGGGATAAATTAAGTTCATGCTGCCCACAAGCACAGAGACTGCAGAAGAGTTGGACACGAAAGTTGTTGCTGCTGACTTGCGATTACTGCATCACCATCTCATCAGAAGGATGTCCATGAGCTGACCACGCCCTGCTTCTTGAACGTTACCAGACTCCTTTCTATCCCATCTAAGCAGAACACGCAATCTTGAGGGCATCAGCCCACAGTGGCTCCCCTCTGCCTGGCTAAGCTAGAAATCTGGCTCTTTCTACTTCACCAAAACTCTATCTCTGAGATATAATGCAGCACCCGTACACAGAGGACGAATTTCAGCTAAAGAGTGAGGTTTCTGTGATGATGGAAAAGTCTGGCTGATGAAACACTGGGGCATTTCCTCCCTGAACCCTCCATGCAGCAGGTCGTGTATTTACAACTCAACTTTGTAGATTTCTTGGAGAAGAGCCTGCCTGTGGAGGTGAGAAGGGACGGGGGGAAAAGGGCATAAAGACTTTGGTTGAGGAGCCAGAAAATTCTACAGCCCCTTTAAGGGAGATCCACAGCACCTCCCATACACCCAGAGGCATCAAGCTGAGAGCAGGGTTTCTGAGCAGTAAAGGGACATAAGTCACCTGTCAGGGTTATCTGCTGGCCCCAAGGAAACAGAGCAAGTCACCCACATAGGAACCTTTGAGTTGCAAACCATCAGAGAGGTGAAGGTGTGTGTTTGCATGTCCAATTGGGTAATATAGCTCACGTGTCTTGCGTACATTGTCATGAGTCTCCTTAACGAGAGGCTGTGCTTTTGTGTACCTTACTGGATAGAATACAGGAATAAAGGATCTTTATTTCAAGCACAGGAAGTCCAGACAGCAAGCGTTAACGCAGCAGTACAGAGGCAACTGTGCTGTTAGTTGGGCACCTAGGCTAACTTTGTTGGGGCTCTTCAACAACTCTGAGTTAATAACAGACTCTCTGAAGTAAACTCACTCGTATGTAGGGGACTTACGCTCCTGATCAACTCATAGGAAATATGGTAAAGCCAGTTAGGAAACACGAACAGATAAGACAGATGGAATCCAACAAGCACAACAGATAGAATCATCTGTATATCAGAATGAGGCTTCACTCTAAGGAGATTAACTATCCTCCCCCAGTGGAAGGCAACAGACACAGGAACAGTTTTGAAGGGGGTCCCGAGAGTTGCTGGGCAAGAAAAATAGGGTGGTGGAACTGCCAAATTCAAAGAACCAGCTGAAATGAAAAAATTCACCCAACGAAGACAATGTGTACGCCAAAAAATTCACCCAACAAAGACAATGTGTACGCCAAAAGATGAAGTCATTTTCACAGAAGGATCTGGAATGAGGAATGGGAAAAAGAAATACCCTCCATCACAAGATATGGAAGACAAAGGCTGAATACGTGTGTCATCTCAGAGGAGAATCATCAAAAGACAACGCAGGCTAGAAGGCTGAGAGTGAAAGTCACTCAGTCGTGTCCGACTGTTTGCGACGCCATGGACTCTACAGTCCATGGAATTCTCCAGGCCAGAATACTGGAGTGGGTAGCCTTTCTCTTCTCCAGGGGATCTTCCCAACCCAGGGATCAAACCAGGGTATCCTGCATTGCAGGCGGATTCTTTACCCGTTGAGCCACCAGGGAAGCCCAATAATCCTGGAGTGGGTGGCCTATCCCTTCTCCAGCGGATCTTCCTGAACCAGGAATCAACCCGGATCTCCTGCACTGCAGGTACATTCTTTACCAGCCCAAAAAGGTTGAGAAGAATTCTATTCAATAATGACTGACACTCAACTGCACCCTTTGTAAATGATTATTGTTCTTCTCGTTTAGTCGCTCAGTTTTGTCCGACTCTTTGCGACCCCAAGGACTGTAGCCCACCAGGCTCCACTATCCACGGGATTCTCCAGGCGAGAATACTCGAGTGGGTTGCCATTTTCCCCTCTGGGAGATCTTCCCGACCCAGGCATCGACCCAGCGTCTCCTGTATTGGCAGGAAGGTTCTTAATCATTGAGCCAATAGCAAAGCCCCTTTTGAAAAGATTAAAATGACAAATCTTATGCTACACCAATTTTATCTCAATAAAGAAAAAAAACAAAACCCGAAGGAAAAAAAAGGGGAGGAGGGGGGATAGAAGAATGTCTGAGACTGTCCAAGCAGTGAAGAAAAATGTATGCTTAGCACGGAAAATTCACACATTAAAGAACAAGCTTATTTCAAAAACCAAACCAAAAAATCAATTTCTGGACCAAACACTATGATTTTTAGGAACATTAAGAACACACAGAATACTTTTCAAGCTTCCAGTGAGAAAAAAAAGAGCAAATGAAGCAAAATCATTGTAATCAGAGGTTTTCACAGCAAGTCAAGATAGAAAAAGCAACCAAGTGTATATGTGGAATATTATTTTCAACAAGTTAAAGGGAAGGGAAGGAAGTGTGGGACTTTATATACAGTGAATCTATCTGTTAAATGAAAAGGAAATCCAAATTTGCAAGTCTTATAAAATTGACTGCATTAAGCCCTCGGGAAAATACTCTTGGAATGATTTAGTTCTGCCAAGAGAGACACAGAACTAGAAGAAAGCAATACGACAGAAGTAAGCTTATGTAGCAGTCTCAGAAAACAGTCATTTAGAGCTCACGTTCCCTTCCCACCCAGCATGGTAGGGGATGATGGGGGAGAGAAGAGAGTCAGGCAAAAAAAGCCTACTAGGTCCTTATCCTGTTCTCCAAATATCAAAACTGTTAACTGATAATACTAAGAACAGATATGCATCTTATTGTAAAATGTAATTACGGATGCTAACGTTCAAGCGGTTAGAGGAAACTTTGATGAATCCATCCTATAGGAAGACGGAAGAAAACACACCCCAGGAAAAGACAATAATATGACAATAAAAGTAGTGATAATAACTCAGAGTTCGACAATTTCACTTGGAAAAAACGCAAAGTAAATAAAAACTAAGGAAGCATGGCAAACCGACTACACCAAAATGGTAACATGAATTATAAGGGTTTCCCTGATAGCTCAGCTGGTAAAGAATCCGCCTGCAATGCAAGAGACCCAGGTTCGATTCCTGGGTCAGGAAGATCCCTGGAGAAGAGATGGGTTACCCATTCCAATATTCGCGGGCTTCCCTGGTGGCTCAGCGGGGAAAGAATCTGCCTGCAATGTGGGTGTAATCCCTGGGTTGGGAAGATCCCCTGGAGAAGGGAAAGGCTACCCACTCCAGTATTCTGGCCTGGAGAATTCCACGGACTGTTAGTCCATGGGGAAGCAAAGAATCCGTCATGACTGAGCGACTTTCACTTAGACCGTAGAAGAAATGTAACTGCAGAAATACAAGTGGGAGAAAATGATGTATTAGAACTACAAATAGTTTTATCAATATGCTGTTGACAGTAGATATATTTAAAACTCAGGGCTAAGGAAACTTGAGATAGAACAGACTAAAAAGATAAAGCAGAATATAAAAGGACTGAAAACATTTCTGGGATTCAAATTTAATCTCAGATGAAAAATCATAAATGTCATAATGATTTACTAAACTCTGGGAAAGGAGTAAAAGAGAGAAAAGATGTAACAGACATATTTATGTAACTCCTTCATAACAAAGCCTCAAAGTGTGTAAAAAAAGTAATATATATATATATTGTACATTTATATGAAGAACACGTAAAGCATCCTATTAAATAGTAACACATATGTATTATTCAGAAATATTATATTTATAGTATGATGATAATTGCAATTATCATTATATATTTAGATATGCAATCTGTAACCTATTTATACATTCAATAATATTCAGTTAGTCAAAAAAACTAATTTGGGTTTTTCTGCAATATGGTAAAGAAAAAAAAGAACAAGTTTTTTGACCAATCCAATATATAAATAATGCACTTTTATAAATATTACACTTAGTATTATATATTATACAATGTCGCCTTCCCTGATGGCTCACAGGGTAAAGAATTTGCCTACAATGCAGGTGACCTGGGTGAGATCCCTGGGTCGGAAAGATCCCTTGCAGGAGGAAATGGCAACCCGCTCCAGTATTCTTGCCTGGAGAATCCCACGGACAGAGGAGCCTGGCAGTTTACCGACCATAGGGTTGCAAAGAGTCAGAAATGACTGAGCAACTTTCACTTTCCCTGTATAACAGATAATGTGTTACTATATATTAACATACAATGTTAACCTATAACATTTAACATGAAAGAAATGTAAGAAAAAATATGACAAGAAATTAAAATAGCATTTTCTAGGAACTGATCAAATTAGGATATAAAATGTGATCTGGTAGCTATACATGGAAATCTATGCCCCTCAAAATACACGTTTGTAAATGTGCATATGCAGAAACAGAGGTGTGCGCGTCGTGAGTGTGTGTTTGTGTGTGTGTGTGGGTGTATGTACAGCTTTCAAGCACACACAGAATACTGACAAAATGTTCCAATCGCAAGCGATACTTTAAAGAAGCAGCATCATAAGCCAATATATTCTTTGATACATAATTCATCAGAATTATAAGTCAATACTTTACAACATCCCATAGGAAATGGCAACCCATTCCAGTACTCTGGCCTGGGAAATCTCACGGACAGAGAATTCTGGGAGAGTATAGTCCATGGGGTCACAAAGAATTGGACACGACTGAACAACTGGGTGCATACAAAAGGTGTTAGGACGTTGGATCTGTCTGAGAACATACTTTAAAGCTAGAGTAAAGATCCAGTATACTTGGAATTCAATGATAACTAAGGCATCACGTGTACAAATCTGACAGATCCAAAGACAATGCTTTCAGAGATAATTAAAACTTTGAAATACATTTACAAGATAACAAGAAAGATTGGAAATAAATGAGCCAGAGAAAAAAAAACAGAAAACCCAGAATAAGAGACACAGAATAAACGCAAGTAAATAGGAAAATAACGTCTGATAGAGACAAGAGTAGAAATCTGTGAAACAGGGAACAGGAAAACAGTTGAGATAATTAGCAACATGAAATCTAATTTACTGAGAAGCTTGGTCATATAAGCAAACATCTGGTAAGACGGCTGAAGCGAGATCAAAACATGATGGAAGGAAATGAACAAAGGGGGATTTCATTGGAAGTAATCCTATCTATGTTGCAGGGGAAAAGCCAATTCTAACTCCAAGTTGGAAACTGTTTGACTTGCTTTTCCTCGCTTTTGTTATTACCATCATACTCAGTGGTTGCCTGGAGGACCTGCTCCTCTGCTGGACTCTGAACTAAAGAGCCTTTTTGTTCAGCTCAAGGAAAGAGGGTTTGTCCCTGCCCACCTGTGAGTAGGAGAGATTAACACACCCCTTCCCAAGACTGTCAATTCTGAGATATGTTTTGCAAGGCTGAAGACCCTCTTGCTTTACTTCCCAACTTTCTCTACCTCTCTATTCTGCCTTTTGACCTTCGAACCACATTGCTTCTTTCTCTCTGGTCTATAAAAGAACCTGGCATCCAGACCCCAATCAGATGGTTATTTTGAGGAGCTAGCCAGAGCTCTTCTAGGTCTGCTGGCTCCCCAATTAAAGTCTCTTCCTTGCCTCAACACCTCAACTCTGGGATTCACTGGCCTCTCATGAAGTGAGCAGACAAAGCTTGGACTCAGTGATTTAAAAAAAATAGAAAAAAAAAAAGTCTTTTAATGATATAATCATTGATGCTAAAAAAAACTTAAATTGAAATAAATATTTGTGAAAAAATAAACGTTTGTTGATCAGTCGCTCGTAAATAAATACTTGAGAAAAAATAAGAAAAGTTTGTCATAGTTCAGTCACATCCAAGTCTTTTGCGACCCCGTGGACTGCGGCCCACCAGGCCTCCCTGTCCATCACCATCTTAAACACCGATGAAGGCAGGAGGAGAAGGGGAAGACAGAGGATGAGACGGCTGGATGGCATCACCGACTCCATGGACATGAGTTTGAGCAAGCTTCGGGAGCTGGTGATGGACAGGGAGGCCTGGCGTGCTGTGGTCCATGGGGTCGCAAAGAGTCAGACAGGACTGAGACTGAACTGAACTGAAGCTAACTAAAGACTATTTATTATAAATAAAAACGAATTCCCACATAAAACTCTCCAATCAAGATAATTTTCAGGCAACTGCTAACAATCCTTTTTGTTGACATTTGTTCAGAAAAGATAAAATGAAAGGAAGCAGCCAAAATATTTTTGTAAGAGTACCTTTAACTTGCAACTTCCCTGATGGCTCAGATGGTAAAGAGTCTGCCTGCAATGCACGACACCTGGGTTCGATCCCTCAGTCAGGAAGATCCCCTAGAAAAGGGAATGACAACCCATCCCAGTATTCTTGCCTGGGACATCTCAGGGTCAGAGACGCCTGGTGGGCTACAGTCCATGGGCTCGCAAAATAGTCATGCATGTACCGACACAGATACCCTAAGTGAAACACTAACAAACCAGACTTAATAGAGCCCTCACAATTTTTTAAAAGTTCACATCAGGATCAACATGGGGCTATTTTCAAAATACATTAATAGGAAAAAACAAATTATTAAACCAGGTGAAGAGAAAAAAATAGAAAGATGTCGTGTAATCAACTGTAGACATGCCAAGACTTTTACTTTATTTTTTTTTTACTATATTCAAAATTCCTATTTATAGTTTAGAAAAAAATTCTATTAATAACTTACTAAAACACTCCAAATTACAGGTAATTTCTTTTATCTGGTAATAGCCATTTGTAAAAAAAAAAAAAATACCTCTAGGCAACATCACACTTTAAAAAAATCTATTTATTATGTATTTATTTTTATATTTGGCTGCACTGGATTTTTGCTGCTGTGTGTGGGCTTTCTCTACAAAAAAGAGCAGAGTATGGAGTGGAGTATGGAGTGGAGGCTGCTATCTAGGTCTGATGCTCTGGCTTCTCAATCCAGTGGCTTCTCTTCCTGTGGAGCACACACTTTAGGCTATATGGACTTCGTCAGCTGCAAGCACTTTAATAGGTAAGGCACTCGAAAGAGTAGACAACTCAGAAAGATTGCTCAATATATAATCATAACGTATCAAGAGTCAAGATATCATTTTGTATCAGAAGCAGGAAGTGACACTGGAAAGAAGATAACACGTACCCCCAAAATTAGTTACCTTCAATATCATTTTAACACAGTTAAAATAAGAACTCAGCAAGTGTAGAACTCTGCCAATTTGTGCATGGGGGGCTTCAAGAATTTGAAAAAGTATCTGTTTTTCTTTTCTTTTTTTTTTAAATCCTTCAACTCAATATAGCTTTCAACAAAGCCAGCAGAATTTTACAGATTTTAACACACTGATTCTCCAGTGTATGCGGAAGAATAAACATCTACAAAGATGTTTTACTTTTACAAAGAGAACGGGTGAAGAAGAAAAACACAGATTATTTGTTCTGTTTGATTTCTAGTTGAGTTTACTGGGCATCTCTGGTGGCTTAGACAGTAAAGAATCTGCCTGCAATGCAGGAGAGCCTAGTTCAATCCCTGGGTCGGGAAGATCCCCTGGAGAAGGGAATAGCAACCCACTCCAGTGTTCCTGCCTGGAGAATCCCATGGACACAGGAGCTGGGTGGGCTACAGTCCACAGGGTTGCAAAGAGTCAGACACGACTTAGGCAACAGAACACACACACACACATCTTTGAATATACCCCTCTGTACGTGCAGCATCTTGCCCTATCTGGACCCAAGGTGACACTGCAAATCATTGGCTAAAGCAACACTGTTTACCTTCTATCTTGAAAACATGTGTTAACCATTTGGAGGGAAATAATATCAGATCCCTACCTCACACCATACGTACAAATAAAATCCGCATAGATAAGAACGCAGGGATGAACTCCAGCATTCCGAAAATCCTATGTAAGACAAACATTTCATGACCTTGAAATAGATTAGTATTTCTTCAATATGTCCTTCACAAAAAAGATTTAAGGGAGGGAAAAAAAAAAGTGTTGAGGGATTATTGCTAAATGAAAAATATTCATTTTTTTGCTTCAGACATGGTGGTAAGGATGGCAGGGAATTGGGAGAAGACACGTGAAATGTTTAAAAAAAAATTTTATGGCTGATTTTTTATTTTAAAGCAGAGCATGCTGAGTTGTGTGCCTGGCACCCTATGGCTGGAAAGCCAAGACATGGGGTCCCTAAGGGGGATGTAACCTGAAGGATGAAGGAAGCCAGCAGGATCTTCTATTGACACCAGTGTAAATATTCTCAAAATCTACTGTGTCAGCCTGTCATTGTTTTGTATTCTTGTCATAATTCATTGTTTTCTATTCTTGTCATAATAAGAAATAAAACTGAGATGCCCCCGAGTAGACTGTACAAGGCAACTTAAAAACACTGCAAGTGAAATGGAAGAAATTAATACGATTAAGATGCTTTTGACGTAACAACACCCTCTGTTTCCACCATGTCACTAAACATTACTCTATAATGGCTTTTTAATGGCTGATATCCCACGCTTATACTGTATCTCTAATTGCATAACAAATTCTAGACTGTGAAAAACAGTTCATCCCCTTTTTTTTTTTTTTTTTTTTCCTTTTTGCCATCTTAAGCGCTCGGCTATAAAAATGCCTGATACCTGGGTCTTTCTGCATGTGTCCGAATCCTTCCCGAGGATAAAACTCCCATGTCGTGTGATGTATTCCTGGCATTTGCTACCTACTGCTGTGCTTTCTCCTGAGAAGACTAGGACAATTTGCAAACCCTCCAACATTGTGTGGGTGGGCATTTCACCCCATCCTGCAGCTTGGGGAGTTTTAGGAGAATGAAGAGGAATTGATGCTGTAAAGTACAGCAGCTGCAGAGAAAACTGAAGTCCTCCCTTCAAACAGACAGAAAACACGAGTCTAATAAGTAGGTAGAAACAGATCTCAATTTAACGGATGATAAGCCTCAGCTATACTTTGAATGCCCCCATCGTTAGCAACTTTGAAGACTCTTGGAGAGGTATACAGCCCTGTTGCTAGAGTCTTGCTTGCAGTGGATTTAGAAGGAAAGCAGGTCATCTGATGTAAACAGGGAAGAACAGAGAATTGCAAATCAGAGAAAACCTGCCATTACAGACAGGAGGGAGCTTTGAGGTCAGAGTGGGGGAGAAGGCATTCTGGAATCAAGCTTCGTTGAACCCATGGATTGACGCAGGATTTTGTCTGTCTACATTTATGAGCTACATGGACAAGCAGGCTTCCCTATGTATAATCATCGCTCCAAAACGTTAAATTCACGGATGGCTGAATATTTTCTGGTAAGCTCTTTACCTTGTCCTTATTTTTTTTTTTTTTTTTGCAAAACGTCTCTGTTTCCACTGAAAGAGAACAGGTGTCATGGGTAGGAGGTCGCATCTTTGCGCTTAAAAGGAGTTTCACTTGCTTCTCGTCTCAAACAAAGGCGTGCAAAAAGTCAAGAAATCTGTCCATGGGTGCACCTCCTGCCAAAAATGCATTTTAATCTTCCATGCCTGTGTGTTCAGCTGTATCTAACTCTTTATGACTCTACGGTCTGTAGCCCACCAGGCTTCTCTGTCCACGGGATTTCCAAGGCAAGAATACTAGAATGGGTTGCCATTTCCTCTTTCAGTAAAATTTCCGATATTCAATGAAAAGGTCCCCTTCCTCTCTCCCCAAAATAATAACAAAACAAATAAACAAAAAAACATAACAAATACATAACAAAGTCATACACAAGCACCCTAGACTGACAATTTTTTTTATACTAAAATGTCTACAAAAACCTATTTGCAGAAGCAACCCAAGTGCCCATCAATGGATGAATGGATATAAAGAGGATGTGATACATATATATATGATAGAATATTACTGAGCCATGAAAAAGAATGAAATAATACCAGACCTAGAGATGATCATGCTCAGTGAAGTCAGTCCTATAGAAAAAGACAAATACCGTATGATATCACCTGTATGTGGAATATAAAACATGAAAAAACAATGAAATCTATTTACAGAACAGGAACAGACTCACCAACGTAGAAAACAAAGGCTTACAAAGGGGAAGGAGGGGAGGAATAAATTAGGAGTCTGGGATTAACAGATACACACTGCTGCTAAGTCGCTTCAGTCGTGCCCGACTCTGTGCGACCCCATAGACGGCAGCCCACCAGGCTCCCCCGTCCCTGGGATTCTCCAGGCAAGAACACTGCAGTGGGTTGTCATTTCCTTCTCCAATGTATGAAAGTGAAAAGTCAAAGTGAAGTCGGTCAGTCGTGTCCAACTCTTAGCGACCCCATGGACTGCAGCCCACCAGGCTCCTCTGTCCATGGGATTTTCCAGGCAGGAGTACTGGAGTGGGGTGCCATTACTATAGATAAAACAGAAAACCAACAAACACCTATTGCATAGCACAGGGAACTATATTCACTGTCTTGTAACAACCTATCATGGGAAAGAATCTGAAAAAAATTACACAAACGAATCACTTTACTGTATACCTGGAAGTGTACAATAGTGAAAATCTACCATACTTCAATTTTGAAACCTATTTGTCTATCCAATGCATGGCTGTCAGTTTCTGTACCAATTGTGCCCAAAAAAAGGGGGGGTTCTAATTCTTAAAACACTCCTGATAGCACATTTCTTTCTACAAATGTCCATCTCATCACTGGATTTTCCCTCAGTCCCTTTTATCACAGAGTCATTGTATTTTCCCATATGGAAAGCCCACAAGAAACCTTCTGAAGTGGAGAGAAGTCCTCAGTGTGAATTCACTACTGTTGTTAAAAAGGGGCTTCCCTTGTGGCTCAGCTGGTGAGGAATCCCCCTGTAATGTGGGAGACCTGGGTTCAACCCCTGGATCGGGAAGATTCCCTGGAGAAGGAAATAGCTATGCACTCCAATATTCTGGCATGGAGAATTCCATGGACTCTATAGTCCATGGGGTTGCAAAGAGTAAAAAGAGACATACAAGGCCAGGGTGTGTGTGCTAAGTCACTTCAGTTCAGTTTCTCAGTCTGACTCTTTGCGACCCCATGAATCATAGCATGCCAGTCCTCCCTGTCCATCACCAACTCCCAGAGTTCACACAGACTCACGTCCATTGAGCCAGTGATGCCATCCAGCCATCTCATCCTCTGTCATCCCCTTCTCCTCCTGCCCCCAATCCCTCCCAGCATCAAAGTCTTTTCCAATGAGTCAACTCTTCGCAGGAGGTGGCCAAAGTACTGGAGTTCCAGCTTCAGCATCATTCCTTCCAAAGAAATCCCAGGGCTGATCTCCTTCAGAATGGAATGGTTGGATCTCCTTGCAGTCCAAGGGACTCTCAAGAGTCTTCTCCAACACCACAGTTCAAAAGCATCAATTCTTCAGCGTTCAGCCTTCTTCACAGTCCAACTCTCACATCCATACATGACCACAGGAAAAACCATAGCCTTGACTAGACAAACCTTTGTTGGCAAAGTAATGTCTCTGCTTTTGAATATGCTATCTAGGTTGGTCATAACTTTCCTTCCAAGGAGTAAGCGTCTTTTAATTTCATGGCTGCAGTCACCATCTGCAGTGATTTTGGAGCCCCCAAAAATAAAGTCTGACACTGTTTCCACTGTTTCCCCATCTATTTCCCGTGAAGTGATGGGACCGGATGCCATGATCTTCATTTTCTGAATGTTGAGCATTAAGCCAACTTTTTCACTCTCCACTCTCACTTTCATCAAGAGGCTTTTTAGTTCCTCTTCACTTTCTGCCATAAGGGTGGTGTCATCTGCATATGTGAGGTTATTGATATTTCTCCCTGCAGTCTTGATTCCAGCTTCTGTTTCTTCCAGTCCAGCGTTTCTCATGAAGTACTCTGCATATAAGTTAAATAAGCAGGGTGACAATATACAGCCTTGACATATTCCTTTTCCTATTTGGAACCAGTCTGTTGTTCCATGTCCAGTTCTAACTGTTGCTTCCTGACCTGCATACAGGTTCTCAAGAGGCAGGTCAGGTGGTCTGGTATTCCCATCTCTTTCAGAAGTTTCCACAGTTTATTGTGATCCATACAGTCAAAGGCTTTGGCATAGTCAATAAAGCAGATACAGACATTTTTCTGGAACTCTCTTGCTTTTTCCATGATCCAGCGGATGTTGGCAATTTGATCTCTGGTTCCTCTGCCTTTTCTAAAACCAGCTTGAACATCTGGAAGTTCATTGTTCACGTATTGTTGAAGCCTGGCTTGGAGAATTTTGAGCATTACTTTACTAGAGTGTGAGATGAGTGCAATTGTGTGGTAGTTTTAGCATTCTTTGGCATTGCCTTTCTTTGGGATTGGAATGAAAACTGACCTTTTCCAGTCCTGTGGCCACTGCTGAGTTTTCCAAATTTGCTGGCATATTGAGTGCAGCACTTTCACAGCATCATCTTTCAGGATTTGAAATAGCTCAAGTGGAATTCAATCACCTCCACTAGCTTTGTTCGTAGTGATGCTTTCTAGGGCCCACTTGACTTCACATTCCAGGATGTCTGGCTCTAAGTCAGTGATCACACCATCATGATTATCTGGGTCATGAAGATCTTTTTTGTATAGTTCTTCTGTGTATTCTTGCCACCTCTTCTTGATATCTTCTGCTTCTGTTAGGTCCATGCCATTTCTGTCCTTTATCGGGCCCATCTGTGCATGAAAATGTCCCCTTGGTGTCTGTAATATTCTTGAAGAGATCCCTAGTCTTCCCATTCTGTTGTTTTCCTCTATTTCTTTGCATTGATCGCTGAAGAAGGCTTTCTTATCTCTTCTTGCTATTCTTTGGAACTCTGCATTCAGATGCTTATATCTTTCCTTTTCCCGTTTGCTTTTTGCTTCTCTTCTTTTCACAGCTATTTGGAAGGCCTCCCCAGACAGCCATTTTGCTTTTTTGCATTTCTTCTCCATGGGGATGGTCTTGATCCCCGTCTCCTGTACAATGTCACGAACCTCATTCCATAGTTCATCAGGCACTCTACCTATCAGATCTAGGCCCTTAAATCTATTTCTCACTTCCACTGTATAATCATAAGGGATTTGATTTAGGTCATACCTGAATGGTCTAGTGGTTTTCCCTACTTTCTTCAATTTAAGTCTGAATTTGGCAATAAGGAGTTCATGATCTGAGCCACGGTCAGCTCCCGGTCTTGTTTTTGCTGACTGCATAGAGCTTCTTCATCTTTGGCTGCAAAGAATATAATCAATCTGATTTCGGTGTTGACCATCTGGTGATGTCCATGTGTAGAGTCTTCTCTTGTGTTGTTGGAAGAGGGTGTTTGTTATGACCAGTGCATTTTCTTGGCAAAACTCTATTAGTCTTTGCCCTGCTTCATTCCGTATTCCAAGGCCAAATTTGCCTGTTACTCCAGGTGTTTCTTGACTTCCTACTTTTGCATTGCAGACCCCTATAATGAAAAGGACATCTTTTCATTAAGTCACTTCGGTGGTTGGCAACTGTTTGTGACCCCATGGACCGTAGCCTTCCAGGCTCCTTTGTCCATGGGATTCTCCAGGCAAGAATACTGGAGTGGGTTGCCATGCCCTTCTCCTGGGGATATTCCCGACCCAGGGATGGAACCAGAGTCTCTTGCGGCTTCTGCACTAGCTACTGGGTTCCCTAGTCCAGCGCCCCCTGGGGAAGCCCCCACGAAGGCCAGACGCTTACCCAAAGCAGAGATATCTAGGCGACTAAGCTTTATTTTCATTCTTAAGATTTTGTGCTTCAGCGTTTTCCCATTAAACTCTGGCTTCTGGTGGCATTAATTCTGTTTCACGCATCCCACATAAATCACTGCAGCTTCACACTCCTAGCTCTTCCGTAAATCTGGCAACAATGATGTTAATTGTGCGTGAAAAATATATTAAAACTGTAAATCACAGCTATTTTCGAGGAGGATGGGAAAAACGGATCTAAAGTAACAAACCAAACCCTCTTCCCTTTGTCTGTATCTGGCCAGTGGCCATTATATTAAAAGAACAAAATTATAGCCTGGTTTTCATCAATTAGGCCTTATTGTTCATTTCTTGAATCTAATCAGGACCGTATAAAATGTACCACAAATCCTAGGATAATGACCACTGGCTAATTTTGTTAATGGTGATGGTGGAACATTCCCTTTGTAGGGTGTACTCTTTACAGAGTGTTTGCATATGAGGACATTTTTGACCCAGTTGTATATACAAGGGGCAAAGTATTTCTTTCTGGCATTACGTTCTAGCTATCATCACTGCGGCAAGGAAGGAACTCTGAAATAATTGTCTGTCATTTCATAATTTGTTGTTGTTCAGTCTACCCCACAGACTGCGGGAAGCAAGGCTTGTCTGTCCTTTACCGTCTCCTCAAGATGTTGAACTCAGATTCATGTCCACTGAGTCAGTGATGCCATCAGACTATCTCACTCTCTGCTGCCCCCTTCTCCTCCTGCCCTCAGTCTTTCCCAGCATCAGGGTCTTGTCCGATGAGTCAGCTTCTGCTTTATGCTCCATGCAATAGTAACTAGATCATTTCTTCTACCATGAAGGAAGATTCATCTTTTCTTTCTAAATGTACCTGTGGATATTCCCTTTGAATGTTACTACACTAGTACACCACTTGGACAAGAGTGACTGTTGGGGGCCAGAGTGAGGTACTCCGCCCTGACAAAAGTCATGAGGAAGGAGGCTCGACATACGCAAAGGCGGGATCGAGCCTCAGGAGTCCCCCTGGAACTCCTCGAGCATCTACCCCCATTACCAGAGCCTGCCTACTTTACTACTTTGTGCTCTCACCTACATCTCTGACTTTACGGGGGGCTGTCCCCCACCACCTCTTTCGGAGAAGGAGTTAACCTAGAGCTCCAGTTAATAATAATTCCTGGGTGTGATAAGAGTGTTTTAACCTACAAACTCCTCTGAAGGTTCTCTAGCCTGCCTGACAGGCTTGTCCGGCCACATGTGATTGCTCACAGCCTCCCAACCGTGAGAGGCACGAGATGCTTTAAACCTTCTAAAAACAGGTTCCTTAGAAAAGTTAGAAAACTATTAGTATAAGTATAATGGGCTGATTAGAAATTGTATTGGTGAAGGGTTTTTCATTTGTTGAGCCAATGTTTGTTGCTAAGTCTCCACATCCCCTGCCCTTACACACATTAATGAATATATAGAAGAAATAAGTATTAACCTTTGATATTAATCACGTTAGACCTTAGGCTAAGTAAATTCTTTCCTTAACTAAAACCCACTACACCCTCACCCTATAGGAATGTAACTTTATTTGGGTGGCGTCTGTTTTAAGAATAATCACCCCTGGAGAAATAAGTGTCCTGGTTGACTGACCGCAGTCACAAGGAGAGGGTCATAAATTGTCAGCAGGCCCCCCTGGCCAGAAGATGATGTAACACCCCTAAGACCTCTGTATACATTTGTATGAAGCACCTGACTTTTATAAAAGTCAGGACTGCTGACCCCGCGTGACTTTTGCATAACATCTCAGTGTATAAAAGTAGACCATGGAAAATAAGGAATTGGGATCAGTTTCTCGAAATACTGGTCTCCCCATGTCGCTCTCTCTCTCACTCTGGTTGAGTCTCCATCTGGAGCGCGGACCTCGCCATGCTTACTAATTATGCCTGGGCTTCTAAGATCCGACCGGGGAGGCCTCAGTGTCTCCTCTCCTTCAGGAGAACGGAAGGACGCCTGCGGCCTACGTAAGTGGTGCAAACTTCTTGTCTTGAAGTTTTATTGGTCTCCCGCGTAAACCAAGCTACTCAGCCTCTTTTCTCCACTGAATTTTCCTACTGAGCTATCCTCATCCTATTACTCTTTATATCTTTGATAAAATATTTAAATAAATAGGTCGCCGACGCCGTCCCCGCTTTGAATACCCTGGATCAGCCGGGGCAGGACCCCAGCAAGTGACCAAAAAAATGTTCATAACCCAACTTGGGAAGCAGAACCAACCATGTATAACTTCTACCAGCAAACATTTCCATGCCAAAATTAAGCAAAAAGTAACCGAGACAAGTGGGCTTCCCTGGTAGCTCAGACACTAAAGAATCCACCTGTAAATGCAGGAGACTCAGCACAGATCCGTGGGTTGGGAAGATCCCCTGGAGAAGGGAATGGCAACCCACTCCAGTATTTTTGCCTGGAGAATCCCATGGACAGAGGAGCCTGGCAGGGCTACATTCCATGCAGTCGCAAAGAGTTGGACACGACTGAGCGACTGAACAATTGAGACAACATTGTCCTGTTTTCCTTGTATGTGCTACCCTTTCCTCCTCTAAATGCTCCGTTTCTTCTTTTTAAAAAAGACTTTATTGAATGTATTACAATATGGCTTCTGTTTTATATTTTGGGTTTTTTGGGGGGGCATGAGGGAGCTTAGTTCTCCGAGCAGGGATTGAACCGACACCCCCTGAATTAGAAGGTGAAGGCCTATCCGGTGGAGCCCAGAAAAATAAAGTCTAACACTCTTTCCACTGTTTCCCCATCTATTTGCCATAAAGTGATGGGACTGGATGCCATGATCTTCGTTTTCTGAATGTTGAGCTTTAAGCAAATTTTTTCACTCTCTTCTTTCACTTCCATCAAGACGCTCTTTAGTTCCTCTTCACTTTCTGCCATAAGGTGTCATCTGCATATCTGGGGTTTTTGATATTTCTCCCGGCAATCTTGATTCCAGCTTGTGCTTCCTACAGCCCAGAATTTCTCATGATGTACTCTGCATAGAAGTTAAATAAGCAGGGTGACAATATACAGCCTTGACGTACTCCTCTTCCTATTTGGAACCAGTCAGTCTGTTGTTCCATGTTCAGTTCTAACTGTTGCTTCCTGACCTGCATACAGATTTCTCAGGAGGCAGGTCAGGTGGTCTGGTATTCCCATCTCTTTCAGAATTTTCCCACAGTTTATTGTGATCCACACAGTCAAAGGCTTTGACAGTCGATAAAGCGGAAATAGATGTTGTTTTTTTTTTTTTTCTGGAACTCGCTTGCTTTTTTAATGATCCAGCAGATGTTGGCAGTTCGATCTCCATTTCGTCTGCCTTTTCTAAAACCAGCTTTAACATCTGGAAGTTCATGGTTCATGTATTGCTGAAGTCTGTCTTGGAGAATTTTGATATATATACAACAACTATATATACATATACATATATATATAACAGCTATTGTGTGTGTATTTATATATATATATATATACACACACACACACACACTCTGTACACTCAGGGTTTTTGATGTTGTTCCTTGTTCTGCCACGAAGTTACATGAACAATTCTTGCAAACATAACAGACAGGAATGTGCTCCACAAAGAGCTGTGTAAAGTCAGGGTCCTATGCCAAACTGAGACAGTCTCACATTAGTGGTCCAGTCCCCTCTCTGTGGAGAGGACTGCAAATGAAATGGCAGACACACTTTATAATCAAATCTCCCTGCACCAGACATTAATGAGCACGGAGGACGCAGCGATCTCTAGAATGTGAAAGAAACGCTGCCCACTGAAGATTCTGTTGTCATCACTCTGGACTCAACACACCAGCCCTGGGTTCACGCCTGAAGACTGTACTTCAACATCTGACCTGTGTTACTGAATCAGATCAAACCAGGCCATCCTAAAGGAAACCAACCCTGAATATTTATTGCAAGGACTGCTGCTGACGCTGAAAATCCAATCCTTTGGCCACCTGATGTGAAGAGGTGACTCGCTGGAAAAGATCCTGATGCTGAGAAAGATTGAAGGCAGGAGAAGGAGATGACAGACGATGGATGTCTGGATGGCATCACCCACTCAGTGGACATGACTTTGAGCAAACTCCGGGAGACAGTGAAGGACAGGAAAGTCTGGTGTGCCACAGTCCATGGGATAGCAAAGAGTTGGTCACAAACTAGCAACTGAACAACAACAAATCATTTAGAACCTAAAGACAATATTGCTGATTGAGTGTGGATGACAGGTGTTAGAGTGCATGGCAAAATGACGGAATGGGTCTGTCATTTGTTCATGGTATGTCACAGGACATCCAGCTGCTGATGCCTGAGGCAGGTTCTGAACCCAGACCTCAGTTCCCGGGTTCCTTCATGGTCAAGGAGTTCTAACAAGACCTTGTGTGTCAACCGTCAAGAGTGGGTGTGACCCCAACGACCACCGTCCACCTGCCACATTCGTTATCTGCCTACATAGGAATCTGCTGGTTAGACTCCCTTGTTTATGTGCTAGTCACAGAAGGGTCCTGATTGGCTGTGAAGAGGTACAGGAAGCTGTGGTCCAAAGGGAAGATGCATTGAAAGCAGACTGGCTCTGCTGTCTGCCCTCCACTCTGGTTACAGCTAACTAGTCCCTGTACCTGAAGTATTATTCATAAGCAAGTCCTTAAAGACAATAAGTGAAAGCATCCTACCCAGTATTTCATTCCATGAAGAGGTCATCAATTACCTCTCATCTGATTTATATTTTATTTCCCCTATCGTAAGTGGAAATTCTTAAGCATAAGTTTTGAGGAGCGTTTTTAAAAATTCCTTTGTAAAAACAAGGCCGAGGGACTGATTCAAAAGTGATGGACATTTTTCATCCTTTTCACACATACTGCTATGTTGCCTTTCCAAAAAGCATGCTTTTCCGTTTACCGATTTACAAAAATGCCTACCAAGAAAAGCCATGCGCACACCATAAAAACCCCAGAAGAGAACATAAGCAAAATATTCTCCGACATAAATCGTAGCCATGTTTTCTTACCTCAGTTTCCCAAGGCAAAAGAAGTAAAAGCAAAAGCAAGTAAATGGGACCTAATCAAACTTAAAAGCTTTTGCACAGCAACAGAAATCATCAACCAAACAGAAAAACAACCTACGGAATAGGAGAAAATATTTGCAAATAATGCAATCAACAAAGGGTTAATATCTAAACTGTACAAATGGGTCAAAAAGTCTATTAAAAAAAAAGTTTGTTTTCAAATGGGCAGAAGACCTAAGCAGACATTTTAAAGATGACATACAGGTGGCCAACAGGTACATGAAAAGATACTCAACATTGTTAATTCCACACAGGATCTTCCCAACCCAAGGCCTGAACCCAGATCTCCTGCATTGCAGGAAGACTCTTTACCATCTGAGCCATCAGGGGAGTGCTAATCTATATTAGAGAGATGAAAATCAAAAAGGGCAATGAGGTATGACCTCACCCCAGTCAGAATGGCCCTCATCAAGAAGTCTACAAATAAGAAGTGCTGGAGAGGGTGTAGAGAAGAGGGAACTCCCTCCAACACCGTGAATGAGAATGTTAATTTGGGTGCAGCTACTATTGGGCCTCTCTGGTAGCTCAGCTGGTAAAGAATCTGCCTGCAATGTGCGAGACCCCAGTTCAATTCGCGGATCAGGAAGATCCCCTGGAGAAGGGATAGGCTACCCACACCTGTATTCTTGAGCTCCCTTGTGGCTCAGCTGGTAAAGAATCTGCCTGCAATGCGGGAAACCTGCGTTTGATCCCTGGACTGGGAAGATCCCCTGGAGAAGGGAAAGGCTACCCATGCCAGTATTCTGGCCTGGAGAATTCCATGGACTGTATAGTCCATGGGGTCGCAAAGAGTCGGACACGACTGAGCGACTTTCACTTTCACTGTGGAGAACTGAAAAAGTAAAAAGAGAATTACCATATGATGCAGGAATCCCACTCCTGGGTATATATCCAGAAAAGGGAAAAGTTTAATTCATGCACCCCAATGCTCATAGCAGTACTTTTTACAGCAGCCATGGAAGCAAATGAAGATGTGATTGCTTTTAAAAGATGTAGTGTGCATATATAAAGATACACACACAGATACATATACCACAATAGAATATTACTCGGCCATGAAAAAGGAAATAGCACCCCTGGCAGAAATACAGATGGGCCTACAGATACTCATACTAACTGAAGTTAAGTCAGAGAAAGACACATGTTACATCACATCACCTCTGGAATCTATTTTAAAAATTGTAGAAATGAAGTTATTTACAAAAGAGAAACAGGCTCATGGACATAGACAACAAACTTATGGTTCCCAAAGGGGAAAGGAGCGAGGAATACTCTCTGACTATCATGATGCCTATCATCGCAGTCATCTTCAGCACAACCACCTGAAAAAATTATCATCAGAAAAATTATCGTCTTCAATACCATCGTCACCACCATCATCACCATCACCATCTTCACTGCGATTACCAACATCATCATCAATATTATTGATGTCATCATCACCACCACCACCGTGATCATGACCGTCACCACCGCCAGCAACACCATCATCACCGTCTTCCTTATAATCACAGCACCATCATCAGTATCATCACCACCACAATTATCACCACAATCACCATGACCATCACCACTGCCAGCAACTCCATCGTCAGTATCAACCTCCTCATCACCAACATCATCATCTTCATGACCATCATCACCACCAGCAACACCGTCGTCATCTTCCTTGTTACCACAGCACCACCATCAGGATCGTCAACACCACCATCATCACCACCATCTTCATGACCATCACCACCATCAGCAGTGCTATCATCAGGATCATGAACCTCATCACCTATATCACCATCTTCATGACTATCACCACCACCAGCAACACCATCGTCATCTTGCTTGTTGACACCAGCACCATCATCAGGATCATTATTACCACCATCAGCAACACCATTATCGTCTTCACTCTTGTTATCACCATACGATCATCACTATCATCATGACAATCATGACCATCAACACGACCAGCAAACCATCACCATCCTTGTTACCACAAAACCATCATGAGTATCATCAAATTCATCATCACTACAATCACCACCATCATAGTTCCCCTCCTCACCACTAATCACCATAGTATTCTTCATTTACATCAACAGCTTCACCAAAATCACCTACTAGTACTATATTTAATCATCCATGGGCTGGTTGTGGATTTTATTACTAGCATGTTAGAGTTGTGTTTAAAATGACTTAAATTCAAAGCTCTATTCTAACAATCCCTTGTGGCATATCCATTCATCAAACTGCCTACAGATATAATACGCAACTTGACCTTCTTGAAGGTCTCTCCAAAGAGTTACTGTATATAGACCCTGGTTTCTTTAATGATTCATTATTTTTTTTTCCTATTTTTTCCCTATTGGCAGAAAGGAGTACTTGTTTATCTTTGGTTTAGGAACATATCAAGTCCAGGTGACTGCATAAAGAAAGTGTGGTACATATGTACAATGGACGGTTACTTGGCCATAAAAAAAGAATTTGAGTCAGTTCTAGTGAGGTACATGGGCCTAGAGCCTGTCGTACAGAATGAAAATGTCAGAAAGAGAAAAAACTAATGCATATTAAGACTCTTGCCTGGAAAAAGCCCATGGATGGAGGAGCCTAGTAGGCTGCAGTCCAAGGAGTCGCTAACAGTCAGACATGACTGAGCAACTTCGCTTTCAGTTTTCACTTTCATGCATTGGAGAAGGAAATGGGAACCCACTCCAGTGTTCTTGCCTGGAGAATCTCAGGGACGAAGGAGCCTGGTGGGCTGCCGTCGATGGGGTCGCACAGAGTCGGCCACAACTGAAGCGACTTAGCAACAGCAGCAGCAGCATATATAGAGAGAGAATCTAGAAAAATGATATTGATGAACTATTTGCAGGGAGGGAATGGAGATGCAAATATAGAGAATGGACTTGGGAACACAGAGGGGGAGGGAGAGAGTACGGGAAATGGAGAAAGCAGCATCAACATATATACGCTATCAACTGTAGGATGGACAGCCGGTGAGAAGTTGCCGTGTAGCAGAGGGAGCCCAGGCTGGTGCTCCGTGATGACCTGGAGGGGTGGGATGGGGGCAAAGGAAGGCTCAGGAGTGAGTGCACGTATGTATAATTACAACGGACTTGCACTATTGTACGAAGAAAACCAACATAATATCTCAAAAGAAAAAAAAATTTTTTTTTATTTTAAAAATCATTTCTGAAAAAACAAAACGAGCCAGGCTGAATTTTGTGAGGTCCTGTTTGTGCCGACTCTTCATATATTTAGTCCCCGTCATGAAAGATGGTGTTCATATAGCCATCAGCTCTGTTCAGTTGAGTTGCTCAGTCGTGTCCGACTCTTTGCAACCCCATGGACTGCAGGCCTCCCTGTCCATCACCAACTCCTGGAGTTTTTACAGACAAATACATCTTGTTTATGACTTTTACAGAAAAGATCTTTGCCAGCAAGTACAGCTTCTTGGGGCCCACTCGTGCTAAGTTGTCACTTCAATTGTGTCTGACTCTTTGTGACCCCATGGACTGTGGCCCACCAGACTCCTCTGTCCAAGGGATTTCCCAGGCAAGAAGACTGGAGTGGGTGGCCCTTTCCATCTCCAGGGGAATCTTCCTGACCCAGGGATTGCACCAGCATCTCCTGCTTTGGCAGGCAGATTCTTTACCACTGAGCCACCAGGGCCCACCCTCCCTAAATGAGTGAGCCAATGGGAACACGGATAGGGTCACACGCATATTGAAAAAGCACCAGTTAGTTTGGGAGCAAGTGTTCCAGAACATGAACCTCTGGATTCTGTCCTTCATTTCTGTGTGCTTATGAGAAGATGCCCAAATGCCTTCACGAACTCATTCCTTCACATGGAGGGTCCGCAAACCCTTCGTTTTCTACGAAGGACAGTATTTTACATTCTTAAACCACGTGGCCTCTGCTGCATCTATTCAACCCTGCCACTGCAGTGCGAGCGTAGCCACAGAAAACAGGCCAATTTGTGGGTTTGCCGTGTTCCATTCGCTTTTATTTTTTTTCAATGGCAGGAAGGATCCAGCCTCCGAGTTACACTGCCCACTCCTGCTTCACATCTCCACAAAGCAGCAGGGGCACTCTTTCAGTTCAATACCATGTTGGGCTTCTCAATTTTTCCTAAAAGCACGTCTGTCAATACTCTCTTTAGCTCAGTTGATGCCGGGAACACACTGACCTGCAATTCACTGACCACAGCAGCCGCACTTCAGTTCCTCAGCTGAGCAAACACTTCCAATTCACTCGCTCCATCTCTTTAAACGATAACGCTCCTCTAAGAGAATCGATCTGAACGTCAGCCTCCGGGCTCCATCGTTGAAGCTGTGATTCATGCTCTCAAAAGTACCCCTCCCCACAGCAACAGGGTCAACTGCATGTCCTTCAAGTTCCTCCCGAGTGGATTCTGACCCTGCGTCGAGAGTCAGTGTCTCTCTGAATATCTGTGTATCTCTCTGACTCATGACAGTGCCGTGTTCATTAAACTAAACGATTATTCCAGGCAGCTGTCTGGTTTCTCCTGTGTGGTAACAAGGACAGGGGTAGCGACCACATTCAGCCAAGTGGACTGATAATTAGAAGCTGACCAGTAAGTGTTCTTGAGAGTCCCTTGGACAGCAAGGAGACCAAACAAGTCAATCCTAAAGGATGTCAATCCTGAATACTCACTGGAAGGACTGATGCTGAAGCTGAAACTCCAATACTTTGGCCACCTGATGCAAAGAGCTGACTCAGTGGAAAAGCCCCTGATCCAGACTCACTTGAAAAGACCCTGATCCCGGGAAAGATGGAGGGCAGAAGGAGAAGGGAACGACAGAGGATGAGATGGTTGGATGGCATCACCGACTCAATGGACGTTGAGAGGAAGCAAACTCCGGAAGATGGTGAAAGACAGGGAAGCCTGTCCTTGGGGTCACAAAGAGTTAGACATGACTGAGCAACTGAGCAACAACAATAAATAAGTATTCATGAGATCAGTGAAGACAGGTGAATAACTGTGTTTTTGCTTGTGTCAGAGCTCACAGAGTAGGAAAGGTTAACAACCAAGCCAAAGAAAGTCAGTGAAGCAAGGTTACCAGTGGCACCCCCTGGATTTACAGAGCTGCATGGTCAAAGGAAAACCAGGTATGACCACCATCCCGAGAACCCACCCATAAAAAGCCCAGGGATGGCACAGTGGATAAGAATCTGCCTGTCAATGCAGGGGACGTGGGTTCAATCCCTGGTCCGGGAAGATTCCACACGCCTCAGAGCAACTAAGCCCGTGATTCACATCTACTGAAACCCCGAGCCTCAACGATTGAAGCCCATATGTGTAAAACCCATTCTCCACAGCAAGAGAGGTCACTGCAGTGAGAAGCCCACCCCCCACAACTAGAGAGTAGCCCCCACTCATTGCAACTAGAATAAAACCCTCGGCCAGCAATGAAGACCAAGCATAACCAAAATTAAAAAAAGAGCCCAGTAAGCAGAAAGCAGCAACTGAGCCTGACCTTCTGTGCTTGCTGCAGAGTCCACTAAATAGAGAAAATGAGGAAGGGAACTTGTCAGTTTCACAAGCTCCCAGTGGAGTATGCTGAAAAGTCATTCAAACACAATTTCGTTTCTTGGGGGATGGGAAGACAAGACATTCTTCTCTGCTGAGCAGAGGGGAAGAAGACTGTGAGGGTCTCAGGACGGTTTCCCAGAGAGAGAGAGAGAGATGGTTTTAGGAAGCGTGAAGGTGGAGGACAGTTGTTCTAGCTTCTTCTGACCTCAGCAGGAGGTGCAGATAGAAAATATGCAGTCCAGGTTGTATTAAGATTCCTAGCACAGTTGATATTTAAAATGGATAACCAACAAGGACCTGCTGTCCAGCACAGGGAACTCTGCTCAATCCTCTGTAATAACCTTATGGTCACCAGGGGGAAGGATGGGGGAAGGGATATTTGGGAAGTTTGAAAGGATGGACATGTACACACTGCCGTATTTAACATGAAGAACCCACAAGGACCTGCTTTCCAGCACGGGGACCTCTGCTCAATCCTCTGTAATAACCTTATGGTCACCAGGGGGAAGGATGGGATGAAGGGATAGTTAGGGAGTTTGGGATGGACACGGACACACTGCTGTATTTAACATGGAGAACCAAAAAGGACCTGCTGGACAGCACAGGGACCTCTGCTCAATGTCATGTGGCAGCCTCGATGGGAGAGGAGTTTGGGGGAGAATGGATACACATATACATACAGTTGACTCCCTTTCCTGTCCACCTGAAACCATCATTAATCGGCTATACCTCAACGCAAAATGCTTTGGGTGTTAAACAAAAAAAGAAAAAGATTATTAGGACAATTGGCACAGATGACCACCAACTAAAACTGAAGTCAGTCGTGTCCAACTCTTTTCGACCCCGTGGACTGTAGCCTACCAGGTTCCTCCGTCCATGGGATTTTCCAGGTAAGAATACTGGAGGGGGGTTGCCATGTCCTTCTCCAGGAGATCTTCCCGACCCAGGGATGGAACCCAGGTCTCCCGCATTGTAGGCAGACACTTTACCATCTGAGCCCCCAGGGAAGTCTGACCAACGAGGTGGCTTTAAGCGACGAGAATGTGATGGTCACACGGTTCTGCAGGACAGACGTGCAGTGGTAAGGGGGTCACAGGCTGGGTTCCTTCCTTGGGTTGTGAGGGAAGCTCTGTTCCATGTCCCTCTCTCAGCTCGGAGCTGTCGGTGTCCGTCCTTGGTGGGTTTTGGCTTGGAGACGCACCCCTTCCATCTCTGAGTCTCTGCCTCCATCGTCATAGCTATTTTCCCTCTGAATCTCTGTGGGCTCCATTCCGATCTCATCCCCTCCCTGAAACCCACTTCCACTGACCTCTTCTCTCTTCCTCCTATTTCTCCTCTGTCTTCCTCCTTCTCCTTTTTTCTCCTCCTTCTCCCAATGTAAGGGCTCAACCCCTGTTTATTAAATTCACGATCTTCTCATACGAAAGGTATGAACACTTCTGCTAAGATTTGTTTTTTTTTTTTTAAGATCCACTCTCCAGATTGAAGAACATTTTGCTCAAGACAAAACAAAGACCAAGCGTTGCTGGTGATGTGTTTGACTATCTTCCCTCCTATATTCAGTTCAGTCGCTCAGTCTGTACAACTCTTTGCGACCCCATGAATCGCAGCATGCCAGGCCTCCCTGTCCATCACCAACTCCCGGAGTTCACCCAAATTCATGTCCATTGAGTCGGTGATGCCATCCAGCCATCTCATCCTCTGTCGTCCCCTTCTCCTCCTGCCTCAATCCCTCCCAGCACCAGAGTCTTTTCCAATGAGTCAACTCTTCGCATGAGGTGGCCAAAGTATTGGAGTTTCAGCCTCAGCATCAGTCCTTCCAATGAACACCCAGGACTCCTATATTAGTTCCTTCTGAAATGCTGATGCAAACGCTTCACTAGGACTCCATGGACAAAGCTCACACAGAAGGGACAGCTTCCCACAAGCTAGTTTTCTTTCTTTTTATACAGTCGTAGAAAGGAAGAAAGTGAGATTTACAGGGTTCTTATGTTTTATTTCTCCCACTCCCAACTCCCTACCACATAACCATCAGTCTGCGCTCAGTATGAGCTTGACTGTCTTTTTTTTTTTCTGGTTTTGCTTTTCAGATTTGACACATAACTGAAAAAAACACAGTATTTGTCTTTGTCGGACTTCCTTTACTAAACATATCGCCACTGAGGTCCGTCCATATTGTCGCCAATGGCAGGATTTCCTTCTTTCAATGGTGGCGTAATATCCCACTGAATGTATCGATCACATCTTGTTTGTCCTTTCTTCCACTGATGGACACTGATTTCCTCCACTGATGGACACTGATTTCCTCCACTGACGGACACTGACTTCATCCATTGACGGACCCTGACTTCATCTGATGATGGACTGTCCATATCTTGGCTATTGTAACCGATGCTGCAATGAATACAGGGGTGCATACATCTTCCCAAGGTAGTATCTTTTGCTTTCTTTGGATAAATACTCAGAAGCAGGTCTGATGAATCTTATGGCTGCTCTCTTTTTTTCTTTTTTTGAGGAACCTCCATACTGTTTTCCATAGTGGCTGTACCGATTTACATTCCTACTGACAGCAAACAGGCGTTCGCTTTTGTCCACATCCTTGCCAACGCTGTCTTTTCAATATCAAGTGTTCTAACAGGTGTGAAAGTACATCTCCCAGTGTTGACTTGCATTTCCCTGATAATTAAAGATGTCGAGCATCTTTTCAAGTACCCACTGACCTTGTGTTATGGCTTCTTCATAAAACACCTATTCTGATTTTCTGCCCATTTTTATCATAAATAGAAATTTCTGAATGAATACACTAACTCTTCTTATAAAGACACCAGTTATAACAGATTTAGGGGCCCTGCTAGTACAGTTGGAGAAGGCAATGGCACCCCACTCCAGTACTCTTGCCTGGAAAATCCATGGACGGAGGAGCCTGGTGGGCTGCAGTCCATGGGGTCGGTAAGAGTCGGGCACGACTGAGTGACTTCACTTTCACTTTTCACTTTCATGCATTGGAGAAGGAAATGGCAACCCACTCCAGTGTTCTTGCCTGGAGAATCCCAGGGGCGGAGAAGTCTGGTGGGCTGCCGTCTATGGGTTCGCACAGAGTCGGACACGACTGAAGCAACTTAGCAGCAGCAGCAGCAGCTAATACACTATGACCTCATTTTTACCTTGATGAGGTTTGTGAAAGCCCTATTTCAAGATAAGGTGTCATTCATATGTATTGGGGGGCTGCTAAAACTTCAACATATCTTTGCAGAGTTTGGGGAGGGGGAGGACACAATTCAACGTCTACTCAGGTAAACTCAAAACATGTGACAAGAAAAAAGTCTGAAGAATGCATAGCCAAGGCATGGTCTCAAAGGTTTTAAAAGATTCCAACTGACATTCTGTGTGTGCTAAGTCGCTTCAGTCATGTCCGACTCTTTGCGACCCCGTGGACTGTAGCCCGCCAGGCTCCTGTGTCCATGGGATGCTCCAGGCAATTACTGGAGTGGGTTGCCATTTCCTTCTCCAGGGGATCTTCCCAACCCAGGGCTAGAACCCACATCTATTATGAATCCTGCCTTAGCAGGCAGGTTCTTTACCACTGCACCACCAGGGAATCCCAATAAGCATTTATATACTCCCAGACTATATCCCCCCACCACATCTCATGTGCCCCCAGACACCTCACGCTACCTCCTCATAGCTCATTTACTTTCAACCATGACCATAGTAATTATAATAATAAGGGGCCTCCCCTGGGGTCTCAGTGATGAGGAGAGTCATCCCACCAATGCAGGAGACCAGAGTCCAATCCCTGGTCTGCAAAGATTCCACATGCCACAGAGTAACTAAACCCATACACCACAAGTACTGAGCCCGTGCTCCACAACAGGAGAAACCTCGGCAAGAAAGAGCCCGAGCAGAGCAACTAGCGAAAACCTGTGTGCAGCCCTAAATAAATAACATAAATAATAAAAAAAAAAGTAACAACAATAATGGGCTTCTCGGCACTAGTAATAAAAACCTGCTTGCCAATGCAGGAGACATAAGAGACCCAGGTTCGAACCCTGAGTCGGGAAGATCCCCTGGTAAGGACATGGCAACCCACGCCAGTACTCTTGCCTGGAAAATCCCACGGACAGAGGAACCCGGCGGGCTACAGTCTATGGGGTCGCACAGAGTTGGACACGACTGAGTGGCTAACACACACACAATAATAATAATAATTGCACAACCTTAATTTTTAAAAAAAAGGCTAGAGGAAGAGCATTTTCTCCTAAGTCTAGAGAAAGCCCTCTGAGATGTTAAGCTCAACTCTTTTTCCTACCTGTGAACTTTAATTAATTCCTGGGAAATGATTCCATCTCCATGAAATCAAATTATAGACGACTGCATTTAAAGCCGGGCAACCCACTGCTATTCCCCGAAATGCAAGCACGTTAGGGTGCTGGCCGTTCCGTCACAATTTTCTGCTTCCTTCCCCTGGAACACCTCTGGGGTTTGCTATTTTGGGGAAACACGCAGCTTCAGAAGACTGAAGCTGGTTATTGTCGTGCAGAGGGTTTCCTGTGGGGAAATCGAAGTCTCAGCTGCAAAATGCTTCCTCCTTGGTGCACGTGATCTGCTTGTCGCAGGAAGCAGAGGAAATCTATTTTCTTTCTCATTCTGTAATTCGTATTGGATCTATATTAGTTTCTTTTTTTAAAGTATGAAAACATTTCAGGTTCAATATAGATGAGCCAAGAATTACATGCATTTGCCCCCCAAAAAAAAAAAAAAAACAAACCTGCTGATATATATATATATACTGAAAATGATATGTCAGTCGCTCAGTCGTGTCTGACTCTTTGCGACCCCATGGACTGTAGCCCACCAGGCTTCTCTGTCCATGGGATTTTCCCGGCAAGAATACTGGAATGGGTTGCCGTGCCCTTCTCCAGGGGATCTTCCTGACCCAGGGATTGAACCTGCATCTCCCGCAGTGCAGGCAGATTCTTTACTATCTGGGCCACCACAGAAGCCCACTCATATACAGCACCGTGCCTAAACCAGACAGCTAGTGGGAAGCTCCTATGTATAGCACAGGGGCCTCAGCTCGGTGCTTTGTGATAACCTAGAGGGGTGGATGGGGGGGTGGGTGGGGGGCTCAAGAGGGAGAAGGTACATGTATACATATGGCTGATTCACACTGCTGAGCAGTGGAAACCAACACAATATTGTAAAGCCATTATCCGCCACTTAAAAAAAATAATAATATGACTGCCACGCGCATGTCATGATCAATGAGAGAAAACACACGCCTATTGGTTGACACTGGCTATGACTGTTGGTACCAAGACAGCCAACCAAGAGTCAGATAATTAACGGACAGGCTATCCACAGCAGCCTAGGGAGGACCTCGTAACTCTGTGATTCACCTGCTGGTTGAATTCCCCGGTCACTCCCGGGTAGTATGATCACTGGGTCGTAGGATCCCTTTCTTTGGGAGGTGGAGGAAGAGGAAGGTAAACATCCTTATACAATATGCAAATCTCATTACCTGACTTAAACTCCAAAGGAAATATTGAATTGAGCTTTCTTATGTTTTTATCAATTTAATTTTCTTAGGGAAGAGACAATTTCCTCTCTACAATTTACTACTCTGTTTTTTTAATTTAAACTTTTTTTTTTTTTTTTTAATTTTTGGATGCACCCAAGCTTCATGTGGGACCTTATTTCCCTCCCAGGGATCAAGCCCACGCCTCCTGCATTGGAAAGTGGAGTCTTCACCACTGGACTGCCAGGGAAGTCCCTAAGCTATGTGTCAAAATGTAGGAAATTAATATTATAGTGATATCATAAGACTTCTGGAGTCTAAAATATAACATTATGAAAGTATTTCACTAGGTAAAGATTTGGGACGAGCAGCAAAGCTCTTAATAATTTTTTTTTCCTAATTTCAGAAGATAAGTATATTTGAATTTGGTAAGAAAGGAAACTTGGGCTCTTTGACATAGATTTTATTGCACAGTCTGTTAAGAAGAAAAATAGGCATTAGCATTCCTTCAGATGTAATTCCATTTATGAATCCTCCAATGTCAAAAATAGAGCTATGCAAAAAAGGAAACAAAAACCCAAGTGCGTACTTTGCATGTTGAATTGCACCACCAAAGCAGCTCCCTGTAGTTGTGTCGTGGTTTTTATTTATCTCTCCCTCTCTCACCATTCTGTACATTTTATGTCTTGGTCCACCTAGAGAAGTAACGAACAAGAAGCTTAGCTTTCAGAAACTCGGAAAGAGTTTCTTCATCTCACGGTAAAGGACTGGATGTTTGGCTCGTCATCTCAAGACTGATGGGAACATTTCCATCATGGATCCTCAATAGAAAAGATAACTTTCAAATTCTTTCTTTTTTTTCTTTTCTCCGTGGAAACTTAAAGCACTCCCTGCTTGAATTCACTGTGCCTACTGATGCCTTTCTGAAACTTTAGTTTTTGCTGGGACTCATGTACTTTCCCATCAAAGGCCTTATATTTCTATACATCATCTTTTTTGTTGGTTTAGTGGCTCAGTCGTGTCTGACTCTGTGACCCCATGGACTGCGGCACGCCAGGCTTCCCTGTCCATCACCAACTTCCAGAGCTTGCTCAAACTCATGTCCATTGAGTCTGTGATGCCATCCAACCATCTCACCCTCTGTCGTCCCCTTCTCCTCCCGCCTTCAATCTTTCCCAGCATCATCAGGGTCTTTTCCGGTGAGTCAGCTCTTCTCATGAGGTGGCCAAAGTACTGGAGTTTCAGCTTCAGCATCAGTCCTTCCAATGAATATTCAGGACTGATTTCCTTTAGGATTGACTGGTTTCATCTCCTCACAGTCCAAGGGACTCTGAAGACTCTTCTGCAACAGCACAGTTCAAAAGCACCAATTCTTCGGCGCTCAGCTTTCTTTATAGTCCAACTCTCACATTCATACACGACTACTGGAAAAACCACAGCTTTGACTAGATGGACCTCTGTTGGATTCACCCAAAACCATGTGTACGCTAAGTACAAACAATGACTCATCACTATTTCTCAATGAACCTTCCAAGAAGGCTTCGAGGAGAATAAGAAATGGAGGAGAGAAGAAAAAATACACAGAGATTCCCCACTGGGCTCTAAAGACCCACAGAGGATCCGGCTCGAGTTAGAACCACACTGAAGATACAGCAGGTGAGGTGAACGTGTCCGCTTTTGGATGGGATGATGGATTATGTCCCGTCATAAAACAGAACACAACACAGCTCAAAGCACCCGTCTTAAGGCAAAAGGAGTGCTTGGGGACGTGTCATTTTCAGAACTCGTGGAAACGGACTACAAAAGCTCCTTGGCTTGAGACAAATCAGTACTCTCAGTTTTCCTCCCTTTCAGATGGGCACGCAACCCTCTTCCCCAGGGGAAACTCCAGGATTGTACAAGGGACGGCAGTCACGTCAGACAAGGCCGTGTCCCAGTGAAGGGAAAACTCAAAGTACCTGGGGACTCTGGGAGGAAGGCATGGTCTAGTCATCTCCATGCGCAATTTGGCTTTTTCCAGAAAATGCGGACACACGGGATCTTGAGGGGATTATGGGTGGTTTTTCTTGTGGATTTTCCTCCTAAATCATACACACACAGAGACACTGACACACACAGATACTGAACAAACTATACACCAACCTCCAACATCACCACTCCAAATCATCAGACATGTGAAATCTGCCAAGAATTTTTTTTTTTTTTGTATTTTTAAAAATCTGTTTCCAGTTGTAGAAACTTACTTTTCCAAGCCTACATAGAATATTCGACTGAATTAATGAGACAGAGACGACCTTGTATCTCAGCTTCATTTCATCCTAACAAGGGGTGAGGGCATGAACAGACAGCTCTTTTTCACACTTTCTGTCTGCAAACTCCCCGGTGATTTGTAGGTCTGATCTATTGACACAGGGCTATTGTTTTGCACGGCTCACAAACTCTCTGTGGTCCTGACAGCCGAACTGAACGGAGTATCAGCTTCTGTTCGCTTTTCACTGCAGTCTGTCTGTCCCTGCAGGCAGCATAAGGAGAAAGTGAAAGTGAGGTCGCTCAGTCGTGTCCGACCCTCAGCGACCCCCTGGACCGCAGCCTTCCAGGCTCCTCCGTCCATGGGATTCTCCAAGCAAGAGTACTGGAGTGGGGTGCCATCGCCTTCAACACGCAACTAACTCATTACAGAAACAGCCTCCTTGACCATAAAGGAGGTAAAACATGAAAGGAAGTCGTGTTTAACCGTAAAGGAAAAAACATGAAACTAATTGATTAGGAGAAAATATGAAACTAATTCATTACAGAAACAGCCCGCTTAACTGTAAAGGGAGTAACACATGAAATTAATTCATGTCGAACTATAAAGGAGAAAACAAGAAATTAATTCATTATAGAAACAGCCTGGTTAACTGTAAAGGGAGTAACACATGAAACTGATTCATGTTTAACTATAAGGAGAAAACAAGAAATTAATTCATTACAGAATCATCCTGGTTAACCATAAAGGGAGTAAAACACGATATTAATTCGTTACAGAATCATCCTGGTTAACTATAAAGGGAGCAAAACATGAAACTAATTCATTACACCAACAACCTGGTTAACCATAAAAGAGAAAAAACATAACAGGAATTCATTGTACCAACATTAATGAATGTAATTCGTTAATACTAACAGCCTGGTTTAGGACAAGCAAGCAAGAAACCAGACAGACAGGAATCGACTCCCCTTCATAACACTGAAGAAATTTAATCTTCCGGTGACAGATACTGGTAATGAGGCCAACAGTGAATGGCCATGAAACTGAGGTTACAAGAACATACCCATGTTTTCTATTTTCTAATTATTTCGTATACAGTAGCTTAGACCCAAATTACTATAATATGAAAAGACATTCACAGGAGATAAAATACTATTGGGTTTCCCTGGCGGCTCAGACAGTAAAGAATCCATCTGCAATGCAGGAGACCTGCGTTCGATGCCTGGGTTGGGAATATCTCCCGGAGAAGGGAAAGGCAACCGCCTCCAGTATTCTTGCCTGGAGAATCCCATGGACAGAGGAGCTGGGCTACAGTCCATGGGGTCGCAAAGAGTCGGACACAATTGAACAATTAAGTACACCCACACAGACACAGAGGAGCCTGGTGGGCTGCTGTCTATGGGGTCGCACAGAGTCGGACACGACTGAAGTGACTTAGCAGCAGCAGCACATAGACACAATACGATTATTACTCGTGAGGTCACTGAACACTAAGGAGGTTGAAAGTTTCACTAAGACAATATGCAAAATAAGCAAGTGTCCAAACCAGCAGTGTCTCTGGCAGCAAATGAAGCTATTACACGTCCTGGGGGTGGGATGAAAGAAAGGGAAAGTCGCTCAGCTGCATCCAACTCTGCGACCCCATGGACTGTATATAGTCCATGGGATTCTCCAGGGCAAAATATTGCAATGCCTAGCCTTTCCCTTCTCCAGGGGATCTTCCCAACCCAAAGATCGAACCCAGGTCTCCAGTATTGCAGGCAGGTCCTTTACCAGCTGAGCCACAATGGAAGCCCTTGTGGGTGGTGGGATACTGAACAAATAACGAGCAAATTTTTGGACACACACACATACTCTAGCAGATTAACCTGCACCTCAAGTTTCCAACAGTTTTTTTTTAAATATTGCTTATAAACATGCATAGATAGCAAATGTGGTTTTTAATACATATTAAGAGTACTGGAGTTTCAGCTGTAGCATCATTCTTTGGAAGGACTGATGCTAAAGCTGAAACTCCAGTACTTTGGCTGTCTCATGCAAAGAGTTGACTCATTGGAAAAGACTCTGATGCTGGGAGGGATTGGGGGCAGGAGGAGAAGGGGACGACAGAGGATGAGATGGCTGGATGGCATCACTGACTCGATGGACGTGAGTCTGAGTGAACTCTGGGAGTTGGTGATGGACAGGGAGGCCTGGCGTGCTGCGATTCATGGGGTCGCAAAGAGTTGGACACGACTGAGCGACTGAACTGAAGTGACTTGGATGAGATGGGTAGATAGCATCACCAACACAATGGATATGAATTTGAGCAAACTCCGGAGATGTTGAAGGACAGGGAAGCCTGGGATGCTGCAGTCCATGGGGTCACAAAGAGTCACACACAACTGAGTGATGTAACAGAAAGGATGTCACTGGGACTTGTTCTAGTAATGGAAAAAAATTATAAACTGCCAAATGAGTTAAAACTCATATTCTGGAAGATGACAAATGCAGTGGGAAATTCTCTTCCTTAGAGAACAGGTTTTCTAACTTGTAAGGCATGCCAAGCAAATAGTATTATTCGAAACGTGGAAAATTTCTTAACCCTCCACAGGATTATTCTATTGGAGAATTTCTTAAGCTGGGAGAGAAACACATGTTGCCAGAAATCCACTCTCGTTTATCCGTTTTCACAAAATACTAAATTGTTTTCAATTAATCCTTGTCAGGGAGATACTTATCTAATAATCTTTCCTAATTATCTCCACTTACAAGCCACATCTACACAATGTCAAACATCCCCCTGACATGAAAATGGGAAGTAATTAGTGACTCTCACGTAGCTTCCTGCTGATGTGGACCGGCTAAAACACCTGTCTAACTGCGTTACCTTGCACAGCTTTAAGTTTTTCACCTAGATTTTTTTTCCCCCTCTGCATACACCTGACCTATTTGTGACTTGAGAAGAGAAAGGCACTTACTTTTTCCTTTATCTGACGTTAAAAAAAGAATTATGCTATTGTCTTTGGCTGTTCTGAGAGCCTGTTCCAAGAAATGCATTTTAATGCTACTTTGATGATTAATTTCTGTAAATCAAGTGGGATGCTAAAAATCCAGTTGACGACTCAGGCTGAAAAAGACAAAGCTTAGGAATAAAGGAGAAGGAAATACTTAAAAAAAAATACCATTCCTGATATATTGTCATTTGCAGCAAGTGGATGGACTGAGAGCTGGTGATACTAAGTGAAATGATTCAGAAATGGAAAGGCAAGTGTCACGTGATATCACTTAAATGTGGAATCCAAAACACGACTCAAAGGAACTTATCTATGGAAGAGAAACAGACTCAGAGGCACAGAGACCAGATGTGTGGCCACCTAAGGGTAGGGGGAGGGATGGAATAGGACCTTGGGGTTAGCAGATGGAAACGACTGTATTTAGAACAGACAAGCAAGTTCCTACTGTACCGAACAGGGGACCACATTCAACATCCGGTGATAAACCACCATGGAAACGAACATGAAAACGAATATGTGTGTGTGTGTGTAACTGAATCTCTTTGCTGTACAGCAGAAACTAACTCAGCACTGTAACTCAACTACACTTCAATTTAAAAAACAATATTCCATTTCTCAAAACTCCCTTTTGTTAAAGCCATATTAGGAACTGTCAGAAGTGATAGAGCCTTGGTCGCATTTCCTAAGCTGACCCTTGCACTATGACATATAGACACTTATGTTACAGACACTCTACATTAGCGATGTACTGGCCATTATAGTGGACAGATCAGTTCAGTTCAGTTCAGTCGCTCAGTCGTGTCCGACTCTGAGACCCCATGAATCGCAGCACACCAGGCCTCCCTGTCCATCACCAAGTCCCGGAGTTCACTCAGACTCACGTCCATGGAAGTCAGTGACGCCATCCAGCCATCTCATCCTCTGTCGTCCCCTTCTCCTCCTGCCCCCAATCCCTCCCAGCATCACAGACTTTTCCAATGAGTCAACTCTACATATGTACAAATTCGCTGAAAAATTCTGGTTCTCCAGGATCCCCTAGTGGCTCAGACAATCAAGAATCTGCCTGTCATGCAGGACACCAGGCTTCTATCACTGGGTCAGGAAGACCCCCTGAAGCAAGGAATGGCAACCCACTGCAGTATTCTTGCCTGGACAATCCCATGGACAGAGGAGCCTGGTGGGCTACAGTCCATGGGGTCGCAAAGAGTCAGACAAGACTGAGCGAGAAACATCTTCAGGTTTTCTGTTCTTGCATTAACTATGCTTCACAAACATCCAATTAGGGGCTGGATATGTGTGCAAAGAAGTCTCCCAGCTCATCTCTACTTTATACCCAAGGAAACTGAGGCACACACTAGCTGAAGAACCCAGCCATAATCACTCAACTGGCAAGGGAACAGGCTGGCATTTGCAGGCTGGCAGGCGTGTTCTTAGCCAACCAATGCTGCAAGCTCAGTGGAAGGACTGAACCAAGCTGACAGTCGGAAGGATTCAGAGAAGTTACTGCAACCCTACCTTCACAGCAGCACTGTATACAGGAGTCAAGGCACAGGAACAACCAAAGCAATCGCATGCACACAAATGGGTAGACAAGTTGGTATGTAGGTGCAGGTATGTGGTAGAATATTACCCAGCTGCTGAAAAGGAAATTCCTACTGTCTGTGACAAAGTGAGTGGGCCTCGATGGCATAATGCTAAGTGAGATTGGTTTTAAAAAAGCACAAATACTGTGTTCACATCCATATGGAATCTAAAAATCACACTGTATCACTTATATGTAGAATTAAAAAAAAAAAAATTCCAAGGGAACCTCTTTACAAAACAGAGTCACAGATGTAGAGAACCAACTTATGGTTACCAAGGGGTAAGGAGGTGGGCAGGGATACATTGGGAGATTGGGATTGACAATTACACATTACTCTATAAAACACAGATAACTAGTAGGAACCTACTGCATAGCACAGGGAACTCCATTCAACACTCTGTAGTGAGCTATGCCAGAAACGAATCTGAAAATGACGGGATATGTGTATATGTTTAGCAGAGTCACTTTGCTGTACAGCAGAAACTAACACAGCATTGTGTACCATCTATACCCCAATAAAAAGTACGTTTTTAAAAAACACCAAACCCGTAGAAGAGATCAGATTTGCTGCAGCCAGAAGTGGAAGGGTGGAGGAGGCGTGGGGGGTTGGATGAAAGTGGTCGGAATATACAAGCTCCCAGTTTTAAGATAAACAAGCACCAAGGCTGTAATGTACAGGGTTGACGGCTGTAGTTACCACTGCAGGATGAGACACGGGAAACTTGGAGATGGCGCCAGTCCAGCTTCGATGCGTGACACAGGGTGCTCAGGGCTGGTGCACTGGGAGGACCGTGAGGGGATGGGATGGGGAGGGAGGAGGGAGGGGGGTTCAGGATGGGGAACACATGTACACCCATGGCTGACTCATGTCGATGTATGGCAAAACCACTACAATATTGTAAAGTAATTAGCCTCCAATTAAAATAAATTATTTTTTTTTAAAAAAGAGTACAGCCTAACAGTTCTCATCACAAGGAAAAAAAAATCTCTCCTTTTTTTCTTTTTCTCACAGCTATATGAGATCTGGGTGGTAGGTGGTATAGTTGCTCTGTTGTGTCCGACGCTTTGCAACCCTATGGACTGTGGCCCGCAAGCTCCTCTGTCCATGGGATTCCCCAGGCAAGAATACCGGAGTGGGTTGCCACGTCTTCCCCTCCAGGGTACCTTTCCAACCGAGGGATCGAACTCCTGTCTCCTGCAGGCAGATTCTTGACAGACTGAGCCTCCAGGGAAGCCCATGAGAAGACGGACGTCAGCTCAAACTATTGTGATCATGTTTCTCAGTTCATGGAAGTCCAAGTGTCATGCTATCTGCCTTCAACTTGCATGGCGATGTCCCTCAGGGACATCTCACTAAAACTGGGGAGGGGAGAGAACTTACTGACATCCTCTCAGATAAATTCACCAGTAAGTTGTTTTTCAAAAGGGGAGAGAATCCACCTGACCCAGAAGAGATCAGATCTTGAGGTCTTGACAGAAGGATCAAGGAGCTGAAAACATTATGCTAACACGAGAAGAAGCCATTCAGAGGTACAGCTGCTTCTAAATGTCAGATGAGGGAAGAGAATCATTTGGGTGTTTTCTTTGATGCCATTCACTTACACCCACTCTGAGCATCTGGAGATTTTTAAAGGTGCCTTCATTACACTGCCTTCATTCCATCCCTGTGTCGGGAAGATTCCCCTGGAGGAGCGCATGGCAACTCACCCCAGTATTCTCGCCTGGAGAATCCCATGGACAGAGGAGCCTGGAGGGCTATAGTCCATGGGGCTGCAAAGAGTCAGACACAACCGAGGGACTAACATTTTCACTACGCTCCCGTGTAAAATCAGCATCACTTTTGAATCCCAGTAAGGTTTGTCAAGGCTATGGGTATTCCAGTGGTCATGCATGGATGTGAGAGTTGGACTATAAAGAAAGCTGAGCCCTGAAGAACTGATGCTTTTGAACTGTGGTGTTGGAGAAGACTCTTGAGAGTCCCTTGGACTGCAAGGAGATCCAACCAGTCCATTCTGAAGGAGATCAGTCCTGGGTGTTCTTTGGAAGGAATGATGCTAAGGCTGAAACTCCAGTACTTTGGCCACCTCATTTGAAGAGTTGACTCATTGGAAAAGACTCTGATGCTGGGAGGGATTGGGGGCAGGAGGAGAAGGGGACGACAGAGGATGAGATGGCTGGATGGCATCACTGACTCGATGGACGTGAGTTTGAGTGAACTCCGGGAGTTGGTGATGGACAGGGAGGCCTGCTGCTGCTGCTCCTAAGTCACTTTAGTCGTGGCCGACTCTGTGTGACGCCATAGACAGCAGCCCACCAGGCTCCCCCATCCCTGGGATTCTCCACCCAAGAAAACTAGAGTGGTGTGTTGCAATTCATGGGGTCACAAAGAGTCGGACACGACTGAGCGACTGAACTGAACTGAAGGTTTGCCGTAAACCTCTTTTCACACCTCCACACATCCAAGTTGGATGTCTACTTTCTAGAGTTTAAACCTCACATCTTCAAAAATCTCCATTCAGCCATCACAACCAGCACTGACTCCTTGCTATGTATAACAGAAAGCAGCACATTTTTAACCACCCAGCATTAAAATGACTGTTTAATAAAAACAAGCTATTGTGGCCTTGCAAAGGTAAACAAAGGAATTGCCATCTCAGAATGAGTAGTGACAGACAAAGTTCACATTAACTGTTTAGTGGTGTGTGGGTTCTTTTCAATCAGGGAAACACTTTACGATAAATTTCAAACTGTGATAAAAGCTGCCCAAATTTTGTATGAGATTTCTGTTGCTCCCATAACAAATCGCCACCAATGTTGCAGCTTCAAGGGGCAGCTATTGAGGCTCTTAGAGTTCTGAAGGTCAGAGTTCCATCAGGCTAAAATTGACGGGTGGGCAGGGCTTTCTGGAGGCTCAAGGGGAGATATCTTGTCTTTTGCAGCTTCGAGAAGCTGCCGAATCCCATGACTTCCGGCTCCGTCTGTCCTCAAAGGCAGCAATGGCCCACTGCGCCTTTTCCCTCTTGTTTTCCTCTGGCCCTGCTCACCTTTTCTCTCTCCCTCATTCACAATTAACGGTCTCTGCGATCACATATGGACCCACCCAGATAAGCCATAGTATATTCTCTGCCTCTTAAAGTCAACAGGTTGTTGCTAAATCACTTCAGTCCTGTCCGACTCTGTGCGACCCCATAGACGGCAGCCCACCAGGCTCCCCCGTCCCTGGGATCCTCCAGGCAAGAACACTGGAGCGGGTTGCCATTTCCTCCTCCGACAGGTAAGCAGGTATTAATTTTAGATACAACCTCCTCCGCTTAGCACTCTAAGGTAATAACAGTCAATGTTTCCTGGGCTTAGGACTCACCCTGCCGTCCATGTGCGGCCATGCATGCCTGCTAAGTAGCTTCCGTCATGTCCGACTCTTTGCGACCCCACGGACTGCGGCCAAACAGGCTCCTCTGTCCATGGGATTCTCCAGCACAAACATTACAGTGAGTTGCCATTTCCTCCTCCATGGACCCTTCACCACCCACGGATCAAACCCACGCCTTCTGCGTTGCAGGCGGGTTCTTTACCACTGAGGCACCCGAGAAGCCCGCCCTTCTCTGGGGGAGCCACTATTCTGCTTCCAATAAGTGTGTGTCTCTGGAAATTAAGAATGGCTGTCTCTGTTGCCATGCCAACATGTAAAGCTTAACTGGTACATGACAGCAATACATAATTACATTATTGGTAGTGAAGTCACATGGAAACACCAGCTGATCAAAGCATCACAACAAACCAAAAAAAAAAAAAAAAAATTAAATAACCGAGTGCCAAAGTGGAATTTTGAATTCCAAATAGCTGGTATCACCATACATCCATTTAATCAAAGGCACAGTTACAAATTTAGATATGCCCTAAAGGAAGCTCTTTGCAGGGACCGAAGCCATAATTTTCATGTGTTGTGGTAGAAGTAGGATTTCTTCATTTAGGAAGAACCAGTAATTAAATATCTAAACCTCCATGTTCATTGTGAAATGGACACGAGTTATCTTTTTTAAACGCACAGAACTCCGGACCCAATAGGCTGCAATTTTCTGTTTCTGCAAACACACAGGTGTGTGGCTTCACTCACCAGCGAAAATCCATTATTTATATATTATACGGAGATCAATTTTAGCTATTCAGCCCCTATTAGATTTCTGATTCTCCCATCAAGATGGTGTGAGATACGGCGTGCCAAAGTGCTATAAAAATACCCCAGGAGTCAACAAGCAGCACTGCCTTTATTCTTAAATTTAGATTGCTTCTCTGTTAGGCAGCATTTTTCACGCCCCGCCCCCCAAATTCCTATTGAATACTGAACCACAAAGAAATGGCCAAATTTCTTATGGTTTCCATCCACACAATTGCACACTTATGAGTCTTCGATCAAGGAAGCTATTGACTTTTCTTCCTGGATGGTCTAATTGCGCCCTACCTCTCAAGGCTCAGACTGTAAAGGACCTGCCTGCAACACGAGAGACCCTCATTCGATCCCTGGGTTGGGAAGGTCCCTTGAAGAAGGGAATGGCAACCCACTCCAGTATTTCTGCCTGGAGAATCGCATGGACAGAGGAGCCTGGCGGGCTATAGTCCACGGGGTCGCAAAGGGACGGACATGTCTGAGGGACTAACACTTTTTCACTTTCTCATAAGGAAGTATTCCCTTTGAAGCACAGTCCTTATTTGGAAGGGTAGCACTCTCAAGTCACCTGTTCATAAACCCCAGCATGTCAAATTTATTGTGAAAGCAATTTTAATCTTTTACCCAGGTTTATTCCCTCTACCCTGCCTCCCCTTCCATCTTTCTTTTAATTCCTTCATGTGGACAGCTCATGATGAGAAAGTCCAGGACTTAGGTGGTTTTGAAAGGTGAACCTTTAATTTGCTTGGGATGGGGTTACCCATCCTTGTCGATGCACCGAGGAGGTACCAGGGGCTGCCACATGCAAGGACAGCTCAGGGTGGGACCTGGAAGTAAGGCATCGGATGTCACTCCTTGAACCCCATTCAGCCCTAGACTATGCAAGGTGATTGGTTCATCTGTCTCCATAGCAACAAGGAGGCTGTCTCCATGCCAACCTCTGCTGATATGATGAAGCCCAACCCTTCCGTTATCTTCCCCTGGGCATCCTTTGTCATCTCCCTAACAGATGCCAGCGGCCTGCTTTCTCCTGAAGAGTCCTCACACCACCTCCCTGCATCCGCCCTGAGAAAGAACCACATGGCGGACGCGATGCAATTCTGGATATCCCTGAGTAATATCATCGCTTGTGGCCAGGGTCTCAGTTGAGTCTCACGGAGAAACATCTCCCAAGGATTAAAGAGGGGGAAAAAAAGGAAGACAAAGGTGTCCGTGAAAGTTATCAAGGACAAGGATGCACTCTGGTTTTCAGAGTAGACACGATGGCTACTATGATGCCTCTAAATTTTAAATTCCAGAAAGATTTCATTCTATCCTTTTTCTTCTCCTTGTATGAAAACAGCACATGTAAATAAATGAAAAAAATGGGTCTACACTGTATCCAGTGGTCTGGTTGGTCTGTATCAAACATTTTAATTCAAAGCCTTCACGAACAAGGAGACAGCCAAGTTCTACTAGCGTGATATTAAGTTATAATAATATATGAAACGTGATGCCTTTCACAGACTTTCACTGCTGTGTTATCCAAACAAAAAAAAAAAGGGTCATTTTGTTCTAGTGAGAACATAATTTTTCTCATGGACCTGGCCCAACTTCAGTCTGGTTGGCCTTTTGAAGTCTACACAAAGAAGGAGATACCCAAGTTTTACAAGCTCTGGATTTAGAGGGAACATTACTGTTACCGATACTTTCACTGCTGAGTTATGCAAAAGGAAAGGGGGCATTGGTTCCCAGCAAGAACATTATTTTTCTGAGGTAGCTAGACTCTTCTGACGACACACATCTGCCTTTTGCCGGCAGTGACTACTGGAACGAAATGACGTCCAAGTTTACCGCGACAAGGTGGCTTCTCAACAATCAAGTCCAATCGTTCAACGAACTATCCCTCGCTTGTGTATTTAAAACAATCGGTGGTTCCTCTTAAGACTCAAAAGGAAAAGCGCGAGCATCTTAAGACGTTAAAGCCAAAGGCGCTATTCCTGATATGATTCTCAGTGGCTCCGTGAAGGCCGATCACGTTAATTCTATTAGTTTCTTTAGACTGGCCTTTTACAGGCGATCCCAGTGAAATCTACAAGACTATACGCTTGCACAGATTCTCATCTGCAAATAAAGATGGCAGCAATACTACAAAAGCCAGAAAAGACTAAGTCATTCATTTCAGGACTGTCCAGCTGCGTAAATACACACTGCAGAAAGTCACGAGTGATAACTTCACTGTGAAGATGAAAGATAATAACTGGGTCATAGAAACTGTCATGCACAGGACGTGATAAAAGGCTGTTGGGCACACGGGGAGGCGGACCCAGCAGGTGCCGCTCTCTGCCAAAGACGGGTACTCACCGTCCTCCGTGGGCACGTAGATGTTCAGGTAGAGGCAGTCTTCATTCTGGTCCTGCATGTAGGTCATCAGTGTGTCCAGGTTGGCCGTGAACCACACGGGCAGCATGTCGTGCAGGAGCGACCTCTCGTCCAGGTGCTGCGGGCACACGGCGGCGAACTGGGTGGCATTGCGGACCCCGGTCCACGAGGAGGGGGGCTCGGGAGGCTGGAAGCGCCTCTCCCCGGTGGGGGGCGAGGCGTAAGGGACCCCCAGGTACTGCTCCACGGGCCCCAGGATCTCATTGGGCAGCGGCGTTCTCAAGCCCCGGATCTTGCCGTAGTTGGTGCTGACCACGGGGTACTGGGCCTGGCTGTCGATGACCGTGAACTTGACGGCCAGGGCGGTGATCCACAGCAGGACGTTGGAGTTGACCATGACGCAGACGGGGGTGAAGGCCAGCGGAAGCCATAACAGTCCCTGGGGTCTCGACATGGCTCACGTGCACATCCGGGGTTGGGTGGGTGGGGCGTCCGGGGCGGAGACTCTGAGCAGACCAGACAGGGGAGTTGGGAGGGGGTGCCCTCGGGGAGACAGAGGGGCTTCCAAAGACCGAGAGCCGGGAAAGGCGAAGGGCTTCCTGCAGACCCACTCCCGATGAGGCATAGACAGAGCCCAAGATCAACAGCCAGCCCGGCGGTGGTCCTGACCGCCCATCGCAAGACCGCTGCGCTGCCTTAATCCTCGGACTGGATTCCCGCCGCTGCAGGGCTCCAAAGATGCCAGGCCAGTCCAGCACCTCCCAGCAACAGTGATCCTTTATAAGAACGCCGACGCACAGCAGGCGGCCTAAGGGGAAAGGAGAAACCAGACACAGATGATGAACGGAAGACCCGCGTCACCGGGGGCATCTTATATCTTCCGGGAAACCCTACACATCACTCCAGGAAATCCTTTTTCACCGATCAATCTAGTGCAGCGGCCTCTCCAGTACAATTTCACTATGCATAACCTAAACAGTTTCTCAGATTTTAAAAAAAGAGTTACCTTTATAAAACAGATGAACAAGAACCTATTGTATAGCACAGGGAGCTATACCCAATATTTTATAACAAGCTATATGGGAAAAGAATCCGAAACACACACACATACACACACTCACACTCATATATAGCTGAATCACTTCACTGTACACTTGAAACTAACCCAACACTGCAAATCAACTATACTTCAATTAAAAAAAAATAAGTATTAATAAAAACCATCACTACGCCCTAAGATATTATGAGTAGAACTCTGAAAGTCTTCTGAGATGTGGGAAACATAGGTGTGCACCCAGACCAGATCAGCTTCCTGCCATGTGGACATTTATCTGCCAATCCCAAGGGCATGCCAAGTTGCTTCAGTCATGTCTGACTCTTTGCAACTCTATGGACTGTAGCCTGCCAGGCTCCTCTGCCCATGGAATTCTCTGGGCAAAAACACTGGAGTGGGTTGCCATTTCCTTCTCCAGGGGGATCTTCCAGATCCAGGGATGGAACCCACATCTCTTAAGTCTCCTGCACTGGCAGGCCAGTTCTTTACCACTAGCACCACCTAAGAAGCCCACCACAAAGGGAGGATCAAATTGAAAGAGCCTGCTAAAGCAAAAGATGTTAAGAGACACAGGTTCGATACTTGGGCCGCGAAGATCCCCTAGCAGAGGAAATGGTAACTCCGTCCACTATTCTTGTCTGGTGAATCCCATGGACAGAGGAGCCTGGAGAGCTACCGTCCATAGGGTCGCAAAGAGTTGGAACAGGACTAACACGACTAAGCATGCATGCAGAAAATGAATACTTATCAGTCTTGGGCGGCTCAATAGCGCGCATCTGGGCTCCAGACATTGTTGCCCTGAACCTTAGCTTCCTTGGAAGAGACTGAAGGACACGGTAGGTACATCTCCAGGATCATCAGCAAGTCATGCAGCCTGTCCTATCAAGTCATCATTCATAATTAAGAGTGTTGGTACAGAGATGCTCACTTCCATGTCAAATATCGCCTGCCTTTGAGAGGAGACCCTGCAGCCTCTGTAAGAAGCTTATGATACATCTAAGCTATCGACCTGTGGAGTTTGGAGGAGTCCACTTTGAAAGAGTGACATCCTTGGGAATGAATTTCCTGGCAGTCTAGGGATCAGGTCTCCACGCCCTCACTGCAAGGACCTGGGTTCAATCCCTGATTGGGGAACTAAAGACCCTGCAAGCCACTGGCTTCCCCTCCCCTTCTCTCAAAAACAAACCTAACCATTTCAATGCATCTCGGTGTGGATCCCACAACTCTCAATAGATAAGGGATGTATGATATTCGTAAGAATGTCACACATGAGCATTACAAATAATGCATTAGAGCCAGAAAGTATTTCAAGTGATGATACAAGGATGCTACTTTTTAAAAATCAACATTTTCTATTGAAATGTATAGTTGATTACGGGCTTCCCAGGGGTCTCAGTGGTAAAGAATCTGCCTCCAATGCAGGAGACTTGGGTTCGATTGCTGCATTGGGAAGACCCCCGGAGGAGGGTATGACAACCCACTCCAGTATTCCTGCCTGGAGAATCCCATGGACAGAGGAGCCTGGTGGGCTATGGGCCATGGGGTCCCAAGAGCCAGACAGGACTTAAGAGACTATACAATATAGTTCATTATACTGTTGTGTTAATTTTGGCTGTATGGCAAAGTGATTCAGTTATACCTTTATGTACTTTAATAATCCTTTTCATGATAGTTTATCATAGAATACTGAATACAGGTCCCTGTGCTATACAGGAGGATCTTGCTGTCTCTCCATTCTGTATATAAAAGCTCACATCTGCTAACCCTAATTTCCAACTCCATCCTTCCCTCAACCTCCCCACCATTGGCAACCACCAGTCTTTTCTCCATCAGCTGCTCAGTCGCTCAGTGGTGTCCGACTCTTTGCAACCCCCCATGGACTGTAGCCCCGAGGCTCCTCTGTCCATGGGATTCTCTAGGCAAGAATACTGGAGTGGGTGGCCATTTCCTTCTCCAACTCTCCATCAGACCCTGCCTTTAAATACACAGCATTCTGCAACCCAGAATAGACGAATGTGTTTCTAAGGACACGGTGGGTTACTCAAGAGTCTTTCTGGACCAGAATGTAATTATGCATTTCATTCCAGGGAACGAAGCTGAGCAAAATATGTCAAACAGATAATTTACTTTTTAATGAAACGTAGCTGAGCCAGATCTGTCCGTCGGGGAGCTAGACTATCCCTGGGGGAAGCTCCGCCATCCATGACAGCCCAGGCCGAGTTAATCAGAGCTGGATGAAAACTCAGAGACGCCGGGTGGTAGCATCAACAGGGAAAACTCTGCATCGCACCAAACAGCTAATTGCTGTGTCTGCATCTATCTTTGCACTGGAGACAACATTTGGATTCCTGCCACGCGGTGATCCAACCGCTGGATAATTCAGGGACAGACAAGAACGGGGCAGAGGTGTTGAGTTGCTCGGACTTTTTGATCCTGAAAGTCCTTTCTGATTTAGAACCAGCATCAGCAGGTCCTTCTCAACCCTGCCTCGAGGTCATAGGAAGTGTCAGTCATATCCGATTTTGACAGACTTGGGTGGCCAAATGCTACCTCTGTGTGAGCTGGGAGATGTGACTCAACCTCCCTGAGCTTTTATATGGATGGTGTGTCCCGCCTTCTTTGTGGGGCTGGGGCGAGCCACAGGTAAGCAAAGGGTCAGGGTTTAGAAAACGTCCCCTCAATATCAGGAGATGCTGGTGTATAGTTGCTTTAGAAGGTTCGATTACTTTCTACTCTATAGCAAAGTCAATCAGCTATACATGCAGACATATCCCCTCTTATCTGCGTTTCCTTCCCGTTTAGATCAACACAGAGCCCTGACCAAAACTCCTTGTGCAGGACAATAGATTCTCATTGACAAGTGAAAGTGCTGGTCGCTCGGTCGTGTCCGACTCTTGGCGACCCCATGGACTGTAGCCCATCAGGCTCCTCTGTCCATGGGATTCTCCAGGCCAGAATACTGCAGTGGGTAGCCTTTCCCTTCTCCAGGGGATCTTCCCAACCCAGAGACTGAACCCAGGTCTCCTGCATTGCAGGCAGATTCCTTACCATCTGAACTACCAGGGAAGCGCAACAATACTGGAGTGGGCAGCTTATCCCTTCTCCAGGGGAACTTTGTGACCCAGGGATCGAACCTCGGTCTCCTGCAATTAGAGGCGGATTCTTTACTGTCTGAGCCACCAGGGAAGCCCAGATTCTCATTAGTTATCTATTTTATACATACTATCAATAGTGGGTCAATCCCAACCTCCCGATTCGTTCTACCTTCTCTTTCCACCTTGGTATCCATACATCTGTTCTCTATGACTGTGTTCCTATTTCTTTCTTGCAAGTAATGTCATCTGTACCATTTTTCAGCATTTCACATATGCGTGTTAATATGCAGTATTTCCTTTATGTCTTCCTGACTTGACATGCGGGGAGTTTATGCACACAGCTGCTCAAAAGGCTCCTGAACACAGACATAAAATGCACTGAAGTCAGCCCCCTGTTGGCATGAAGCACGTACGGAGACAGAGCAAGTCGTTTAAAGTATTTGATTCTCGTTCCACTTACTTTCTTCTAATTCTTTGGGGGAGTAACTGAGTTAGCTTACACGCAGCACCACACTGTCCCTGGAAGGCAGCATTTCGTACAAGTAGCATTTGGTTGATGCTTTCGAACTGTCTTGCTGGAGAAGACTCCTGAGAGTCCCTTGGACTACAAGGGGATCAAACTAAAGAAAATCAGCCCTGAATATTCACGGGAAGGGCTGATGCTGAGGCTGAAGCTCCAATACTCTGGCCACCTGATGCAAAGAGTCGACTCACTGGAAAAGACCTTGATGCTGGGAAAGATTAAAGGCAGGAGGAGAAGGGGGCGGCAGAGGGTGAGATGGTTGGATGGCATCACGGACTCGACGGACATGAGTTTGAGTTAACTCCAGCAGATGGTGAAGCACAGGGAAGCCTGGTATGCTGCGGTCCATAGGGCTGCAAAGAGATGGACGCGACTGAATAACAACAAAAAGCACTCAGGCAGGGGCTCGGTCCCAGGACTTCCAAGGTGTGCGCCTTGAGGAAGTCTGGTCCACTCCATCACTCCTCCAGCTCCACGTATGAGAACACTTCTGTGTGGCATGCTCTTTACGACTGAGCAAGTGGGGTCACACGGAGCCTTCACGCTTGAGTCCTGTGCTCAAGCCTACCTCCCCACAAGGAGCAGGGGGCCACGGAGAGACCATGAACCAGCAGGGCGTTGGAGGAGGAGCCTGGCGTTGGCCTGGGGGTGGGGCGTTACCCGGACACTCATAGCATCCAGGTTAGGCAGTCACAATAACCATAGGCTCCCAGCTACCTTATGTAGTCATGTTCTAGAATCTGGCAATTTGCAGAAAATGACATACCATCAACCTCCAGCACTGTCTCTCAGTGCTGGTGACACTTTGGACCCCACTGTTCTTCAAGCTGCGAAATATTTGAAGGTGACGCACATACATACACACACAAACATTTATCTGGTGCCACTGCTAATGTTCAGCTCTTCCCAGCAGGTGACCAAAGTACTGGAGCTTCGGCTTCAGCATCAGTCCTTCCAGTGAATATTCAGGGTTGATTATGTTTACGATTGACTGGTTTCATCTCCCTGCTGTCCAAGGGAGTCTCAACAGTCTTGTGTCTCGGTTTTGCTGGTCTATACCCACTAGATTTAGCAATCTAGCTTCCAAAATCAAGATTCTCTCCAGACACTGCTAAGTGACCCCCAGGGGGCAGAATCATCTCAAGGTAAGAACTGCTGGTGTACATCATCAAATTTATGATTTACAGCAGTCATCTAAATAACTAAGCATCTCTAGGTATGTGTGAGAATTATCAGTGGAACCAGATATATGTTTGTGTGTGTGTGTGTGTGTGTTTCACATTCAAACACTTGGCAACCTTAAATGTTTTAACATTACAGACAACAAAGATTTTTTAAGATAAACCTTTTAAATGGGCATCCTCCTCATCACTTAAAAATCACAATGAATATGTGTGTGTACACAATCAGTCGTGTCTGACTCTTTGCCACCCCATGGACTGTAGTCCGCCAGGCTCCTCTGTCCACAGGGTTTCCCAGGCAAGAATACTGGAGCAGGGTGCCGTTTCCTTTTCCACAGAAGAAATTTAACAAACCAATACATTTGAGTGAAGTGAAGTCACTCAGTTGTGTCCGACTGTTTGTGACCCTGTGGACTGTAGCCTAGCAGGCTCCTCGGTCCATGGGATTTTCCAGGCAAGAGTACTAGAGTGGGTTGCCATTTCCTTCTCCAGGGGATCTTCCCAACCCAGGGATTGAACTCAGGTCTCCTGCATTGCAGACAGACACATTACCTTCTGAGCCACCAGAGAAGCCCTTTCAAATATGTTTGAAGACAAAAAAAAAAAAAGACTTCTCATGTAAATTTCACACTGAAAATAATTTCACAGGGAGTAGAATGTTTCAGCTACACATAATATATGTGTATACTCACTAAATGTTAATAGTACACATATTTATATATATTTTCTCTATAAGATGTATTTACGTAGCTTTGAAATGTGTCCAAAATAAAAACAAGATGCTACAGAAAAAATTCCTGAATAAAATATTTTCATGAAAAGTTAAAAACCTAACTTTACTGCATACATGAAACTGGGGAGTTTGGAGGAATCTTAACAGCCTATCTTCTCTGCATAAGTTGCACAAAGAGTAATATATCTGATTGGCATTTCAACGTGCTTTATAACTTGTTTGGGTATTTTTTAAGGACACTGGGCTTTCTTTTTATATAATTTTATTTCAGTTCAGTCTCTCAGTCATGTCCAACTCTTTGCAACCCCATGCGCAGCATGCAAGGCCTCCCTGTCCATCACCAACTCCCGGAGTCCACCCAAACCCATGTCCATTGAGTCGGTGATGCCATCCAACCATCTCATCCTCTGTCGTCTCCTTCTCCTCCCGCCTTCAATCTTTTCCAGCATCAGGATCTTTTCCAATGAGTCAGTTCTTCGCATCCGGTGGCCAACGTATTGGAGTTTCAGCTTCAGCATCAGTCCTTCCAATGAATATTCAGGACTGAGCTCCTTGAGGATGGAGTGGTTGGATCTCCTTGCAGTCCAAGGGACTTTCAAGAGTCTTCTCCAACACCACAGTTCAAAAGCATCCATTCTTCGGTGCTCAGCTTTCTTTGTAGTCCAACTCTCACATCCATACATGGCATAAAATACATAAGTAGACTTATTTATATATTTATCCATTTTGGGCTGTGCTGGGTCTTCGTTGCCACGCACAGGCTTCCTCTGGCTTTGCTGAGCAGAGACTACTCTCACTGGGGAGCAGAGGCTCTCAGATGGATGGCCCAGTGGTTGCAACTTGAGGGCTTTAGTGCACGGGCTCAGTCGTTGTGTTCCCTGGGGTTAGTTGCTCCATAGCACGTGGGATCTTCAAGGATCACGGATCCAACCTGCGTCTCCTACACTGGCAGGTGGACTTCCAACTGCTGGATCACCAGGGAGACCCCTGACTGGGTGATTGTGAAAGGTTTCTGTAGGACCCCCAGTCTATCTGAGGTTGTCATTAAGGCAAGGCTCCAACAACTCAGGCCTGTCAATCTAGAATCGCAATGGATTTCCTCCCAAAGTGAACATCACTCAGACCGAGACTGGTTTAATTTTAAAATGTATACATTTAATTAGGGGTGGTGGCGGTAGTTTAGTCACTCAGTTGTATCTGAGTCTTTGCAACCCCATGGCCTGTAGCCCCGCCAGGCTCCTCTGTCCGTGGGACTCTCCAGGCCAGAATACTGGAGTGGGTTGCCATTTCCTTCTCCAGGGGATTTTCCCAACACAGGGATTGAACCGGGTCTCCTGCACTTGCAGGCAGATTCTTTACCGACTGAGCTATGAGGGAAGCCTTAATTCAGGGGAGGCCTGGTCAAATTGACCTTGGTGTTTTGGCCTTTCAAGGAGTAAAATCACGTCTCCAGGCTGTTCACAGCCACACCACTCTGTGGTCATGAAATACATTACATGTTAGAACTTTGAGGATGCATGTCCCAGGGAAAAAAAAAAAACGAGAGAATTAATGAGGTTAGAAACAGCCCTCCTCTGGTGGTACTCTCAGCTCCCAGGAACGTCCCGGATTTGCTTTCTGCTGCCGGGAGGCTGCCAACAAGCAGAGGCATTGGAAGATGCACTTTGATCTCACACCATGAAGCATCAGCAAAACAAGACCAAGAGATCCCGGTCCTTGTCCAAATGAAGGAGCCTGTACAGCAATCCTTCCACCCTGTGGGCTAGAAAGTCTGCAACAGCCTTTCCCCAAACTGCAGAGCCTGTATACCTCCCAAGATCTATTATTCTGTCTGTAGATTCTGGGGCGGACACACCAGTGTTTTATGGTACCCAAGTGCATTCGATCCCTGGGATGGGAAGATCTCTTAGAGAGGGGAACAGCAACCCACTCCAGTGTTCTTGTCTGGAGAATCCCCATGGTCACAGGAGCCTGGCAGGCTATAGTCCATGGGGTCGCAGAGAGTCGGACACGACCGAGTGACTAACACTTTCACATTTTCACTTCTTCAAGTGATGTGTGGTTCATCTTTTACACCTTAGCACACATATCTCTGTTGTGAGATAGCCCAGGGCACCAGTTACGAGTGTCTACAACCTCCACACCTGTCACTGGCTTACAACACACACACACACATACACACACACTCTCTCTCTCTCTCTCTCTCTCACTGGTTTACAAGACACACACACTCTCACTGGCTTACAACACACAGACACACACACACACACACACACACACATCCAATCCTTATTCAAGACTTACTCCATGCCAGTACTCAGCCAATTAGTATATTTTTGTGTTTCCTTAAAAAAAAAAAAAATCCTGGCTTTGATTTTATCTCTCAGATGGACGAGAGTACTACTCTATCTTTTGTCAAATCTTACAGTTCTTTGTACACCCATCCATGTAGTTGCACTTCTAAAAAGCAGAGCCCATCAAAATCCACGCTTTTGAACCACGAGGCTTACATGTAAATAATCAAAGAGCAAAGATGTCATAGGAACTGCCTTCAAGGTGGACTGGTGCCCAGTGAGGGGCTCCAAATTGTCACCTCCATCACCGTTTCTGTTCTTGTGCTGAAGTTTAATGGGTCAGGAACACATCTGGGGCACGGCCGTAGGAAGTGGACTTTGCAACGAGAGACAGAACTCAGAATAAACCCAGGAAAAAGGGTCTAAGGGCTCATAGGTGGTCCACTCAAGACTGATTGGATAGCCTGAGCTTGTATCTGGACTAAACCATCACCAGACACATGACCCCTTATATTCACTGCAGCAATATTCACAACAGCCAAGTCACAGAAGCAATCTGAACGCCCATCGGCAGACGAATGGATAATTATGGGATACAATGAATATTGCTCAGCCATAAAAAAGGAGTGAAATAATGCCCTCTGCAGCAACACAGATGGAGAGATTGTCATATTAAGTGAAGTAAGTCAAACAAAAAGACAAATGTCGTATCACTTAGACGCGGATCTAAAAAAATGCTAAAAGATGGAAGTGAATTTACACACAAAAGAGAAACAGACCCACAGACACAGAAAACAAACTTATGGTTGCCAAAAGGGAAACACTAAGGGGTGGGGGAGATAAATCATGAGTTTGGCGTTAACACATGCACACTACTCCATGTTAACTAAACTACAAGGACCTATTGTATGGTAAAGGAAATTATATTCAATATTTCGTGATGACATATAAGGGAAAAGATTCTGAAACACTGTAAGTCAACTGCTGCCAAGTCACTTCAGTCGTATCCAACTCTGTGCGACCCCATGGACTGCAGCCCACCTGGCTTCTCCATCCATGGGATTCTCCAGGCAAGAACACTGGAGTGGGTTGCCATTTCCTTCTCCAAGTCAACTACATTCCAAGAAAAAATAAAGTTTCAAAAAAAATCTACCCATCCGTAAGGAAGGTGTGGCACATATACACAATGGAGTATTTACTCAGCTATAAGAAAAAAAGAACGCGTTTGAGTCAGTTCTAATGAGGTGGATGAAACTGGAGCCTATTATACAGACTGAAGTAAGTCAGAAAGAGAAACACCAATACAGTATATTAACGCATATATATGGAATTTAGAAAGATGGTAAGGATAATCCTATATGCGAGACAGCAAAAGAGACACAGATGTACAGAACAGACGTTTGGACTATGTGGAGAAGGGGAGGGCAGGATGATTTGAGAGAACAGCATTGAAACACGTATATTACCGTATGTGAAATAGATGGCCAGCCCAGGTTCGATGCATGAGACAGGGTGATCAGGGCCAGTGCACTGGGATGATCCTGAGGGATGGGATGGGGAGGGAGGTGGGAGAGGGGTTCAGGATGGAGAACACAGGTACACCCATGGCGGATTCATGTCAATATATGGTAAAACCCACTACAGTATTGTAAAGTAATTAAAATAAATAAATAAAAATTTAAAATCTATCCATCTTATTTATCACTGCAGCCCTAGGACAAACAAAAGTGTTCAATATTTAACAGAAAATGTAATAAACACATGTTTAAATTTTTTTTTAAATGATTACATATTACCAAACACGATTTCCAAATATAAATCAAGTTACTTGCAAATATCTCCAGGGTTTGTGTGGAGCTCTCTCATCAGACTCACTCACAGAACATCAGGGTCAAAGTGTCAGGCCTTCAGGACATCTTGTCTCTGAAAAAATTCCCATTTCTGTGCTTTTCAAATAGCCTTCATAATTTTTGTTCCACACTCCAGTAACTAGGACCATCCTTTTTCTAAATATTTAGATAAATTCAGGACTTCTCCTGGTGGCTCAGATGGTAAAGTGTCTGCCTGCAATGCAGGAGACTTGGGTTCCATCCCTGGTGGGGAAGATCCCCTGGAGAAGAGAGAATGGCAACCCACTCCAGTACTCTTGCCTGGAAAATCCCATGGACAGAGGAGCCTGGCGGGCTACAGTCCACGGGGTTGCAAAGAGTCAGACACGGCTGAGCAACTTCACTTTCACTTTAGATAAATTCAAAGCCATCTCCAGTGTCTTCCCTTTTCAAGACGCCACACACAGTAAGTCCTCAAATTGGCAGAGCGTCTTAGTAGTGGACTAGAGAGATTAGCTCATTGGGTATCGGTGAAAGAGAGAAGAGGTCACGTAGGGTCACTGAAATGCAAAAGCCAAGAGGCAGAAAGCATTGAGCCCCGATGTGGAGCACTTCCATGCCAGGCTGGTGACAAATTAGGGTGGTCCCCTGGGAAACAATTCTGTGTCATAGGGGAGTGCCAAGCATGCACACAACTCTGGTGCAGACTAACAAATACACCATGCAGACATACCAACTATACAGCCTAAATAGTCTGTATGTCTCCTATGGAGCTTCCTTGACAGTCATGTCAGGAGACCTAACCAAAACGTTCCATTTACAAGCAAAATTATAATAGGAAAAAAAAATGGAAAAAACCCAGACATGCACTAAGAGGTGAATGGATAAGTACATGTTAGGGTATTAGAATACTGCACAATAGTGAAAAATAAATAAAATGAAGATCGGAGTTAAAACAGATGTGTCCTCCAAGTAAAGAGCAAGTCACAGAAAAAGACATATGATGGGATGTTGTTATTGGCATTGTGTAAACAGCTTAGAGCTGTACTTGTACTGAAATACAAAAACAGCAAGTGCATTATAAAAACCAAAAGCCAGGACAGTAACTAGTCTATTCTGGGTAGCAATTCATATGGATATACAAAGATATTGGTGACATTCTCTTTTTTAGTATGTTAGTAGATGGATTTGTTTAATTATATATATATATATGTGCATATATATATAAATATTTTTATTTATATCTTTCCATACAGTGCACATTTTCGGAGTGTGGTAATTGTACAGTTCTTCCCTGGTGGCTCTGATGGTAAAGAATCCACCTGCAGTGCAGGAGACCTAAGTTCGATCCCTGGGTCAGCAAGATCCCCTGGAGAAGGAAATGGCAACCCACTCTAGCATTCTTGCCTGGAGCATCCCACGGACAGAGAAGCCTGGTAGACCATGGGGTCACAAAGCTGGACACAACTGAGCAACTAACACTTTCTACCTTCTTTCACTGTACAGTGCAAATTTCCATTCGGAGAGGCGTATCTCTATAGGTTTCTCCCCAAAATTGATCTTCCCAAGCACTTAAAAAATAACTGAACTTTAAAAGAAAATTTAGGGTGATGTATGGCAAAAAGAAAACCCATCACAATATTGTAAAGTAATTATTCTCCAATTAAAATAAACTAATTAAAAATAAGAAAATAAGAGAGAAGGAAAAATATCAACACCAAGGTTACAGTCCAAGGCCAAGGAGATAGACCAGCTGCCCACACAATCCATAAAAAGCAGCAGAGGCTGTCGGCATTGCTCACAGAGTCAGGTCACCCAAGACTGCCGTTGCCTTGGTCACCACTTAGCCAGCAGATCTCTGAAACATCATGTAGCGCCCAGCACTTCGGCTTCCTGGACCGAGCCACGAGGGCCTGGATGAAGTGACCTCATCAGTCGCCTTCAGCCCGAGGGTCCTGAGAAACCTGACTGTTATCTTCAAAGCAGATGTCTTCAAAGCCACGGGCTTCCCCCGTGGCTCAGTGGTAAAGAATCCGCCTGCAGTGCAGGAAACCCGAGTTCGATCACTGGGTCGGGAAGATTCCCCTGGAGAAGGCAATGGCTACCTGCTCCAGTATTCTTGCCTGGGAAATCCCATGGACAGAGGAGCCTGGTGGGCTATAGTTCACGGGGTCACAAGAGTCAGATACATCTAAGTAACCAAACCAACGGCTGGACTGTACATGAACTATGGAAGTCGTGGGGACAGAAAGGTCTCCAGTGAAGCAGGAAGTCACAGTTCAGGGGAGACCACGGGTACTGAAGAATACAGGAAGATTAATGTTGTCAGAAGCAGATAAGGCAGCCTTCCGACCCTGTTCTTAATGGATATACTTTTCCAAGACCACAAACCCTCTCCGAGCAGGATTAAAATGTCAGTAGAAGGTCATGCACCTGAAGTCTACAGACAGATTCAGAATGAATACTAATTCTCTTTACCCCCAGTATTCACAGAGTCCTTGTAGTCACTGTCCTATACAAAGAATCTATTGCCTTCTTCCCATTAATTAACCACGTGGGGTTATTTTACAGAGTCTGGAAAGATTGAAGGCAGGAGGAGAAGGGGATGACAGAGGAAGAGATGGTTGGATGGCATCACGAACTCGATGGACATGAGTTTGAGCAAGATCTGGGAGTTCATGATGGACAGGGAGGCCTGGTGTGCTGCAGTCCATGGGGTCACAAAGAGGCGGACACAACTGAACGACTGAATTGAACAGTACTTTAAGTTATATATACATGTATGTAGTTACATGTATACAGTTTCAAAATAAAGCCTTCCCTGCTGGCTCAGTGGTAAAGAATCTGCCTGTCAATGCAGGAGATCTGGGTACAGTCCCTTGGTTGGGAAGATCTCCTGGAGGAGGAAATGGCAACCCACTCCAGTATTCTTGCCTGGAGAATCCCATGGACAGAAGAGCCTGGGAGGCTACAGTCCATGCAGTTGCAAAGAGTCAGACCCAATGGACTGACTAAACAACAACAAGTTTTAAAATATACATACATCTACATCTAAGCCAATAATATACGATATGTGCATGTATGTGCATATGTATGTCTATGTGTGTGTGTCTATCTTTAAACCAACCCACTGAGGAATTAAGTTCCCTGGGCTCAGAAGTACACCTTCTCCATTCTTTGTAAATCTCTAAAACACCTTGGTCAATGCTCCTTGTGTTGGAGATGATCAATCAAATACATGTGATGTTCTTTCCCAGGATAAGGGTCTTTTCAAATGAGTCAGCTCTTCGCATCAGGTGGCCAAAGGATTGGAATTTCAGCTTCAAAATCACTCCTTCCATTGAACACCCAGGACTGATCTCCTTTAGGATGGACTGGCTAGATCTCCTTGCAGTCCAAGGGACTCTCAAGAGTCTTCTCCAACACCACAGTTCAAAAGTATCAATTCTTCGGTGCTCAGCTTTCTTCAAAGTCCAACTCTCACATCCATACATGACTACTGGAAAAACCATAGCCTTGACAAGATGGACCTTTGTTGGCAAAGTAATGTCTCTGCTTTTGAATATGCTATCTAGGTTGACCATAACTTTCCTTCCAAGTAGTAAGCGTCTTTTAATTTCATGGCTGCAATCACCATCTACAGTGATTTTTGGAGCCCCCCAAAATAAAGTCTGACACTGTTTCCACTGTTTCCCCATCTATTTCCCATGAAGTGTTGGGACCGGATGCCATGATCTTCATTTTCTGAATGTTGAGCTTTAAGCCAACTTTTTCACTCTCCTCTTTCACTTTCATCAAGAGGCTTTTTAGTTCCCCTTCACTTTCTGCCATAAGGGTGGTGTCATCTGCATATCTGAGGTTATTGATATTTCTTCCAGCAATCTTGATTCCAGCTTGTGCTTCATCCAGCCCAGCATTTCTGATGATGTACTCTGCATAGAAGTTAAATAAGCAGGTTGGCAATATACAGCCTTGATGTACTCCTTTTCCTATTTGGAACCAGTCTGTTGTTCCATGTCCAGTTCTAACCGTTGCTTCCTAACCTGCATATAGGTTTCTCAAGAGGCAAGTCAGGTGGTCTGATACTCCCATCTCTTTCAGAATTTTCCACAGTTTATTGTGATCCACACAGTCAAAAGCTTTGTCAATAAAGCAAAAATAGATGTTTTTCTGGAACTCTCTTGCTTTTTCCATGATCCAGCAGATGCTGGCAATTTAATCTCTGGTTCCTCTGCCTTTTCTAAAACCAGCTTGAACATCTGGAAGTTCACGGTTCACGTGTTGCTGAAGCCTGGCTTGGAGAATTTTGAGCATTATTTTACTAGCGTCTGAGATGAGTGCAATTGTGCAGTAGTTTGAGCATTCTTTGGCATTGCCTTTTTTGGGGATTGGAATGAAAACTGACCTTTTCCAGTCCTGTGGCTACTGCTGAGTTTTCCAAATTTGCTGACATATTGAGTACAGCACTTTCACAGCATCATCTTTCAGGATTTGAAATAGCTCAACTGGAATTCCATCACCTCCACTAGCTTTGTTCGTAGTGATGCTTTCTAAGGCCCACTCGACTTCACATTCCAGGATGTCTGGCTCTAGGTCAGTGATCACACCATCATGGTTATCTGGGTCATAAAGATCTTTTTTGTACAGTTCTTCTGTGTATTCTTGCCACCTCTTCTTAATATCTTCTGCTTCTGTTAGGTCCATACCATTTCTGTCCTTTATCGAGCCCATCTTCTTATGAAATGTTCCCTTGGTATCTCTAATTTTCTTGAAGAGATCTCTAGTCTTTCCCATTCTGTTGTTTTCCTCTATTTCTTTGCATTGACCACTGAGGAAGGCTTTCTTATCTCTTCTTGCTATACTTTGGAACTCTGCATTTAAATGCTTATATCTTTCCTTTTCTCCTTTGCTTTTCGCTTCTCTTCTTTTCACAGCTATTTGGAAGGCCTCCCCAGACAGCCATTTTGCTTTTTTGCATTTCTTTTCCATGGGGATGGTCTTGATCCCTGTCTCCTGTACACTGTCACGAACCTCATTCCATAGTTCATAAGGCACTCTATCTATCAGATCTAGGCCCTTAAATCTATTTCTCACTTCCACTGTATAATCATAAGGGATTTGATTTAGGTCATACCTGAATGGTCTAGTGGTTTTCCCGACTTCTTCAATTTGTCTGAATTTGGCAATAAGGAGTTCATGAACTGAGCCACAGTCAACTCAGTCATGTCTAATTCTTTGTGACCCCATGGATGCTACCCAGGCTCTTTGTCCATGGGATTCTCCAGATAAGAATATTGGAGTGGGTTGCCATTTCCTTCTCCAGGGACCTTCCCGACCCAGGGATTGAACCTGGGTCTCCTGCACGGCAGGCACATTCTTTACCATCTAAGCCACCCCAACTCTCACTTTCACTTACCTGTATGTTAACATACGTACATTTAGTACAAGACATGTCCCCTAGAGAAATGAGAGCCAACTGTAATTACTTATTAAGGTGCTCGTCAGTGGTTCCACTGTGAAATGCACTTTGATCAATACAAAGATACATCCATCAAACTTCCATCTGAAGACAGTCTATATTCCAGAAGATGAGGTCAAGCCCAGATATAAATTATTACAGTTGAGCAAATGCTTGGTGCACGTGCTCCCCTTCCCTTCTCCTGTGGGACCCTGGGTGCATGCAGGCTGCAATTTGAGATGGCGCATCTGAGAGATGTGTTTGAATATCTTAGATATGGAGACAGAGCTGAGTCCAAGGGGTTCGGTCACGCGGTAACAGAGGAAGTGAAGGACTGAATTTTGAGCATGTGCATACAAGCCTACAAGGGCTTATGGACGTCGGAAAGGATCAAGGAACACACATGTCAGAGTTAATTCCTCCAGGTTGACGTTCATTGCCAGACGATGAGCAATCGAAGGTCAAAGACCACAGACAATTAATACTGATTCTGGGGAAACAGAAGGTCCTCAGCAAAGGTTATTCCATGAAAAGGAAGAGACGAGATGCAGAGAGAAGTCAGAAAGTACCCGGATGAGGAAGGCCAGGTCAGCGATCAAGCTTCTCTCCTTAGCTCCGTCTCCTCTGGGTAGCTGGTAAACCTCTTCCTTTCCATCAACTCCATTCATACTCCAGACATAAAACCTCCTTTGAGTCCCATGGTTCAATCTCTATCCTTTTTACTATCATTATTATTAATTTTTACAGTCTTTATTGATTTTGTTACCACATTGCTTCTGTTTTACGTTTCCGGTCTTTTGTCCATGAGGCATGTGGGATCCTCACTCCCCGACCAGGGATCGAACCTTCAGCCCCTGCGCTGGAAGGCGAAGTCTTAACCACTGGACCACAGGGAAGTCCCAGCCTCTATGCTTCCTACCCGCAGAAATTTCATGCTAAAGAGAGCCTCTAGTGTTTGCCCTTTGACACAGGAGTCAACAGTGCTAGAGTCTTTGGCACTTGACAAATTCCCAGTTTCAATGGAATCTAACATTAAAAACTGAGGTTCCTCTGAAATAAAGCAGTGTGTACATGTCATTACCAAAGTCCCTAACCTTATACTCCAATACAAAATAGTATATATATAGTTAGGACTGGTTTGCATTGTTGTACAGCAGAAACCAACACACGGAGAGGCAATGAATCCTTCCATTAATAAAGCAAAGTAGAAAAAAAAAACCCATCCTCTAAGGCTCAGATCTGGTTTTGAACATCTACTGGTGTGACCTATGCAAGCAAAGTAAGGGATGCCACATGCCAAGCAATCCTTTTTTTTTCCCCTGCTTGTTTTATCGCATAAAAAAAGGATGAAATTTTGCAACTTGCAGCCACATGGATGGACCTAGAAATTATCAAACTAAGTGAAATTAAGTCAGAAAGAGAAGGACAAGTATCATATGATATCACTTCTACGTGGAATCTACTGATAAAAAACAATGATACAAATGAACCTGTTTACAAAACCGAGACTGAGTCACAGGTGTAGAAAACAAATTTATGGCTACCAGGGATCCCGAGGGGAGGGACCAACTGGAAGATCGAAATTGACATATTCACATTACTATTTATAGAATAGGAAACAAGACCTACTGCATAGCACAGAGAACTGTACTCAATACTCTATAATGCCGTGGATGGGAAAAGAACCTAAGCCAAAGTGGATATATGTATACGTATAACTGATTTACTGTGTCATAAATCTGAAAGTGAACTTGAAACTGACACAGTATCGTCAATCAAGTATACTCCGATTAAAAAAAAAAATGCCATTGGATGCTGGGTACCCAGACGGAGTCTCCACTCGTCAAAGCCGTGGAGAAGCAATGCAGGGAAGAACAGAACTGACGATGGCATTTATAAAGCCACAGCTTTCGGCCGTGTCACCCATCTGTTTCCCGCGATCCGTGTCTAAGACAAGGGACGCAGAAAGCCTCCATGTTATAGACGCTCCGGAGTGTTTAATGGCACAACCCTGAAACCCTGAAGATAACGCTATCCTTTCTGACGTGTAACCTGTGGCACCTCCCCTTTCGCAACTCAAAACTCTTTCTTGCTTTTCTTATATATGTATCAGATGGCAAAGAATCTATCTGCAAGGCAGTAGACCTGGGTTCGATCCCCTGGAGGAGGGCATGGCAACCCACTCTGGTATTCTTGCCTGAACAATTCCATCGACAGAGGAGCCCAGTGGGCTATAGTTCAGAGGGTCGCAAAGGGTCGGAAACGACTGAGCTACTAACACTTTCAGACGTTGCACTTTTCACACACACACACACACATATAAATATATGGAAAGATTTCTTTCTAACCTTCACCTCCTTCTGCACAGAGCAGGATATAAAAAGGTTGATTTTTCCTTTGCATTACAATCATCAGATGTCACAGCTTTTTTTTTTTTTTTGCAATGAATGCTTTCCTTGGTTATTTTCAGACCTCCTATTAAGAGCTATTCTTTCCTTCTGGCCTATTCCTCTTAACCCAATTAGACCCAATTAAATCCTCTGCCATGATGGTTCTATTTTCCCCACCTTAATTATCCGTTAGCACGTCCCTGTTACTGCGTGTTCTTTTCCACTGGCCCACACCCCCGGCGGTATCACTCAGAGGGCGTGATACACACGCAGATAAAACCTTCATGTTAGATTTTCACCTGGCAGACTCCCTGCCAAGTGGGAATTCACCAACACGACACTGCCATTTTAAGACTGAATTCCGAAGGAGCTTCAGATACTGGAGGAGGGCAGGGTGATCATGTCCAAGAGGTTTTAAAACAGCCACATACAAAACAACTTGCCTCTGTTGAGAATGTCTTTGAATTAATTAAGTCATTAGGAAAACATGGTAATTATGGCAGTCCAGGTAACAGCCTTCCATATGTATTTATAAACTTCACTTGTCTGTTGTCTGTGTCTATGGGGAGGGGGTGTAATTGCTTATCCAAGGCTTTTACAGACGAGCTTCAAGTGTCTCTCCAAAGAGACCTCGGTTCAATTCCTGGGTTGGGAAGATCTCCTGGAGAAGGAAATGGCAACCCACTCCAGTATTCTTGCCTGGAAAAGTCCATGGACAGAGGGGTCTGGTCGGCTATAGGTCTTTGGGTTAGAAAGACTCAGATAGGACTGGGTGACTAACATTTCCCTTCACTTTATTAGAGGTACTTCCTTGGTGGCTTAGATGGTAAAGAATCTGCCTGCAATTTAAGAGACCTGAGTTTGATCTCTGGGTTGGGAAGATCCCCTGGAGAAGGGAAAGGCTACCTACACACCAGTATCCTGGCCTGGAAAATTCCACAGGTCCATGGGGTCACAGAGAGTCGGACACAACTGAGCGACTTTCAGTTTCACCCTCTTTCAAGGAGACCCATTTAGATGCTTGATTTTACTTCCCAAATGAAGACCTTTTAAAAATACACTCAATATCCCATTGTGGGTATGTACCACAGATTCTTGATCCATTCATGTAGATGGACTGCTAGGCTGCAGAATATTAGCCATAAAAGGGGAGCAAAATTGAGTCTGTTTTGGTGAGGTGGAGAAATGCAGAGTCTGTCATAAGGAGGAAAGGAAAGTGAAAAAGAGAAAAACAAATATCAAATATTAAGGCATATATATGGAATACAGAAAGATGGTCCTGATGAACCTGTTTGCTAGGCAGGAATACGGATGCATACACAGAAAACAGACCCGTTGACAGAGAGGGGGAAGGAGAGCGTGGGACAAATTGAGAGAGCAGCACTGACTTCTATACACCACCATGTGTGAAATAGACTGCTAGCAAGGTGCTGCGTGACACAGGGAGCACGGCTCAGCTCTGTGATGACCCGGGTGGGATGAGGTGTGAATCAAGAAGGGGGGGATGTATGTATATGTACAGCTGATTCACACTGTCGTACAGCAGAAACTAACAATACGGTAAACCAATTATCCTCCAAATTAAACACACACACACATGCACACACTCAAGAACATCAGAAATCCACTAGCTTTAACAAGACTGTAGCTCCGTTGTAAACAATCTACCTGCCAATGAAGAAGACGCAGGAGACATGGGTTCGATCCCTGGGTCGGGAAGATCCTCTGGAGGAGGAAATGGCCACCTACTCCAGTGTTCTTGCCTGGAGAACCCCACGGACAGAGGAGCCTGGAGGGCTACAGTCCATGGGGTCACAAAGAGCCGGACATGACCAAGCAACTGAGTAAAGCTTAAACACACAAGAGTAAAGTTAGGAAGGCAAAACTCTTTAAGGAAAATGGTGAAGACAGATCCCGAGAGGCAGGAAGGACAGACAGCCCGCCATTCATGAAGAAGACTTTTCTAGATCCTAGGAAGGGACCTCCAGGCAAGAGGAAACACAGGTGTTTGCCATGGGGGAACAAATGAGTTCCAGCAACATCCATCATCTGAGAAAGAGGCCCAAGGATCAGATCATGTCACAATGCCAGCTCAATATGCCAGCCCACGTGGATTTCGTGAGTGGGTTTCTCCTTGGAAGAAAGAAACTCCTTAAAAATAAACAGTGTCTTTTAAAAATAAACAGAAGGGAGCTGAGTCCCTCACTTCTCGTCTCATAATACAGAGACCTACCTGCACGCCATCATGCGGGCTATGCTGGCTGAAGAAGGTAAAGCATGGTATTGATAGTGACCAGGGTTTGTCGGGAGAAGGTCAATACTTCTCACTATAGAAGCTCAGTTCAGTTGAGTCGCTCAGTCGGGTCTGACTCTTTGCCACCCCATGGACTGCAGCACACCAGGCCTCCCCGTCCATCACCAACTCCCGGAGTTTGCTCAAACTCATTTGCATCAAGTCGGTGATGCCATCCAACCATCTCATCCTCTGTCGCCTCCTTGTCCTCCTGCCCTCAATCTTTCCCAGCATCAGGGTAGACGCTCAGAAGAAGCAGATTACGGTGAAAGGAAAACCTGGCTTCCACACGTGCATCCCTCACCACTGGACAAATTTCTACAGCAGGTAATGATGTCATGAAAGGACCTCACGGAATTAAGACCCGAAGAATTCAGGGAGCTCCTCCAAAGAGCCACTTAGAAGGCCGGACTTCCCCAGGAAATTCAAACTGAGATAATTGTGTTTAATTTAACCTCATGCAATGCTCGAGAAACAGGAAAGAAAAGGGGGCAACGGTGAAATTGGCAGAGGTGCCTCTGAACCAGCCCTATGGGCCTCCCGCAGGACAGACAAAAAGCCCTCCACCACGAGGACGTTCTGTGACTTGGGCTTTTAAAGAACAGAAAAGGAAAACAACCCCAAGAGTGAAAGGCTTTCTGAGAGGGGCATTAGGTCACTTATCAGCCATGGCTGCCTTTCTGGAAAGAGCACATCCGATAATAAGGAGGAAAAGGAAAACAAGAAACGAGTATGAACCTGGCTCATGGTACACCCTCGCCTTTTTCTTTTTTTTTTAAGGTTTAAAATGATGTAATCTTTACCGTAACCCTAAAAACAGTCGAACTTAACCCTCCTTTTAACAGGTGAAAAAATTGAAGAAAAGAGATTAAATGAATCAGTATTATATAGTTAATAAGGTGTAATTTCCAGATTTAAACTAAGGCTTCGGATTTTAAGTCCCTCTCTCTTTCTTTGCTCTTTAATGTATTTTTTTCTTTCAATTGATGGATAATTGCCTTACAGAATTTTGCTGTTTTCTGTCAAACCTCAACATGAATCAGCCAGAGGTGTACATATATCCCCTCCCTCTTGAACCTCCCTCCCATCTCCCTCCCCATCCCACCCCTCTAGGTTGATCCAGAGCCCCTGTTTGAGTTTCAAGTTGGGGGTATATATACACAATGGAATATTACTCAGCCATAAAAAAGAAGGCATTTGAGTCAGTTCTGAAGAGACAGATAAAGCTAGAGCCTGTAATACAGAATGAAGTGAGTCAGAAAGAGAAAGATAAATACCGTATTCTAAAGCATATATACAGAATCTACAAAAATGGTACTGAAGAATTTATTTACAAGGCAACAATGGAGAAACAGACAGAGAAAAGACTTATGGACATTGGGAGAGGGGAGGACAGGGTGAGATGTATGGAGAGAGTAGCATGGAAAGTTACATTACCAAATGTAAACTAGAGAGCCAACGGGCATTCTCTGTACACCCTCGTATTTATCTTTTAAGGGTAAGTGCCGTACCTCGGTGAAGGGAACCAGGGACGTGATTTTTGAATCAGCAGGAAACTCTGTACTATAGTTCTCGTTCTGAGACTGAGCTCTCTACTGGACGCCTGGGGGAGAACTGAGAAACCCCCGGTCCAGGCCCCACTCCAGACCCACGTGGTCAAGCATCTCCAGGGGTGGGGAGGGGTGGAAGACCAGGTGTTTGTAAATATCAGATCCTCCAGGAGATTCGAATGGGCCGCCCGACCGGCCACTGATGCTTGGACCCAGGGTCTCTGCTTACATGTAAAAAAATGTCATGAAACTTGGGCCTTATTTTATTCTTTTTTTTATTTTTTCTTTTAGGAAAATCTCATTTCAACACAAATACTCATACGCTGTCTTAAAAGGGAAACTGTAAGTATTATTTAAGCAGAAGTGATACCCCAACACAGCAAACGTGGGCCCCAAGGTTCAATCCCTTTGCCTCCCACCCACCATGCCTGCCGTGGAGGCAGAACGATCTCCAGGCGTGTCTCAGCTTTGCTTCTTAAAATATGCTCCATCAAAAAAAAAAAAAATTTTTAACACTAGGTCCTTGCGAGCTATGTGTTTTAAATGGAGCAGTATCTACGTGTCAGTCCCAAACTCTCAATCTATCTTTCCCCACAAAGTTCTAAAAAATATATGCTTTGCTACTTTCTCTCTCTCTCTCTTTTTTTTTTTTAAATTGTATATATTGTTTCTGGCTGTCTTGGGTCTCTGTTGCCGGGCAGGCTTTTCTCTAGTTGCAGTGAGCAGAGGCTACTCTCTGTGGTGCTTGGCTTTCTCCCTGGGGTGGATTCTTTCGTGCAGCAAGGGATCTAGGGCGTTTGGGCAACAGAGTACAGGTTCAGTCCTTGTGGTTCATGGGCTTAGTTGCCCTGCGGCGTATGGGATCTTCCCCAATTAGGGATTGAACCCGTGTCTCCTGCATTGGCTGGTGGATTCTTGGCCACCGAGCCACCTCGGAAGCCCCCGCTACATTTTCTTGATATGTGATTTTCAGCTGGAACATGCATAAATGACTCTACATCATATGTAGAATACCTAGCTATGAAGGTACAACAGCAGATGGAGAATGTCTACATCATACGTAGACAGGATCCATCCTCTTTGCCTCGTGTCTAAACTTCCCAGAACAGTTACAGACACTCTTTAGCTTTTATAATTCTCTACTACAAACATCAGTGTCACTGTGCAATTAACGGGACTCTTGAAGCAAGCTCTGGAGTCTAACAAAAATCTCCTTTTAAAATAAAAAAAAAATAATTTTTTTTTTTATTGAAGGATCATTGCTTTACAGAATTTTGCTGTTTTCTGTCAAACCTCAACATGAATCAGCCACAGGTGTACATATATCCCCTCCCTTTTGAACCTCCCTCCCCATCCCTCCCCTTTACGTTGATACAGAGCCTAGAGTTTGAGTTTCCTGAGCAGCAAATTCCCACTGGCTGTCTAAAAAAACTCTCCTCTTTTGAATGACCTGTTTTAACTGGAGACAGTTTAACAGCCTAAGAACTCTGTATTCATGTTTGCTGTGAACCTATTGTTCATTTTTTTAAACGCTTCCCCGCCAAAAAACAAAAGAGAAAACGTGATGCCCATCTCCAGGACGGTCTTTATACCAGAAACTCTCCTCTCAGGACAGGCATGCTTGTGAGGGAGAGGGTGGACCCTGGGGCAGGAATTAGCTGTTTGAGGTTGCAGTTGGTCCTTAAACAGTAACAATAAAACAATTGTTAAACAATAAAAGAAGTTTGGCTTTTACGACAAAGTGGGGAACTTCCCTGATGGTCCAATGGTTAATCCGCCTGCCAATGCAAGAGACACGGGTTTGATCCCTGGTCCAGGAAGATCCCATATGCCTTGAGGCAAGAAAGCCTGTGTGCTACCAATTACTGAGCCTGTGCTCCATAAAAAAAGAGACTCCACCATAATGAGAAATCTGTGAACAGCCAAGAACAGACCCTGTTTGCTGCAACTAAAGTAAAGGCCGTGAGCAGTAACGCACACAGCAAAAGTCTCAGCACAGCCAAAATAAATAAAACAAAGAAACATTAAAAAAAAAAAGACAACACTAAGTTTTTCTTTGTTGAAATGAAATTTTTCTCAAAAAAAATAATAAAGTCAAAGTTTGAGGGTGCGTGCAGATGGATACCCTTTTCTAAAGCATCATTTGTCCAACTGGGCAGCCCATGAGCATGTGCAAATGACCAAACGCTCCATTTCCTTTTTGTTTATTTATTTTTTTTCCCCTCAATGTCTCTCTTGAACATCGTTTTCTGTCCCAGTCTTTGCCCGGAATTCATGGGAGACTCAATGGCTCTGGCTGTGTTCTGTGAAGTCCACTGCTTCTTGGAAAGCAAGTCTCTCCGTTCATTAAGTATTCTGCTTTTTCGGTTTTTGGCCAAGACACATGGCTTGTGGGATCTTAGTTCCCTGACCAGGGATCGAACCCGAGCCCCCAGCAGTGTGAAGTGCAGGGTCCTACCGGCTAGACTGCTAGGGAAGCTTGATGTATTTTGCTATTTGAAGAAACACAGCATCACACAGCTTTCAGAGAAAAAAAGGCAAGAGCAGGCTATCTTTAGAGACCCTGCATGAGTTAAGATTCTAGACTCTGACCTCCAGTGGACTCTATCATTCAGAACAGAGTTTTAGATCGGAAATCAGTTCTGTTCAGAATGTGTGATTAGTCACTCAGTCGTGTCTGACTCTTTTCTACCCCATGGAGCCCTCCAGGCTCATCTGTCCATGGGATTTCCCAGGCAAGAATACTGGAGTGAGTTGCCAATTCCTCCTCCAGGGGATCTTACCAACCCAGGGACTGAACCCAAGTCTCCTGCATTGCAGGAGGATTCTTTACCGACTGAACCACCAGGGAAGCCCTCTACTTAGATTAATGGAAGATTTTTGAAGTGCCCATGGTATTGTAACTCTTGATTATTTGAGGTTATTCTTTTTTTTTTTTTATTTGACCTTCCGACCGCCTGAAGATCCCAGATTCTTAGGCTCTTCTCTCTGTAGCTGCTGTTGTGAAGCTTCCCAGCAGCGTGCTTTGGGAGTGAATTTCATTTCATTCTCATGCTGGGTATCCAGTGTGCCATGCAGGCATGGAAGCTTAGATCTTTCAATGATGGCAGAATAATTTATGTATAAGATATCTGCATGTGTTCTCAATCACTGGGTCATGTTCCACTCTTTGAAACTCCAAGGACTATAACCCGCCAGGCTCCTCTCTCCATGGGATTTCCCAAGCAACAATACTGGAGTGGGTTTCCACTTTCTCCTCCAAGGAATATTCCTGAACCAGATATCAAACTTGCGTCTCGTGGGTCTGTTTGCCAACTGCACCATCCGGGAAGCCTCCTGTAAGCCATTTATGCCTCTTTCGGACTTCTCTGGTGGCCCACAGGGTAAAGAATCTGCCCGCAAATGCAGGACACGTGGATTCGATGATCCCTGGGTAAGGAAGATCCGCCGGAGGAGGAAATGGCAATACACTCCAGTATTCTCGTCTGGGAAGCCCCACGGACAAAGGAGCCTGGCATGCTACAGTCCATGAGGTCGCAAAAAGTCGGACATGACTAAATGACTAAACGACAGTCAAAGCAGACAAATGCATTACAGTGACTTTGCAGCCATGCCAGAAACGAGAGAATGATGGACACGCTCCTGCCCTTCTGTCTTTTATATGAAACATATTGGGAATATACGACGATTTCCATATTCTTGAATTTGCCAAAGAAAACCCAATAGCTTACCTAAACAGTACTGTGGGATTAAGTTTCCAATCTTAGGATTAGATATACAGAAAATTAAATCCAACCATCTTTCCCCAGGAGAGAAGCTTTGGTGGGGAAAGTCTGTGGTAATGTAGGGGGAAAAAAATGCATTTACAGAAAACAAGAGAGAAGACAATGGATCAGATGTAACTTTGTGGAGCATCAGTGATATATTAGATTCGTCTAATTCTTTAAGTTCTCAGAGGTAGAGCTTTGCTACGGAAGCATGGCTGTTTATGAAGGTAGATCTGTCTCAAATACGAGCCTTGTCCAAGCAACTGACGTCAGTGAGAGCTGGTCTGGGGAGAAATTGTTCACTGGCTAAACCATGTTTGACTCTTTGTGACCCCATGGACTGCAGCATGACAGGCTCCCCAGCCCTTCACTATCTCCTGCAGTTCGTTCAAACCCATGTCCATGGAGTCAGTGATGCCATCCAACCATCTCATCCTCTGTCATCCCCTTCTCCTCCTGCCCTCAATCTTTCCCAGCATCAGGGTCTTATTCAGTGAGTTGGCTCCTCACATCAGGTGGCCAACGTATTGGAGTTTCAGCTTCAGCATCAGTCCTGCCAATGAATATCCAGGGTTGATTTCCTTTAGGATTGGCTGGTCTGCGGAGAAGTGGGCATTTTCAAATGCTTCGTCCCTTTCCTTGCTTCTCGTGCCAGAAATACTATCCTAAAAATAGGTGTGATTAATCCCTTTGGCAAACACATCGCCACTGAATTTGGAAGCCTAATTTTGCCAAGTCTGTTGTCATTCCCGAGGCATACCACTGTTTCGGTATTCAAGAAGAAAATCCAGAGTGTTCCCTTGCATAGGATGTGACGAATATAGTAGATTCCAGCAATCACACTCCTGAGTAATTACCCAAAGGAGCTGGAAACTTGTAGCCACACAAAAATCCACACGCTGGTGTTTATAGTATCTCTAGCGATCGAGGTCCAAACTTGAAAGAAACCGAGATATTCCCCGGCAGTTGGAAGGATAAATAAACTACAGTCGATCCAGATAACGGGAGAGTACTCAATGATAAGGCAGAACTGAGCTACTGGGCCATAAAAAAGATACGGATGAAACTTCAATGCATGGATTTCACTCCGTGAAACAAGCTGATCTGAAAAGGCTACAGAATGTGTGATTTCAGGTCGGTGACGTTCTGGTAAAGGCAGCGTTGTAGAGACAGTAAAAGCATCAGTGAGTGCCAGGACTGGGGTGGTGAGAAGGGTGATATACAGAAGCGTTAGGACATTGAAAATACTCTTGACAACACTCTAACAATGGATCCATGTCGTTCCACGCTTGTCCACACCCATGGGATGTAGAAGACCCAGAGTGAACGCTAATGCAAAGGCTGGCCTTTGGATGCTGACAATGTGGCAATGTAGGTTATTCCTTAGTTAAATAGATATGTATATACACGCACCCCACTCTGGGGGTGGAAGTGAGAGGTGTTCATAATAGTGGGGTTGGAACATGAACACGGGCAGGGAGGGAATGGAAACTGTCTGTACCTCTCTCTCACCTTTGCTGTAAATCTAAAACAGCTCTGAAAAAGAAATGTGAGTTTAATCACATCATGGCAAACAGAAGGGGAAAACGTGGAGGCAGTGACAGATTTTATTTTCTTGGCCTCCAAAATCACTGCAGACAGTGAAGGCAGCCATAAAATAAATAAGCACGTGCTCCTTGGAAAGAAACATATGACAGACCTGGACAGCTTATTAAAAAGCAGAGACATCACTTTGCCGACAACTTCCGTCTAGTCAAAGCTATGGTTTTTCCAGTAGTCATGTATGGATGTGAGAGCTGGACCATAAAGAAGGCTGAGCGCCAAAGAACTGATGCTTTCAAACTCTAGTGCTGGAGAAGACTCTTGAGAGTCAGGAAATCAGTCCATCCTAAAGGAAGAGTGCTGAATATTCACTGGAAGGACTGATGCTGAAGCTGAAACTCCAGTCCTTTGGCCACCTGATGCAAAGAGCTGACTCATTTGAAAAGACCCTGAAGCTGGGAAAGATTGAAGGCGGGCAGAGAAGGGGATGACAGAGGATGAGGTGGTTGGATGGCATCACCAACTCGATGGACATGAATGTATGCAAGCTCCAGGAGACAGTGGAGGACAGGGAGGTCTGGCGTGCTGCAGTCCATGGGACCCCTAAGAGTCAGACATGACTGAGCGACTGAAGAATGACAAATTCAGAAAATGGTCATATAATTGCAAAAAATATGTTTTTTAAATAAACTACTTTGTCCCCATGAAATCACTGTTTGAGAGGCATCGAGTGAGTACCAACAGAGTTCCAGGTGGAATGCCAGGCTCTCTCTCTTACCCCACACACGGCGATGAGAACAACTGTTCTCTACCTGCTTTACAGAGAAGAAGGTGGATGCTCTAAAGAACTTGAAACCTGTCTAAGGAAGCAGAGGTGATATCACAAGTCACACTATGTTTCTTTTCTTTCCAAATTCTGTGCTCTTAACCACTAGGATACAAAGTCTCTTCAGTGTTATAATATTCTACCTAGCAGAGCTGAAATGTTGAAACAATAAAACCACGACATGTTTATTGAGCTTTAAATTTCCTGATGCCCTTGCTGCTGCTGCTGCTAAGTCCCTTCAGTCGTGTCTGACTCTGTGCGACCCCATAGACAGCAGCCCACCAGGCTCCCCCGTCCCTGGGATTCTCCAGGCAAGAACACTGGAGTGGTTTGCCATTTCCTTCTCCAATACATGAAAGTGAAAAGTGGAAGTGAAGTCATGCTGGTGCTCCTTACTTCCGTCTTAAGTTCAAGATATCAGGCAGCACTAATATAAAGCATTAATATAAAGTGGTTGCCTTTAAATCCGTCCCTCCAGAGTTTGAGTTCTTAAACCCATCGCCAGCATGGAATGTTTTCAATGAAGCTTTGATCTTGAAAACCTAAGGCAGTACAGAGGAAGGTGCCATTCGTTTTGTGGAAAGATGTTTTGCGAGTCTGTGTAAGTCGTAAGTAAGCCCACTTATGACGCCGTGATAGAAATGTTTGCAAAAACAGAAGGAGTGGATTCCTGATGCCCTACATATCCCAAGTCTGGATCATCATCAGAGATCTTTTTGGTGGTGATTAATGCAAATCTGCTACATCACCTATACAGAAAAGAGTCACATTTGTAGGGGTGTGTGTGTGTGTGTGTGTGTGTGTACACGCATGTGTGCATGCTGAAATAGCTGACTAACTGAAATGCCAGAGACGAACTAAAATCCAGGAGATGTGGATGTGAGAGTTGGGCCATAAAGAAAGCTGAGCACAGAAATTGATGCTTTTGAACTGTGGTGTTAGAGAAGACTCCTGAGAGTCCCTCAGACTGCAAGGAGATCCAACCAGTCCATCCTAAAGGAAATCAGTCCTGAATATTCACTGGAAGGACTGATGCTGAAGCCAAAGCTCTAATCCTTTGGCCACCTGATGCAAAGAGCTGACTCATTGGAAAAGACCCTGATGCTGGGAAGGATTGAGGGTGGGAGGAGAAGGGGACGACAGAGGATGAGATGGTTGGATGGCATCACTGACTAGATGGACATGAGTTTGAGCAAATTCCGGGAGATGGTGATGGACAGGAAAGCCTGGCGTGCTGCAGTCCATGGGGTCGCAAAGAGTCGGGAATGACTGAGCGACTGAACAACAATGAAAAGAATGGCCAAATGCTAAATTCCATGGGACTGGCAAAGATAGAATATCACCTTGACCTTCTGGAGTTCTGAGCTAACAAAACTCCCCTGTGCTAATAACTAAAAAAAAAAAATTAAAAAAAATCAAACCACTGATTATAGCGTGGCAAAGAAGAGAAGGCAGGCTTTGTTCACCAAGGTTCTAAAAGCGTCACACAGCCAAGGGTAAAAGCAGCAGGCTTCAGGTCATGTTATCTTAGCAACAGCATCATCCGGACATGCGGGAAAAGAGTATGCCTGATGTCAACCACCTCCTGTGAGTGTCCATGACTCTGCAGTTATCTTTTAAAACACAGTAGGAGGACTTCCCTGGTGGTCCAGCGGTTAAGAATCCGCCTGCCAGTGCCAGGGACACGGGTGCCATCTCTGGTCCAAGAAGAGCTCACAGGCCACGCAGCGATTAAGCCCCTGCGTTATGACTACCGAGCCTGTGTTAAGCCCAGGAGATGCTACTCCTCAGCTCCGAGCCATAATTACCGAAGCAAGAGAAGCCACCACGATGAGAAGCCCACGCTTCACAAGTCAACAGCAGCCCCTGATCACCGCAACCAGAGAAAAGCTTGTGAACAGCAACAAGGACCCAGTGCAGCCAAAAATAGATTCACATTAAAAAAAAATTGTTAGATAAAAGGTGATGGTAGGCTAAAATTGAGAGAAGAGCCATTTGCGTAAATCTTAGGGCACTCCTCTACAAGGAGAGAAAGCCCCTGGTCTCCACGAGGGGCACCGTGGTCTGATTACTGGGTGTGAGCATGCTGACCTGGACGCCCCAAGGTGATCACGGCTGGGTTCACAGCATATTACAACAAGGTTGGTCACCGATGGCAGATTTAGCCGGCGTGACCTCTGTGCCCTTGAAGACTCAACTGTCCAACAGTTTGAGGGAGCAAGTGATTATCTCTCGGGATCAAAAAGCAATTATAAGACCCACAGAGGCCAGCAAAGTTCGGGTTCAAAGAAGGTAAAGCAAGAGATGGCTTGTTGCTCCCTTGCAAGGCTGGGATGTGCACGGCCTCTGAACCTTATCCGCCTTCCCAAAGACACTTCCTTATTTCTCTCTGTCACCTAAGAGTTGAGCTTCCCAGGCGGCACTAGGGGTAAAAGAACCTGCCTGCCAATGCAGGAGACCCAAGTTTGATCCCTGGGTCGGGAAGATTCCCTGGAGGAGGGCATGGCAACCCAGTCAGTACTCTTCCCGGCAGAACCCCATGGACAGAGGAGCCTTGGAAGCTACAGTCCGTGGGGTTGCACAGAGTCAAACACTCTGAAGCGACTTAGCACACACATTCCTAATGACTAAAGTGCTGAAGACAGCTACCATCACACAGGAAATGACAAGCTACTAGCAACACTAAAAGCCCTTCCTGTTTTAAGCAAAGTTAGCTCCTTTTGTCTTACAAAATTAAATGTGTAGCTTTAGAGAGTACATCCCCTTTAGAAATTAAAACAAGAGCCCCTGGACAGAACAAAACAACTCATTTCCACAACAGAGAGAGCCTTCAACTCAACCTTCCTCGGTAAAACTCCACCAGAGCACAAATCAAGAGGAACCGGTTCCTCCTATTGTGCCTGTTGGTTACAATTAACACCGGGTATGTTTCTCTCCTGTTTATAAATATAGAAAGTAGCAACCGTACTGGGTTTAAAAAAGAGAAAAAATAAATCTTTGGCTAGGCCATTTCTCAGGGGGAAAAAAAAAATATATATATATATATGAGATCAGAGTGGCAATAACTCCAGTTAAGCAATTCTCCACACGACCTTGAGAAGGTCTAAATCGCTGACAGCATTTTTTTTTTAACGTTCACTTTCATCTCTCAGTGTTATTTTGAAAACATTACTCTTTAGTAGCTACCCTGGAGCAGAGTCCTACCCCCCCCCCCCAAAACAAGGTTATCAGTTCATTTCCACGGGCCCGGCCAACATTTTTCTTTTAAGTGAAGGCTGAGCACCTCTTGGAGGAAAACAATATTGCATCAGAAGACAGCAATATTTAGCCTGTCTCTTCAGAGAGACAGAGACAAATGTTCTGTGTGCTCAGAAGGGAGCTTTATTTTCACCTGCATCCGTATATCAAGAGGTCTCGGCGACATTAGTGTTGACCAAGTAGAAGGGAGTCCGCTCAGGTCATCAGGGACATTGGCCGCCTTCTGCCAACTCTGTACAGATGGAATAAATTCTAGCAGGTGGCACAGGGAACTGCCAAGGGATTCCTGACTTCTTCAGTCGTCCATTCTGAGTTTGTTGTTCAGTCGACTCTTTTTTGACCCTATGGACTGTAGCCTGCCAGGCTCCATGGGATGCTCCAGGCAAGAATACTGGAGTGGGCTGCCACTTCCTCCTCTAGGGGATCTTCCCGACCCACGGATGGAACCCGTAGGTCCTGTGTCTCCTGAACTGGCAGGCGGGTTCATTAGCACTCACACCACCAAGGAAGCCCCAGTATCATTTACATAGAGGTTCCCTCTTAGCTCGGTCAGTAGAGAATTGGCTTACAACGCGGGAGACCTGGGTTCACTTCCTGGGTCGGGAAGATCCCCTGGAGAAGGAAATGACAACCCAGTCCAGTATTCTTGCCCGGAGAATCCCATGGACAGAGGAGCCTGGTGGGGCTACAGTCCACGGCGTCGCAAGACCTCGACACGACTTAGCGACTAAATCACCACCAAACATACACATACTATGGAAATTAACACGAACAAGCAAAGCTAAGAGAGACTGTCGGTAGAGTCGAGATATACCTGTAAATCTGGGGTCTGGAATCTGTGGGATCTAATGCCTCATGATCTGTGCTGGAGCTGATGTAATAATAATAGAAATAAAGACCACAATAAATGCAACATCCTCGAATCATCGCATTACCATCCCCCGCCCCTGGTCTGTGGGAAAACTGTCTTCCATGAAACCAGAGGTCGGTACCAAAACGTTGGGGACCACTGCTCTAAACACAGCCTTCACTGCTACTAATACATATTTTTATTACAACAGTATTATAATCTATAATTATATTACAAGCTTATAACATATAAGCTTATCATAATTTATTATACTGTCTTCAACAAATAGGTTTTAACTGTGCATGAGCACTGTCTCAGATGGTTATAGTAACACAAAATATTTCCGATACTCGAATGTTTAGTCTGGGAGAGAAGTGAGACATTCCAGTAAACGTGGAGCGCTCCAGTTAGCCTGAGATGCTGTTAGATAAGGGATTTTACAGGGGGAGGAAGCTTTCCCTGAGAAGTGATGTGTGGGTGGGAATGGAGTCAGAAGGCTTAACGGGATTTTTTCCTAGCTCCCAAGAAAGGTCAGCTAAGGGAGGAAAGTGAAAAGTGTTAAGTCACTCTGTCATGTCCAACGCTATGCAATGCCATAGACGATAGACATCACTTTGCTGACAAAGCTCCATCTACAGGAAGCTATGATTTTTCCAGTAGTCATGTATGGATGTGAGAGTTGGACCATTAAGAAAGCTGAGCACCGAAAAATTGATGCTTTCAAATTGTGGTGCTGGAGAAGACTCTTGAGAGTCCCCTGAACTGCAAGAAGATTGAACCACTCAAGCCTAAAGGAGATCAACCCTGAGCATTCATTGGAAGGACTGATGCTGAAGCTGAAACGCCAATACTTTGGCCACCTGATGCGAAGAGCTGACTCATTGGAAAAGACCCTGATGCTGGGAAAGATTCAGGGCAGGAGGAGAAGGGGATGACAGAGGATGAGATGGTTGGAAGGCATCCCCAACTCAATGGACATGAGTTTGAGCAAACTCTGGGAGAGGGTGATGGACAGGGAAGCCTGGTGTGCTGCAGTCCATGGCGTCGCAAAGAGTCGAAGAGAAGGAAGGGGTGGGAGCAGGTGGAACGGAAGTGAAGAGGATGCTAAGAAGGAAGGGGAAAAGAAAAAGGAATAAGAATTTTGTAAAAGAGATGGAGGAGGAGACTTCTTTGTGGGTCCAAGGATTAGGACCCCAGGCTTCCACTGCAGCGGGCAGAGGTTCCATCCCTGGTTGGGGACCTAAGAACCCACATGTCAGGAGGTGCGGCCAAAATAAGAGAGAGAGACAGACAGACGGAAGAGAGACCATGCCAGGGAAGGAGATGGGTGTGGCAGAGGTCACTGAAGGTGAGAGTTGAGACTCATCTCCTGACACTCACAGGATTGCAGCCTTCAACCTGTAGTAGGTTCAATGATTCCAGTTCAGTTCAGTTCAGTTCAGTCGATCAGTCGTGTCTGACTCTTTGCAACCCCAGGAACCACAGCGTGCCAGGCTTCCCTGTCCATCACCAACTCCTGGAGTCCACCCAAACCCATGTCCATTGAGTCGGTGATGCCATCCAACCATCTCATCCTCTGTCGTCCCCTTCTCCTCCTGCCCTCAATCTTTCACAGCATCAGGGTATTTCCCAATGAGTCAGCTCTTCGCATCAGGATTGGACCTGATCGCAAAGGATTGGAGTTTCGGCTTTAGCATCAGTCCTTCCAATGAACACCCAGGACTGACCTCCTTTAGGATGGACTGGTTGGATCTCCTTGCAGTACTTGGGACTCTCAAGAGTCTGCAACTAATGCTTTTGAATGACTCCACCCCCAGCCAGACATACACATGCATACCACAAAGCCATCCACTTCTGTATTTCCAGAATTCCTGAGAACACACAGCTTTCCCTGGCAGAGAACTTAATGTGGACGCTGAACATGTGATCAAACCAAGGGTCCTGGGATGGGGAGATGTCCCTGGTTCATCCGGCTGAGGCCAGAGGAATTACAAGGTCCTTAAAAGGAAGAGGGGGCCTCCTTCACAAGGTGGCTCAGCGGGGAAAGATCAGCCTGCCAACACGGGGGGTGGAGGTTCGATCCCTGGGTCGGGACGATCCCCCTGGAGGAGGGCATGGCAACCCGCTCCAGTCTTTTTGCCTGGAGCATCCCCACGGACAGAGGAGCCTGGCGGGCTACAGTCCTTGGGGTGGCAAAAGATTGGGACAGGACTGAGTGACTAAGAAACAAATGAAACGAGAAGGCGGCGGTCAGAGTGAGAGAAGGTGATGTGACAGATGAAGCAGACAGAGGAGGTGATGGGACAAGGGAGCAGGAATCAAGGAGGGGCAGAACCGGGGGAAGGCACGACAGTGGATCCTCCCCTCCCCTAGACCTTCCAGAAGGAACTGACCCTGCTGAGCCTGGCTTCTGCACCAGACACGGGAGCTCCAGCACTGAGCTCGTCCGTGCGTCCTGTTCACACCAGTAACTTTGTGATGCTCTGTTCAGCAGTAGGAGGAAATGAACACGCTGCAAAAGCAGTGGGAAGTGACGCAAAGGCATTTCCATGACCCCTTTCTTCAAGAGGGCTTCCCTGGTGGCTCAGCTGGTAAAGAATCCGCCTGCAATGCAGGAGACCCGGGTTCAATTCCTGGGTCAGGATGATCCCCTGGAGAAGGGATAGGCTACCCACTCTGGTATTCTTGGGCTTCCCTGGTGGCTCAGCTGGTAAAGAATCCACCTGCAATGCAGGAGACCCAGGTTCGATCCCTAGCTTTTGGGAAGATCCCCTGGAGAAAGGAAAGACGACCCACTCCAGTATCCTGGCCTGGAGAATTCCATGGGCTGTATAGTCCACGGGGTCGCAAACAGTCACACACGACTGAGCAACTTTCAGTTTCTTTTCTTCAAGAAGACTGGCTGAGAACAGGGAACTCTGCTCAATGTCGTGTGGCAGCCTGGATGGGAGGGGAGTTTTGGGGAGAATGGATCCATGTACATGCGTGGTTGAGTGCCTTTATGGTGTGCCTAAAACTCCCACAACATTGTTAATCAGCTACAGCCCAATTCAAAATAAAAAGTTAAAAGAGGAAAAGAAGACTGGCTGAGAAAAATACAGCAGACTTAACGGTGGGGCTTCAAGAGGGTGCCTTTCAGATTGCAATTGCTGACGTAGCATCTCCCAACAGAACGGCCTGACAGAGAAATGGATCGGAAAGCTTCTCAACCAGCAGCGGGCAGAAAACACTGGTGAGAAAGGGACACCTTCAGAGCTCCAGAGGGTTCTCTCCAGGCCCTGAGATGTCACACACGATGACGCTACTTTCCAAAGCCGTTTAGCCATTTAGGGACTTTCCTGTGGTCCAGTGAGTAAAAGTCTCCCCCCAATGCAGGGGACCTGGGTTTGACCTCTAGTCTCAGAACTAGCTCCCATAAGCCTCAATTAAGGGTTTGCATGCTGAAGCCAGGCTTCAGCAATATGTGAACCGTGAACTTCCAGATGTTCAAGCTGGTTTAAGAAAAGGCAGAGGAACCAGAGACCAAATGGCCAACATCCGCTGGATCATCGAAAAAGCAACAGAGTTCCAGAAAAACACCTACTTCTGCTTTATTGACTGTGCCAAAGCTTTTGACTGTGTGGATCACAATAAACTGTGGAAAATTCTGAAAGAGATGGGAATACCAGACCACCTGACCTGCCTCTTGAGAAACCTATATACAGGTCAGGAAGCAACAGTTAGAACTGCACATGGAACAACAGACTGGTTCCAAATAGGAAAAGGAATAGTCAAGGCTATATATTGTCACCCTGTTTATTTAACTTACATGCAGAGTACATCATGAGAGATGCTGGGCTGGAAGAAGCACAAGATGGAACCAAGATTGCCAGGAGAAATATCAATAACCTCAGATATGCAAATGATACCACCCTTATGGCAGAAAGTGAAGAGGAACCAAAAAGCCTCTTGATGAAAGTGAAAGTGGAGAGTGAAAAAGTTGGCTTAAAGCTCAACATTCAGAAAACAAAGATCATGGCATCTGGTCCCATCACTTCATGGGAAATAGATGGGAAACAGTGGAAACAGTGGAAACAGTGTCAGACTTTATTTTTGTGGGCTCCAAAATCACTGCAGATGGTGACTGCAGCCATGAAATTAAAAGACACTTACTCCTTGGAAGGAAAGTTATGACCAACCTAGATAGCATATTCAAAAGTAGAGACATTACTTTGCCAACAAAGGTTCGTCTAGTCAAGGCTATAGTTTTTCCAGTGGTCATGTAGGGATGTGAGAGTTGGACAGTAAAGAAAGCTGAGCACCAAAGAATTGATGCTTTTGAACTGTGGTGTTGGAGAAGACTCTTGAGAGTCCCTTGGACTGCAGGGAGATCCAACCAGTCCATTCTGAAGGAGGTCAGCCCTGGGGTTTCTTTAGGAATGATTCTAAAGCTGAAACGCCAGTACTTTGGCCATCTCATGCGAAGAGTTGACTCACTGGAAAAGACTCTGATGCTGGGAGGGATTGGGAGCAAGAGGAGAAGGGGAAGACAGAGGATGAGATGGCTGGATGGCATCACTTACTCAATGGACATGAGTCTCAGTGAACTCCGGGAGTTGGTGATGGACAGGGAGGCCTGGCGTGCTGCGACTTATGGTGTTGCAAAGAGTCGGACACAACTGAGCGACTGATCTGATCTGAATTGATGCTGCAACTAAAAAATGTGAATGCCTTAACTAAGACCCAGCACAGCCAAAATAAAGAATTAACCTAAACATTTTTTTAAATGGTTTTCACGGCACATCATTTTCAGAGATCTCTTCTAAGACTTAACCACAGAAAACCTAATGATTTGAAAATACTTGAGAAGATTAAACTACTGGCCTTGTAAAATTCTTCAACTCTGATCTGACGTTTCCAACCATAAAATAACAAATGACCAACCAGGATTCCACATTCAGCCTCAGTTCCCCTCATCCATCGATTTTTGAGGAAGTTCGTGGTTTCAACATTTAAAAAAGTAAACCTACAATGTCAAGATAATGCAGTTAGCTGAGATGTTTAATTAACAATGGGTTATAAAAGACTCAAGGGACTTCCCTGGTGGCTCAGTGTTAAAGAATCCACCTGCAATGCAACAGACTTCAGAGACGTGGGTTGGATCCCTGGCTTGACAGATCCCCCAGAGAAGGGAAGGGCAACCCACTCCAGTATTTTTGTCTGGGAAATCCCATGGACAGAGAGGCCTAGTGGGCTACAGTCCATGGGGGTCAGAAAGAGTCGGACACGCCTGAGCGACAAAACACCAACAAAAAATAAAAGACCCCATGCAAATAACAGCAACCCAAGAGAGCAAAGGAACACCTGTTAGGAAACTGAAACTCCGTAGCTGACACAGGCTCCTTTTTCAAGTTACCCTTCGTGATGCATCTGCAACTTTGGGAAGGTGAGAAATTAATGAGGACACAGACCCAGCGCGGACAGCGCTTCATTCATCTGACGCCACCTGCTTCTCCCCTTGCCAGGTTTTATTTGTTAACCTTCTTCCCAGAACAGCCTAATTTGAACAAGCCAATCAATTACCATTAAAAGGACAAGGGAAAGACTCAACATGCCCCCCCAAGGAAGCCTTAAATTTTCTAAGTAATTGAGAAGAAAACACAGCAGCTGAAATCGTAGTCCATTTAGAAGACTTAATTACAGATAAGTCAATGCTAAATAATTTACAGTCTCCCGTGCATATGAACCAGATCAGAACAAATAGCGAGGGAAATAAAAATTCTCAAGAATCGAGGCTCCATTGTGGTGGTGGCGGTTTAGTCATTCAGTCATGTCTGACTCTTTGTGACCCCACAGACTGTAGCCCACCAGGCTCCTCTGTCCATGGGGATTCTCCAGGCAAGAATACTGGAGAGTGGGCTGCCATTCCATTCTCCAGGGGATCTTCCCGACCCAGGGATCTAACCCGACTCTCCTGCATAGGCAGGCAGATTCTTTATCCACTGAGCTACCAAAGGGGTCCCATCCCTGGGGTCAAAAGAAGAAGTTTGGTCTCCTGAAACACAGCATACATGGGCTGGAATGACTTTGTTTTCTCCGTCTGATATTAAAGGTTCGAAGAAGGATTATCTGCACAACGGGAAGGAGTCTCGTCCACTCAGACGCTGGGCAGAAAAGCTTCATGCACAGGACGGGACCTGGATACCTGGATAAAACTGCATCCGCCAGGCTGATTCTTTCACTTGTCAGCAGACGGCACAGGAAGGAGGTCAAAGGACCAGTGCAGTGTCCTTGACGTGCTCCCTTGAGCGTCTCAGCCCGGACTAGACCTTAGAGCTACTGGTTTCCAGAAAGCACGTGTCCCTGTGAGACCAGGAGTCAAGCTTGTTGACCTGCATTCACCAGTTATTTACTGAGAACCTTCTGTGTGGCCTTGTGGTATGACGGGAACACAGAAGACTCAATCTTCCTGACTTAAATCACCAGGACTTCACGGGTAGTCCAGCAGTTAAGAATCCACCTGCCAATGCAGGGGAAATGGGTTTGATCCCTTGTCTGGGGAGATTCCCCCAAGCCATGGGGCAGCTAACCCCATGTGCTATTAACTACTGAGCCCATGAGTCGCAACTACAGAAGCCAGTTCACCTTAGAGAACGTGCTCTGCAAGAAGAGCGGTCACCGCAATGCAAAGCCCATGGACCTCAACCAGAGAGTAACCTCCGCTCGACACAGCTCATGGAAAAGCCACACAAAGCAATGAAGACCCAGGACAGTCAAAAAAAAAAAATTCCAACTGCATGCCAAGAAGGATCCAGGAAGGTTCAGGTCCCGTTCGCTAACGGTGTTCATGAGGTTATGTTTCCTGATACCTCCCTGAGGATCGAACTGTTCCATTCCCCATGACCCCACGTCAAGACACTTCAGTAAATATTGAGGAACACAGTGGAAAATCTTATTTTAGCAGTCACCACAGAAAGGGAAGGAGGCAGGGCACGTTAGGGGCATATGTTGAGATTCCATCATCAGTCAGTTCAGTTCAGTCGCTCAGTCGTGTCCGACTCTTTGTGACCCCAAAGACTGCAGCACGCCAGACCTCTCTGTCCATCATCAACTCCTGGAGTTCACCCAAACCCACGTCCATTGAGTTGGTGATGCCACCCAACCATCTCATCCTCTGTCGTCCCCTTCTCCTCCCGCCTTCAATCTCTCCCAGCATCAGGGTGTTTTCCAATGAGTCAACTCTTCATATGACGTGGCCAAAGGATTGGAGTTTCAGCTTCAACATCAGTCCTTCCAATGAATATTCAGGACTGATTTCCTTTAGGATGGACTGGTTGGATGCCCTTGCTGTTATACATATTCATCGATATGCAATATTTATTTTTCTCTTTCTAAGTTGCTCTGCATGACAGGCTCTAGGTTCATTTGTATCATTACAACTGAGTCAAATCCATTCTTTGTTATGGCTATGTAATATTCCACTGTATATATCTACCACAGCTTCCTTATCCATTTGTGTCTTGATGGATATGTAGGTGGCTCCCATGTCCTGGCTGCAAACACTGGGGTGCTTTGTGTCTTTCTGAGTCACAGTATGGATTAAGCTATTTGCAGGGCAGGAATTGAGATACAGATGTAGAGAAGAGACTTGTGGACACACAGGTGAAAGGAAAGGGAGGGATGAATGGAGAGAGTAGCTCTGATATGTATACACAGTGAAGTGAAGTACAAGCCGCTCAGTCGCGTCCGACTCTTTGCGACCCTGTGGACTATACAGTCCATGGGATTCTCCAGGCCAGAATACTGCAGTGGGTAGCCTTTCCCTTCTCCAGGGGATCTTCCCAACCCAGGGATCGAAAACCCAGGTATCCCACATTGCAGGCGGATTCTTTACCAGCTGAGCCACCAGGGAAGCCCAAGAATCCTGGAGTGGGCAGCGTATCCCTTCTCTAGGGATCTTCCCAACCCAGGAATCAAACCGGGGTCTCCTGCATTGCAGGCGGATTCTTTACCAACTGAGCTAGTGAAACACCTAGCTAGTGCGAAGTTGGCATATAGCAGAGGGTGTTCAGCTCGGGGCTCTGTGATGACCTAGAGGGGTGGGAGGGAGGCTCACAAAAGAGGCAATATATGTACACACATAACTGAGTCATATAGGCATCTGAATGCAGAGTTCCAAAGAACACATAGGAGAGATAAGAAAGCCTTCCTCAGGGATCAATGCAAAGAAATAAAGGAAAACAACAGAATGGGAAAGACTAGACAAGAGATCTCTTCAAGAAAATTAGAGATACCAAGGGAACATTTCATGCAAAGATGGGCCCGATAAAGGACAGAAATGGTATTGACCTAACAGAAGCAGAAGATATCAAGAAGAGGTGGCAAGAATACACAGAAGAACTGTACAAAAAAGATCTCCATGACCCAGATAATCACAATGGTGTGATCACTGACCTAGAGCCAGACATCCTGGAATGTGAAGTCAAGTGGGCCCTAGAAAGCATCACTACGAACAAAGCTAGTGGAGGTGATGGAATTCCAGTCGAGCTATTCCAAATCCTGAAAGATGATGCTGTGAAAGTGCTGTACTCAATATGTCAGCAAATTTGGAAAACTCAGCAGTGGCCACAGGCCTGGAAAAGGTCAGTTTTCATTCCAATCCCAAAGAAAGGCAATGCCAAAGAATGCTCAAACTACCCCACAATTGCACTCATCTCACACGCTAGTAAAGTGATGCTCGAAATTCTCCAAGCCAGGCTTCAGCAATACGTGAACCATGAACTTCCAGGTGTTCAAGCTAGTTTTAGAAAAGTCAGAGGAACCAGGGATCAAATTGCCAACATGTGCTGGATCATGGAAAAAGCAAGAGAGTTCCAGAAAAACATCTATTTCTGCTTTATTGACTATGCCAACGCCTTTGACTGTGTGGATCACAACAAACTGTGGAAACTTCTGAAAGAGATGGGAATACCAGACCACCTGATCTGCCTCTTGAGAACCTGTATGCAGGTCAGGAAGCAACAGTTAGAACTGGACATGGAACAACAGACTGGTTCCAAAGAGGAAAAGGAATAGTCAAGGCTGTATATTGTCACCCTGCTTATTTAACTTATGTGCAGAATACACCATGAGAAATGCTGGGCTGGAAGAAGCATAAGATGGAACCAAGATTGCCAGGAGAAATATCAATAACCTCAGATATGCAGATGACACCACCCTTATGGCAGAAAGTGTAGAGGAACTAAAAAGCCTCTTGATGAAAGTGAAAGTGGAGAGTGAAAAAGTTGGCTTATAGCTCAACATTCAGAAAACGAAGATCATGGCATCCGGTCCTATCACTTCATGGGAAATAGATGGGGAAACAGTGGAAACAGTGTCAGACTTTATTTTTCTGGGCTCCAAAATCACTGCAGATGGTGACTGCAGCCATGAAATTAAAAGACGCTTACTCCTTGGAAGGAAAGTTATGACCAACCTAGATAGCATATTCAAAAGCAGAGACATTACTTTGCCAACAAAGGTCCGTCTAGTCAAGGCTATAGTTTTTCCTGTGGTCATGTATAGATGTGAGAGTTGGACTGTGAAGAAGGCTGAGCACCGAAGAATTGATGCTTTTGAACTGTGGTGTTGGAGAAGACTCTTGAGAGTCCCTTGGACTGCAAGGAGATCCAACCAGTCCATTCTGAAGGAGATCAGCCCTGGGATTTCTTTGGAAGGAATGATGCTAAAGCTGAAACGCCAGTACTTTGGCCATCTCTTGCAAAGAGTTGACTCATTGGAAAAGACTCTGATGCTGGGAGGGATTGGGGGCAGGAGGAGAAGGAGACGACAGAGGATGAGATGGCTGGATGGCATCACTGACTCGATGGACGTGAGTCTGAGTGAACTCCGGGAGTTGGTGATGGACAGGGAGGCCTGGCGTGCTGCGATTCATGGGGTCGCAAAGAGTCGGACACGACTGAGCAACTGAACTGAACTGAGTCACACTCTTGCACAGCAAAAAACACAACTTTGTAAAGCATCTTGACTCCAATTAAAAAAAAATGAGAAAAAGGCATATGTTTATGCAAAAGATCCCAAATCACGTACAACCAAAATATATTTTCTTAATATTTACTGCAGGTCCCCAGCATGCCAAGGCGTGACGTCCGACAACCCGCCAGAGAAAAGAGAAAACAAGTGCGTTCCATCCTAATGTTCATTACCCTCTTCCTGGAAGCCTGCTGAGTCACAATCACCTGGCTGCCTCAGACAGGCACAAATGGGATCTGCGAACTGCTTGGTTTAAACCCTATAAATGCCCTTCGTTAAAACATTCAGGGGAACAGAAACCAAAAGTCTTAATGATTGAAGGCGCTTCTTCAAGCAGTCCCTTCCTCTCGATTCTGATCGTGACGGACAGGGGACGACAGCTGCTGGGGGTGACCCGCCCTCATCAGAGCGGCTGAATCACACACGCTTTTCTGTGGATGGCCGTGGATTCTCTCCCTGGGGCAGGTCACTTTCAGACATGAAACTCCAGGGAGCTCCCAGACGTTCCTGAGCAAACTCCAGGAGCTGGTGACGGACACGGAAGCCTGGCATGCTGCTGTCCATAGGGTCGCAGAGTCAGACATGACTGGGCAACTCAACAACCACCACCCAGGCCTCACGCTTGCATGCATCCCAAATTTCAGCTGACAAACAGCTACTATACGGTTAAGAGACTGTAGTGGGTGCATTCACAAAATTCCTAATTATGAAAGCATACACCTATAGTATCCATAATTTGTTATATATTAATGTGCACACAAGCTCAGTCACGTCTCTTTGCAACTGCATAGACTATAGTCCTCCTCCAGAAGAATCTTCCTGACCCAAGGATCGAACCTGAGTGTCGAAGGTCACCTGCCCTGGCGCCCGGGTTCTTTACCACTAGCACCGCCTGGGAAAGCCCTTCACTGCTGCACTTTCCATGATGTTCCTTTATGGGTTTCATGGTCTGAAATGAAAGTCGCTCAGTCGTGTCCGAATCTTTGCAACCCTTCTCCCGGCCAGAATACAGGAGTGGGTAGCCTTTCCCTTCTCCTCCAGGGGATCTTCCCAACCCAGGTCTCCCGCACTGCAGGTTGGTTCTTTACCAGCTGAGCCACACGGGAAGCCCATATTCAGAGCTGTGCGGTTTAGAGCTCAAACTCCAGACCTAGTAACCACCGCCTCTCCTGGTTCTAAAACCAGGACGGCCTGCTTCACTGCACTGAATGCTCCTTGCAGGGCGGCTGCTGAAATGATAACAAGCAGAACTGCATAGGGTTGTTCTAAAGGTTGGTGTTATGAGAAGGAAGACACGTATCGGGCTGGCCAAGGAGTTCCTTGGCGGGTCAGACTTTTCAGCTGACCCGATACTTGTGCAACCTCACGCCTTGGTTACATATATCTGATGTTCCTCCAAAAAGAAAATGACAATACAAAAAAAAAAAAGTTTCAGAATTCACAAGAGAAACGAATTTGATTAATGTGCTGTTATTGATTGGTGAGCCGTATATCCTGATGAGAAATGTGTGTGCACACAACTCCTTTGATAAAATAGGTATGTCTACTCAAGATAAAAAGAGCGAACTGGGGTTCATGTGTTTCCTCATCTGCTATCTTTCACATTTCCATGTTAACCGCATAAACAGGGGTGGCATTCTGCTGCTGCTGCTGCTGCTAAATCGCTTCAGTCGTGTCTGACTCTGTGCGACCCCATAGATGGCAGCCCACCAGGCTCCACAGTCCCTCGGATTCTCCAGGCAAGAACACTGGAGTGGGTTGCCATTTCCTTCTCCAATGCATGAAAGGGAAAAGTGGAAGTGAAGTCGCTCAGTCGTGTCCGACTCTTTGCGACCCCATGGACTGCATCCTACCTATTCATTACAAATTAGTTTTTCGGGGAAGCCAAAAAAGAAATCAACCTAGCATTTGCTTATGGCAAGATATAGGAATGGGAGTTTGCAAATCTAGTTTGTTGAAAGCAAGAGTCCAGTGAAGGACATGACCTTGACAATCACCTAAAATCCCGGAAAGCCACTGAGGTTTATTAGAGTGAAGACTGGAAAATTAAGTGGTTAAACGGGAAACAGACAGTTAAAAGCCAGAGTTGGACATGACTTACTGACTGAACAAAGAGCAGCAATAATCACATATATATCAGCAGGGCTTGAATGGACAGCTGAGTCATGGAAAACCTCAACTATTTACTTGAAATACATTAAGACATGCTCTTTTTAGTATACTGACATACTTTTAAGGGCTTCCCCAGTGGCTCAGATGGTAAAGAATCCGCCTGTGACACGGGAGACCTGGGCTCAATCCCTGGGTGGGGAAGATCCCCTGGAGGAGGGCATGGCAACCCACTCCAGTATTCTTGCCTGGAGAATCCCCATGGACAGAGGAGCCTGGCGGGCTACAGTCCACGGGGTTGCAAAGAGTTGGACCCAACTCTGGACAAAGTATGCATGCATTCATTTTAAATTTTAAGCATGGGGGGAGGGGGGTAAGTGTGTCAGTTTTGATTTGTAAAGTACCTTCACTACTGCGAGCTCACAACCATCAAAATATTCTCTCCATTTCCCCTTCTTTGCGCTGTGCTCTATTTCTGATAAAGAAAAGGATTCCGGGGCCTCAGTGGGCCCCCACCCTGCATTAAAAGTACATCTGGTATTTAGTATTCCACTCCCCAGGGCTGCAGGCAAAAATGATACAAAGATACATTGAGGCCATTCAAAGATCTCAGTAGCTTGAGATGCTCCCTGCAGGATAAAGTGGGATGAGGGTCCATTTTGGAAGACATATACACAAGCTGAGTCAGAGGATTGACCCTGCTGTCTCATTAGTGAGATAGACTCTGCACTGGGGCTATTTGCAGAAACAAATGATTATTACGAAATCCTAAATTCACAAGGCATGCCCCTTGTACACGCCAAAGGAGGCTGAAATCGCTGCTCTGCACTGTGCTGAATTTGAAATGGATTTTTTTTCTTTCTGTTTTTAAAGAAAACCACGGTCCCCACCAAAGTAATTTCAAAGCACTGCTAGATGTGAATTAACCAGGCAGTAAATGCTTCAGGAAAATAAACCAGCGGAGATCAATCTTTACTTTTTTCATACTTACCATTACATCGTCCTTCTAAGAAGATGCTTTTAAAAATGCCTCCATGAAAATCTACTTGATTGCTTTTCCATCTCAGCACATTTCTCCCCTGTTGCCATAAAACAGAGACACAGAGAAAGAGAGAGAAAAATCCACTCAGTAAAAGAGATGCTATCGTTGTGTCAAAATCAACGTGACATTTCTTCTAAGCCTTCTTCTCTGTGATTAGAAAAACCGGGGGGGTAGAGACATCAGGTAATTCCGAACCGATTTCCTAAATTCAAGCAACCAATCAAGAAAGGACGCCAAAACAGTGATTACCGCAAACTGTAGCTTTTCTGTCTGACCACACGAGTCCACGGGCGATTTGAGAATTCAGAATAAACTGAGACCATTGGAAGTCAGCAATGTATCAATACTTACCACTTACACTCCTTGGGCCGCCATTAAATTTTCATTGAAAATGAACGATCAGTTTAGTTCATGTCTATGTTTGATCTAGTTTATTTAAGTTAAGGATTTAAACTCTTTGCCTGGGCTTCCCCGGTGGCTCAGGAGTAAACAATCCGGCTGCAGTGCAGGAGACTAGGGTTTGATCCCTGGGTTGGGAAGACCCCCCTGGAAGAGGAAATAGCAACCCACTCCAGTATTCTTGTCTGGGAAATCCCATGGCCAGAGGAGCCTGGTGGGCTACCGTCCATGGGGTCTCAAAGAGTCAGACACGACTGAGGCAACTCAGCTCCTCGCACAATTTGATTTGTGGAAGCCCAACCCACTCCAGCGTTCTTGCCTGGAGAATCGCAGGGACGGCAGAGCCTGGCGGGCTGCCGTCTATGGGGTCACACAGAGTCGGACACGACTGAAGTGACTCAGCAGCAGTAGCAGCAGCACATTAGGCATCATTTAGTTGAGAGGCTATTTCTCAACCTGCAGAGATTTTTTTTTCTCCAACAGCAGTATGTCAGACGGGCAAGATTCAAGCGGTCCATCTCTCTTGACTCTCCTATGGCAAAACCAGGCCCTGTTTGGTCAGGAACCATCTTCGGACCATTTGGTACTTTACTTGTCAGCTCAGGCTGGAGTCTTCTCTTTACAGGATGACTCTCAACAATCCCACTTCTAACTGAGGATCACCCCAAAGCAAGTGACCCCCCCACCACCCGTGAGATATATGGACAGACTACCCACTTGTCATTGAGTCATCACTTTACTTCTGCAAGAAGACAGCAAGTAGGAAGAGAGGATAAACCTTTCAACCCTCAATTTAATGCACTTCAACCCTAGAGGACATCGGTACTGATGTTTGGCTTTCAAAGCTAACGACTCAGCCCATTCTTCGGTTGTAGGAAGGGAGGTTCATTGTCATTTTTCTTTTTCTTTTTTTTTTTGATCACTGGTAACACGTAGCCACCATTAGTTACTATGTCATAAATATCGCCGGGGCAAATATATTTGTGAAAATGAATTTGTATGAAACAAACAATCTTAGTTGCACTCATTATTCTTGACCCTTCTATAGCCATGTGGGACAGTTACCATCACATTGATTTTAAATACTTTTAGGAAAAATGATATTCAGATGTTAGGTCTCACAACTCACCAGTTGCAAGACAGAGTTTGGACCCACGTCTACCTTGAGTTCAGAGAACACATCCTTTGCCCAGAATCAAGCTGTGTCTTTGTCCAAACATAATAGGAATTGTTACAGTAGGTAACGTGTCTATGGTGGGTCAGCGCTAAACGTGTATGGTGTGTGTGTGTGTGTGTGTGTGTGTGTTCAGTCGTGTCGGACTCTTTGTGACCAGGCTCCTCTGTCCATGGGGATTCTCCGGGCAAGAATACTGGAGTGAGTTGCCATTTCCTCCTCCAGGGGATCTTCCCGACCCAGGGATCAAACCAGAGTCTCCTGCATCTCCTGTGCTGGCAGGAGAATTCTTTACCACTGAGTCACCTAGGAAGCCCATATATATATGGTGGGTCAACCTTAAACATACTGCTTTACACATGGATGGACTCTTCATTTTTGGCTTTTCGGATCTTATTTCCCTGACCAAGGATGGAACCCGGGGTCCCAGTGATGAAAGCACCAAGTTCTAAGCACTGGACCACTAGAGAATGCCCATTTGGACTCTTTTCATCCTCTCAATGAGTGCAAAAGACAGCATTATCTCCTTTAATTGGAAAAAAAAAAAAAAAAACACGAAGGAGGTATTAGGGAACTCACCCAAGATCACCGCGCTATTAATGGCAGTGTAGGGCTCAAAGTGGGCAGTCAGACTATCAAGACACATTCTATCAGGTGGAGCAATAAAACCTTCTCTCTGTCTCCCTCTCAGTCCCCAGAGTGTGAGAATCTCAGCCTGACACGGTTTCCATCAAAGGTTACTTTGTATCAGGACCAAAGAGCCTCAGTGCCCCAGTGATGCGGATCGGAATAGCAAGCATCCATGGACCAGGAGGTATTATAACATAGCGGGATTACATATCACAATTTACAAACCGGCTCTGTTTCTCTTTCCTTTGATCAGAGGTCCTGCCTTGGTTCACACCCACAGCTCAGTGTCCATTTCACAAGTTGTGTGTGTGTGTGTGTGTGTCAGCAAAGAACTACCAAAATGATAAATCACTTATTGGGCGGGGGGAAAAAAACATATCGATGGATCTATTACATTTGTGCTGGAGGACATATTACAGATGTCCTGAAAACAGATAAATATGACAACAAACTGCTGATTCATTGAAAATTAATAAGAAATTACATTTTATTATGCAGTTTCACTGTATAGGCTATAAAGTTATAAGCTACCATATAGATACCATCTGTAAAAAAACTTACACTATAATTATTATGTTATTGACTCATTGGTGACAGTTTCTTTCAAAAACTGAACTTCCTTGGTGGTCCAGTGGTTAAGAATCCAGCTGCCAATGCTGGAGACATGGGTTCTATCCCTGGTTGGGGAACTTGGATGCTGCATGCTCGGGGCAGCTAAGCCCGTGTACCAGAACTAGTAAGCCCGTGTACCACAATTACTAAGCCCGTGTACCACAGTTACCAAGCTTGCATTCCGCAATGAAGAACCAGTGCAGATTAAAAAAAAAAATCCCTTGAGATGACTGATATTGAATTCTCAAGTTTCACCAGTATTGATGAGCTACTCATATATTAGCAAATCCTAGCGTGAACATCTTATGTCACGCTGCTGGCGTCTTAGGATGCAGCAAACACATAAGTCAAAGTATACAGACCTCTAGCAGAATATTCGATGCAGAAGCTAAGAACGGTCTACTCCACTCTATGACAACGATTCAAGGAAGCTTCTCCAAATAATGTCATCTCTACGACCGAAGACCTGGGGTTTCCTAGAGGTGTTCACAGCCATTCCAAATGGCCCTGGGCAGCAGGTCCAGCAGATACCTAGAACATAAGGTAACAGGGACATAAGTAGTTTCATAAAAGATGCCGTTGATGAAGCTAGGACTTTTCAATAGGGTACAAACATGATTTTATTCCCTGGTAGCTAAATACTGTGAGCTTCCCAGGTGGCTGAGTGGTAAAAAATCCACCTGCCAATGCAGGAGATGTGAGTTTGCTCCCAGGGTCAGGAAGATTCCCCTGGAGGAGGGAAGGGCAACTCACTCCAGTATTCTTGCCTGGAGAATCCCATGGACAGAGGAGCCTGGCGGGCTACAGTCCAGCGACTGTAAGAACTTGTTCTTTAGCAACTAAAGAACAGTAACAAATGCTGTACAGAAAACACTGCGTAGAAATCCTAAGGTATTTCATTTCAGAAATGTTCATTGAGCACACACTTTGCGAAAGATTTGAGGATACTAGAAAAGAAATATCAAGGGCTTTCCTGGTGGTGCAATGGCTAAGGCTCTGCATTCCAAACGCAGGGGCCCTGGTTCCATCCCTGGTCAGGGAACTAAATCCCACATGCAGTGACTAAAGAGCCCACAAGCTGCCACAAGAGCCCCAGTGCCACAACAAAGACTGAAGCCTCCATGGACAGCAAGCAAGACCGACTGCGGCCAAATAAATAAGGTTCAAGTAAGTGCAGTGAAAGGCACTCACTGGTGTCCCACTCTCTGCGACCCCGTGGATTGCAGCCCATCAGGCTCCTCTGTCCATGGGATTCCCCAGGCAAGGATACTGGAGTGGGTTCTCATTCCCTTCTCTGGGGGATCTTCCCCACCCAGGGATCGAACCCAAGTTTCCTGCATTACAGGCGAATTCTTTACCGACTGAGCCACCAGGGAAGCCCTCAAGAAGTCGGAGCCAGGATTACAGCTAAGGGGGTCTGAGGTTTCCACATCACTCATGACCAGTATCTGCATGTAGTCCAGCACACGCATAGACAAAATGGGAACATACAAGTGCATATTCAAAACCTAAAATATTTCAGAGAGCTTTGTTTAAAAACAAACTCTAGTGTCCATAAGTTTGTTTACTAAGTCTGAGAGTCTCTGTTTTCTAAGTTCATTTGTATCGTTTCTTTTTAGACTTGTTATGGTTGCTGAGGAGGGAAGGGATAGTCAGAGAGTTTGGGATGGACACGGACACACTGCTGTGTTTAACATGGAGAACCGACAAGGACCTGCTGGACAGCACAGGAAACTCTGCTCAATACTCTGTAATAACCTTATGGTCACCAGGGGGAAGGATGGGGGAAGGACAGTCAGGTGGTTTGGGATGGACACGGACACACTGCTGTATTTAACGTGGAGAACCAACAAGGACCTGCTGGACAGCACAGGAAACTCTGCTCAATACTCTGTAATAACCTTATGGTCATCAGGAGGAAGGATGGGGGAAGGGATAGTCAGGGAGTCTGGGATGGACGTGGACACACTGCAGTATTTAACATGGAGAACCAGCAAGGACCTGCTGGACAGCACAGGGAACTCTGCTCAAGACTCTGTAATAACCTTATGGTTCCCAGAGGAAAGGGTGGGGGAAGGGATAGTCAGGGGGTTTGGGAATGGACATGGACACACTGCTGTATTTAACGTGGAGAACCAACAAAGACCTGCTGGACAGCACAGGGAACTCTGCTCCATGTCATGTGGCAGCCTGGATGGGAGGGGAGTTTGGGGGAGAATGGATCCATGTATGTGTATGGCTGAGTCCCTTTTGCTACTCACCTGAAACCATCACAACACTGTTAACTGGCTATACCCCAATACAAAATAATAAAAAAGTTCAAAAGAAAAGAAAAATCTGGTGTCCGCCATCATGTATTGTCTTCTTGCACACACATATACAGAAAGGGGAAAATATAAAAACTGTCTTTAAGACCACAAGATATTTCAGAGATATTTTTAAATTAAAAAGAGCCTAGTATCATTCATCATTTAACTGTCTTTTGGATCTCAGTGACTTGCTGAATTTCTAAATGAAAAATGGGAGAGGCTGAATTTTGATAGACTTTCATGAGTAGCTAAACAAATTAAGTAAAATGCATGCTCAGATGAGAATTGTACTTATTGAGAGGTTTGAGCAGGGTGTCCCAGACATGTCTGAATGTGCAGATAAATGTTCCAATTAACATAAATCATCTTAATTTGCACCCTAATGTATCTAACCCAGACTTTATCTCTTTTCTGTCACAATCTTCCAAACCACATTCGGTTTTGAAAGATGCCTATTTAATAAAACATGTGTTTCTGTCTTGGATTGGCTCCCAACTTTAAGCAATGCTCAAATTGTTTCATTTTTAGCATTAGGAAAATCCAGCGAGGAGAAACAGAGAAAAATTTTCCTTAGCATTTAAAGAGTAACTGAAAATACAGATAATCAATTGTACACAGTTCTACGCTGCCGAGAACATCCCAGAATTCTGATGATTCTCAAGAAATTCATTTCGTATTCACTTTGCTAATTTTGAACCCAATCTTTACAACAAAATTAAAAAGTACTAGAGTCGTTATCCCGCAAATGGCGCAAAGAAACAATGCTGCAATGAACATTTATAGCTTTCACATAAGACTTAAAAGGATTAAAGTCCAAAATCCTTAACGTTCCTAAACCGTATCCCTCTAAATTTTCTAGGTGTGGACTAGAATGGGAAATTTGATAAAAGCTTTTCTATGACAGTGTCTTTAAAATAATACAGAAAAAGAAACTAAAAATTCACGGACACGAATACCGGCAGAGATCTTCAAAGATAAGTAGACATTTAGAAACAAATCCCAGAAGGATGTTGAATGATCCATTCATGTATCAAAGTGCCAGTTGCTCAGTCGTGTCTGATTCTTTTGACCCCGTGGACTGTAGCCCGCCAGGCTCTTCTGTCCAGGGAATTCTCCACGCCAGAATACTGGAGTGGGTTGCCATTCCCTTCTTCAGGGGATCATCCAGACCCAGGGATTGAACCTAGGTCTCCCGCATTGCAGGCGGATTCTTTACCATCTGAGCCACCAGGGAAGTCCATACATTTTAGTAAATTGTGCTGGTCTGTAAACAAGCTGAACCGTCAAAGAAGACCCACCTGGCCACATGTGGCCAGCTTCTCCGATTCAATGACAGAGGTGGTTTCTCCAGCCTGACTCACCTACAAGTCCACCAGTGATGACTCGGTTGCTAATGCTTATTAACAGGCAACATTTGATGTTCTCATTCTCTCCATGAATACGTATAGGGTGCCTGAAAATTGCCCGTTTCTTCAACACATAGCCAATGAACACCCCCTTGTGAGGGCAAAGCAGAAAAACGTTTCAACCTACACATGTAGCCAAAGAGTGAAAATGCCTTCGAGTTTGGGCGAGCACGGAAAGGGAAGCAAGCAGGAGATGAAATAACAATCCGCCTGCCAATGAGGGGACATGGGTGCGATCTTTGGTCAGGGAAGATTCCACGTGTCACAGAGCACCCAAGCCCATGTGCCACAGCTATTATTAAGCCTGCGGTCCACGACAAGATAAACCCAACACAATGGGAAGCCCAGGCACCGCAACTAGACAAAGTCTGTGAAGCCACAAAGACCCAGCACAGCCAAAAATAGACAGATCAATTAATATTTTTTAAGAAGAAAGCAACGGTGTACAGCCTACCTTACGTGGGAAGAAGGCAGGGGCAGTGGCCGTGTGCTAACTTTGCTTGGTTGGATCACGAAACCTAAAGACAGCTGGTATACCAGCAGCGATGTCTTCAGAGACCCCTACGTGACGGAGCTTGTAGGCAGGCAGGGAAGCTCCTTCTGCAAAGCCAAATAGGTCACGGAAAGGAATGTGGGGTTCATGTTAAGAGTCATTCATACGCAGCCCTTCTTTGTGAGCTATTTTAGGCTGAGAAGGAGGAGCACAAGGTCAAAGATAAATAATACGAAAAACCTGCCTCTGGTACTGACTATGTGCCTGCATTTCAGTGAGCTTTCACTGATTCCTCGGCCTATGTTGCAACCATCTCTACAAGCAGGGACTCTCGTATAAGCCTCTTCGAGGAGGAGAAAAGTGAAACGGGAAAAATCAGCTATTGCAATTCACACACCTGGGAAGTGTCAGAGGTGGCCTGGCTACAGTGGTAGAAACGGGTGAGTACCAAAGAGGGGGGCCAATAGTGCCCGTCGGAGAGAGGGGAGGGCGTGAGAGGAGCAGACCTGTAGCCTCATGCGACGGACAAAGGATGCCCGCATGTGAAATAGCGAAAATATACATGTAACTCTCTGCCCCTGCCTTCTGGCACAAAGCTCCGAACTGTGTGTGTTAGTCACTCAGTCGTGTCCCCCTCTTTGCGACCCCTTGGACTGTAGCCCACCAGGCTCCTCTGTCCATGAGATTCTCCAGGCAGGAACAGTGGTGTGGGTTGCCATGCCCTCCTCCAGGGGATCTTCCCGACCCAGGGATGGAAGCCGAGTCTCTTTAGTCTCCTGCATTGGTAGGTGGGTTCTTTACCACTAGCACCACCCAGGAAGGTAAAGGAACCTTCGATTTATAGGGAAGTTGAAGCAAAGCAGAGGGTCATCGGCTTGCAACCTACTGCAAGGACCTTCTGCTTGCAACTGGCAGAAGAATTGGGGGTCAGGGAGCAGCCTCATGGGGCTGAGTCTTTCACCGGTGGGGTCTGTGCTAACTTCAATTAGTGACACATTGAACGGAATTGGGGGACACCCAGCTGGAGTCACAGGCTATGACTTGGTGGAGTAGGGGAACCCACACATCTGGGGTCAGAGGATCGTTGAGTCTGTGAGCACAGTTTTCCCCAAACAATAGGGGAGAGGGGAATACAAGGGTAGTCCAGGTTGAAGGAGTGGCTGGGAAGAATCAACAACAGGAAACACACAAAGAACAAGAGCAGCGGATGTCCGAGCGTCTCAGCTCGGGTGGATCGCGACGCTCTGAGAAGGGATGAATGAAGCTGGGGGGTGGGGGTGGGATGGGTGATGGAAGATGTCTGTGCTCGTGGGTGGTTTCTGAACAGGGTACTCATTTTACTCAATCTATGACTTGCAAAAATGGAGCGAGAATAGTTGAAAAAAAAATAGACTGGAGAGGATGCCACTTCTATGCGGAATCTGAAAAAAAAAATTTGTAGAGATGATCTTATTGAGAAAAAAGAAGGAGACACAGATGTAGAGAACAGATGTTATGGATACCACAGGGAGCGGGTGAGTGGGATGAACTGGGAGATTTGGCACTGGCAGAGAGACACCACTGATACTGCCAAAGCCGCTCAGTCATGTTCGACTCTTTGCGACCCCATGAACCATACAGTCCCTGGGATTCTCCAGGCCAGAATACCGGAGTGGGTAGCCTTACCCTCCTCCAGGGGATCTTCCCCACCCAGGGATCGAACCCAGGTCTCCCACATTGCAGGTGGATTCTTCACCGGCTGAGCCACCAGGGAAGCCCATACACTACTGATACTAGGTATTAAATAGATAACTAACGGGAATCCGCTGTATAGCACAGGGGACTCTGCTTGATATTCTAGAATAACCTAAATGGACAAAATAGTGTTCGTGGCTCAGTCGTGTCCTACTCCTTGCGGTGGACTGTAGCCCGCCAGGCTCCTCTGTCCATGGGATGCTCCAGACAAGAATACCGGAGTGGGTTGCCATTCCCTTCTCCAGGGCATCTTCCAGACCCATGGATTGAACCTAGGTCTCCCGCATTGCAGGTGGATTCTTTACCATCTGAGCCACCAGGGAAAGCCCTATATTTTAGTAAATCATGTTGGTCTATAAACAAGCTGAGCCATCAAAGAAGACCCATCTTGCCTCTGTGGCCAGCTGCTCCGACCATAAACTGATTCAATGACAGAGGTGGTTTCTCCAGCCTCTCTGACTCACCTACAAGTCCGACAGTGATGCCTAGGTTGTTAACACTTGTTAACACGCTACATTTGATTTCTCCATTGTCTCACTGAATACGTATGAGGTGCCTGACAACTGCTCCTTTCTTCAACACATAGCCAGTGAACATCCCCTTTGGAAGGCAACCTGGGTCCCCTGCATTGTAGGCAGATTCTTTACCATCTGAGCCACCAGGGAAGCCCTCCAACTCTTTCATGGGCCATGAAAGAGTAAGGAGTCTTCAGCAGCTGCTCTAAACTTTACACTTCTCTGACCCCCAATACCCCCATCCTTCATGATCTGTTCAAGACCCTCCCAGCAGGCAGGTGTCAGTTCTTTAGGAAGGCGTCCCGTGAACTCGGCCTAAAGAAGCATTCCCCCTCCTGGCTGTTCTCCCCTAGGGCCATAAAAACGACGTCACCCTGATTCAAGGAATGATATCACCTGAACGTATGTTAGCATCTGAGTCCTCCAACAGACCACAAGACTCCAAGACCAAGACGGTGTCTCCCGCTTATCTAGCCACCCCCACGGCAAGTCCGATGCCCGCCCAGGACTGCCCAGCGTGTTAAAACACACGACTGCACTTCTAAAGGTTCTGACGCTCACGGCGACTGGGAGATTGTTTTCCACGTTCCCATCCAAACAGTTGCTCAAGGTCAAGAAATACCGTCCTCAGGGAGCAGAGAAGAGAGAAGGCGTGAAGGGCTGGACAGCGTGTCACCTCGTGCAAACACACGTAAGTCAAAAGGTTTGCTATTTTCTTAACTGTTTACAATCCGTGAGCTGCAAGTGGAGAAATACACGGGGGCAAACCGACGTGGCAGCTCCTGTTTGCTTAATGTTGGACGCTGGAGAGAAAGCTGAAGATGAGATAGGACAAACCCTACATCTCTGGGGGCTTCCCGGGTGGCTCAGATGGTAACAAGTCTGCCTGCAGTGCAGGAGACCCTGGATCACGAATATCCCCTGGAGCAGGGCATGGCAACCCACTCCACTATTCTTGCCTGGAGCATCCCATGGACAGAGGAGCCTGGCGGGCTACAGTCCACAGGGTCGCAGAGAGTCAGACACGACTGAGCAACTAACACCTCTCTGTCCAGGGTTAATTTCAGGGCAGTTTCGATTTCCTGACATAAAGGCCACCCTGAGCTTTAAGGATCCAGGGTCGGGACGGGCTGGCTGTCACTTAAGATGTCCATCCCCCTGCATTCGATTTCAGTGGCACAGTTCAAATTGCAAACCGCTCCCCCTCAGCCCCGCCCTTTTCCCAATATGTCTGTGATGTCTCACGCGGTCGCCAAGACATTGAGTAAAATCCCCACAGTGTGTGGTCTCGATAATCACGGTGTCCGACGAGCCCTATTCACATGGAGAGTCTTAATTACAATGATCACGGCTCTCGAATCAGGCAGAATTAAGAGCTGGAGAGGACCTGGGGATGGGTCCAACCCACTCATTTCACAGTCGAGGGGACAGGAAGCTGCCTCCCTTGTAAGCGCTGTGATTAAAAAGGAAGGGGGACCCATCCTCGCCCCGGGACAGGTGATGCTCTTTAAGGGTAGAGCGCCATCCTAGCAATCCTCATGAGGGCTTCCCTGGTGACGCAGCAGATATGCGGCCCCCATGCAGGGGACACGGGTTCAATCCCGGGTCCAGGAAGATCCCACGTGGCGTCAGAGCAACTAAGCCCATGCACTGCCCTGGAGCCCGGCAACCACAGAAAGCCACTGCAATCAGAACTCTACAGGGGAGTAGACACCCCCCACCTCTTTCTGCAACTAGCAAAAGCCCAGGTGCAGCAATAAAGACCCAGCACAGCCAAAAATAAAAATAAAACGAGGAAGGGGATGTATGTATCAGCAGAAACGAACAGCACATTTTAAAGCAAACTATACTTCAATTAAAAATGTTCGGTGAGCAAAAAAAAATTTTTTTAATAATAAAAAAAAAAACAGTAGGAACTATTGATTCTGGAAGCCAAAAGTCCTAAACTCAAGGTGCCCTCCCTGCCTTTGAAGACTCCCTGGGAGGGTGCTCCCTGCTGTGTTCTAGAATCAGAAGGCTCTTGGCCAGGGTGGGCGCTCCCTGACTCGGAGCTGTTGCCAGGCACTCACATCACCATCTTCCCCTCACGCATTGTCTGTTCCACCCTGCCTTGTCTGTGTCTGCACGTGGCGTCTGCCCCTCTTAAAGGGATGTGAGATCACAGCCTGCTCCGATGACCTCATCTTTCATGCCATCTGCAAAGCCCACAGTTTCAACCCAGGTCACCTTCGGAGGTCCTCGGGGTTGGGAACGCATCATATCTTTTGGAGAAGGGCAGGTCGACTCACCGGGCCGGGTTTATCTTCTAAATGAGATGGTCGGGCTTCTGGATTTTTGGCTTTTAGTGTCTAAGTGTTAATCCTGGAAAGAAATAGAAGAAAATTGCTCCAGGTGTGTGTGTGTGTGTGTGTGTGTGTGTGACACACATTTGGAATCCTGGAACCACAACATTCTAACCACGGGCAGGATGGTTTGCTTTCAACCAGGTTATTTCATTGTATTTTTCCTTTATACAAAAAACTCCCCTCTACACATTTGCATGAAGCCAGAAGGTGTGTTCCCTGCAGAAGCCACTTGCATACAGGACCCCGCCAGCAATGGAAGGAGAATGGGAACCAGACGGCCCCTGGGAACAGTTTGCACGCGAGCATCCAAAGCTCTTTCCCAGCAACGGCCCTGGTGGCCCAGTGGTTCAGGATCCACCTGCCAATGCAGGGACACTGGTTCCGTTCTTGGTCAGGGAAGATCTGACTTGTCACGGGACAGCTCAGCCCGTTTGCCATCTGACGGGCCACGGGACAACTATGCCCCTGAACCACAAGTACTGAGTCCATGAGTCCACCTGGAGCCCAGAAGTCACGACGAGACGAGCCACCACAATAAAAAGTCCGTGAATCGAAACTAGAGAAAGCTGGTACGGCAAGGAAGACCCAGCACATCCCAAACTAATAATGTAAAATAAATGATATAATAATCCAAAAGTAAATAATATATATTAAAACGAAACATGGTAAAGGAATTGCTGGAGATGACAAACACCTCGCAAAGCATAATAAAACAAAATAACCTTAAAAAAAAAAAATGAAAGAAAGCTCTCTGCCATGACTAAGTACTGAACTGACTTTTCCTCGCCTCTACTATCCCAGAGCCCAGATTCTTCACCTTTCTCTTTCCTTGTGGTTCAGACACTCATTTTAAATCTGCTCTAGCCATTAGATTACACATCGTTGCCACGGCATCGACACTTCAAACATATAAGGGAGAGTCTTAAAAACACAGACGGGAAAAGGAAAGCATTCCTGTTTACCAACTACAAACTGAATACGATGAAATACTTATCCATTGTAGCAAACATACAGACTAAAGAAATGTTTGTTGAAGAAAAAAAAAAAAACAGCAAACGTCAGGACCCAGTTTTAGAGACAAACTGTTAAGTATTAGTTAGGGTGTCGCCTGGAGAATCCCAGGGACAGGGGAGCCTGGTGGGCTGCCGTCTATGGGGTCGCACAGAGTCGGACATGACTGAAGTGACTTAGCAGCAGCAGCAGCAGCATCCAGGTTGTGAGGGACCATTATGCAGTTGGTATCAGCAGTTTAACTGAAGCAAGGCAGTGTACTGCTATTTATAACCACCTGAATGGAAATCACTGTTTCTGCACAATCCTTTTATCATAAAAAAAGGGAGAAGGTGCCCAGGTCTTAGAGAAATTAAAAATGATAATACAAAGTAAGTTATAATGTGGTCACTTATCACAGATCTTACACTGCCTTCTTTGGGGTCAGCGATATTAAATCTGAACCTCTGAGGTTAACAATAGCATGTCTCAAAAACACCTTTTCCCCACACAAATCCATCTTGTGATCACTCACAGAACATTAGCACTTCTTATTTTGCTCAAGAATCTAATTTTAATCCATCAATGCAACAGTGTACAGAAACACAACACCACTTTCAAGGCGTCAGAAACTCTGCAAAGAACGCCTCTATGGTTTCCACTGATGCCAATCACTTCTCAGCAACGGGCAGCTCTCCCCAATTCGTGCTCATCTATAGAAGTGCAAATCGTATTCCAGGCATCCAATGTTTGAACACTGTCTCAATCCTCATCTACCAAGTTTTCCAGCTGCAACGCGATTTTGTCCAGGTTTAGATAAGCTAGGCTGCAGTCCATGGGGTCGCTAAGAGTCAGACACGACTGAGCGACTTCACTTTCACTTTTCACTTTCATGCATTGGAGAAGGAAATGGCAACCCACTCCAGTATTCTTGCCTGGAGAATCCCAGGGATGGGGGAGCCTGGTGGGCTGCCGTCTATGGGGTCGCACAGAGTCGGACACGACTGAAGCCACTTAGCAGCAGCAGCAGCAGCACCTGCATTTTGCTCAGCACTTTGTTCTGAAACACAGTCGTTGAGATTTTCCTGTTCGTGTTTTCGCTTTTTATTTGCTCTGAAGTGCTCCCTTATACAAGTCAATTCCATCTTCCTTTGAGGTCAAGAACATAATAATGACTGTCTCCAACATCACCCTCCTTCGCATTACAACCGACATAATTCAAAAAAGCCTAGTTTGTATAAAACGAGCTTCCAAAATAATACAATTACTACCTCTCATGGCAAAGAGTTTGCCCAGTTTTTCTGATCATGCCTGGCATGCATACTAGGCTAACAAATCCCAAGTGCATGAACTCGGTAGCATCTGACTCTTTGAGACCCCATGGACTGTAGCCCGCCAGGCTCCTCTGTCCATAGGGATTCTCCAGGCCAGAATCAGAGAAGGCAATGGCACCCCATTTTAGTACTCTTGCCAGGAAAATCCCATGGGTGGAGGAGCCTGGTGGGCTGCAGTCCATGGGGTCTCGAAGAGTCGGATACGACTGAGAGACTTCACTTGCACTTTTCACTTTCATGCATTGGAGAAGGAAATGGCAACCCACTCCAGTGTTCTTGCCTGGAGAATCCCAGGGACGGGGGAGCCTGGTGGGCTGCCGTCTGTGGGGTCTCACAGAGTCAGACACAACTGAAGTGACTTAGCAGCAGCAGCAGCAGGCAAGGATACTGGAGTGGGTTGCCATTTCCTTCTCCAGGGGATCTTCCCCACTCAGGGATTGAGCCCTGGTCTCCTGCATTGGCAGGTTGATTCTTTACCACTCTGCCAAGACAAGGAAATTCCCTCTTATTTGACAACATCAATGATAATAACATCATCCCTTTTCTTTTTCTCTACAAGTTAGAAATCCAAGAGGTATTTTTTTTCTCAAATATGGACCCACTGACTGAAAAGGTCTATGCCATTGTGCTGAAGGATGAAATAAACTTAGAATCAGACAGTACAGCGGTGGTTGTCAGGGGCTGGGGGATGGAGGAAATGGGGAGACATCAGCCAAAGGGTAAAAGCTTCCAGTTAGGAGATAAGGTCTGACAACACAGTAAGTCCCCTACCCATGAACTCGTCCTGTACGGAGACCACGTTCTTAAGTCCGATTTGTTTCAAAGTCCATCAGAGTGAGCCCAGGGACCCAGCTAACACAAGCAGTACCCTGGGTTTAGAATACATCCATTTCTTTCAAAGTTCGCAACTTGAAAGTTCATATGCAGGGGACTCACTGGACTGTCTCCTCCACTTGAAAACTGCTGAGAATAGGTCTTCAAGGTGCTCACCACAAATAAGAAAGGATAATTGTGTGGCATAACGGGGCTGGTGGCTAATACCATGGTGGCAATTATTCTACAATATATAAGGGTATCAAATCCTCAGACTGGACACCTTCCACTTTGCCACATCATGGACTGTAGCCTACCAGCCTCCTCCGTCCATGGGATTTTTCAAGGCAAGAGTCCTGGAGTGGGTTGCCATTTCCTTCTCCAGGGGATCTTCCCGACCCAGGGATCCAACCTGGGTCTCCCGAATCCCAGGTAGATGCTTTACCATCTGAGCCAACAGGGAAGTTACCTTCCACTTACAGTGTATCAGTCATGTCTCAGGAAACCCGAGGTGTGGAGAAAGGATGAGACAGACCAACAGTGATGAGAAAGCCCCTCGGTTAGTCACCGGAGACAAAAATGTCTTAACCAGGGGCCCCATGAGAATGATGCAAGTGAAAGTCGCTCAGTGGTGTCGACTCTTTGCAACCCCATGGACTATACACTCCCTGGGATTCTCCAGGCCAGAATACTGGAGTGGGCAGCCTTTCCCTTCTCCAGGGGATCTTCCCAACCCAGGGATCCAACCCAGGGCTCCCACACTGCAGGTGGATTCTTTACCAGCTGAGCCACCAGGGAAGCCCTATAATTGTGTAGCTTACGTTGCGAGTGTTTAGTCTTTATTTTTGCGAATTTTATACACAGCATGGACTATTAACCAAACTGATAAGATGTGGCCTTCTCTGTTGGCCCAGTGGGTAAGAATCCACCTGTCAATGCAGGGGACGTGGGTTTCATCGCTGGCCTGGGAACTACGACCCCCAGGCAACTAAGCCTGTGCTCCACAACCACTGACCCTACACTCAGGAGGTTTGGGAACCACAACCCCCAACTACTGAAGCACACTTGCCCGAGAGCCTGTGCTCTGAAACTAGACAGTAAAGTCCACCCACCCTCCCCAAATCCATTGCTGCAACGAGAAAAAGCCCATGGGTAGCAATGAAGACCCAGCAGCACAGCCAAAAATCAATCAACACATTTCTTCTTAAAAAAGAAAAAAATTGATAAAATTGGGTTAAGCATGAGCTCCCATGGACGGAGGACCCTGGTAGGCTGCAGTCCGTGGGGTCACTAAGAGTCAGACAGGACTGAGCAACTTCACTTTCAATTTCCACTTTCATGCATTGGAGAAGGAAATGGCAACCCACTCCAGTGTTCTTGCCTGGACAATCCCAGAGACAGAGGAGCCTGGTAGGAGGCCATCTATGGGGTCACACAGAGTGGGACACGACTTAAGCAACTTAGCAGCAGCAGCAGCAGCCAGGGGTTCCCTGATGGCTCAACTGGTAAGGAATGTGCCTGCGATGCAGGAGACCCCGGTTGGATTCCTGGGTCAGGAAGATCCCCTGCAGAAGGGATAGGCTACCCACTCTAGTATTCTTGGGCTTCCCTGGTGGCTCAGCTGGTAAAGAATCTACCTGCAATGCGGGAGACCTGGGTTTGATCCCTGGGTTGGGAAGATCCCCTGGAGAAGGGACTAGCTACCCACTCCAGGATTCTTGCCCGGAGAAACCCATGGACAGAGGAATCCTGGAGGGCTGCACTTCATGGGGTCACAAAGAGTCAGACACCACTGAGGAACTAAGCACAGCACCTGAGCTAGCAAAGGGGGATAAAAATGCAGGACTATGTGTGTGTATAGATGCCTTTGTAATGATGGGGCAAAGTTTACCATCCAAGTCTCTCCATCTCTGCCTCTCCAATGGGTACCAGATAAAATGGGTACCAGTGATCCCAGAAGGGACCAAGTCACACCGGTCCATACTCACAAAGCTTTCCTTCCATGGAGAACAATGGCTCGGGTAAGGCAGGTTTCCTCCCTAAGGAGCTGGTAAGCTAAGACTGAGTATTACAGGAAACACTCTGGTTCTTTTAAAAATAACTTGAGTACTACTTTTTGCTGAGTCTATAACCTACTTTCACATAGGATAAAAAGAGCGGTTCCTTCAATAAGAATTCGCAAGAAAAAATACAGAGAGTCAGAGACAGACAAAACTCAAAAGATACATCAACCTATTGCAACGCACGGACCTTGGGTAAGTTAGCAAACTAGTAAAAAAAAAAATCAAAATCCTCTGACTTTCATGACTGCATTGTTGGTGATACTGAGAAACTGTCGATAATTTTTAGAGGTAGTAAAGATACAACTGTTACATATGGGGAAAAAATAGCCCTTTTTCATCTTAAAGAAGTGGACTGACATGTCATGACATGAATCATATGTCCCCATAATGAGATTTGCTGGCAGGGCGTGACGTTACATAGGAACACTTAGATCAGGCATTCATAATTGTTAAGGTTGAATGATGGGGTACTTGGGGTTCATTGTTCCATTGTCTTTCTTTTTTTTCTTGCAAGTACTTGAAACCTTCAACAGTAAAATAATCCCTAAGATTTCAAGCACATAAGTTTAAAAACACACACACACCAAAGATAAACAAGTTTACAAATCAAAACAGTATATACATCAATCTATAAAACGAAATAAGTAATGCCCCTCTGGTAAAGCATGTGGAATTTATATGTATGAATCTGAAAATAAGTTATAAATATACCCTCTACCAGTCAAAAAATAAAGACATTGCATGTAAATCAATGAAGTTAGAACAGTCTTTCACACCACATATAAAAATAAACTCAAAATGGCTGAAAGACTTTATTATAATACATGACACCGTACAACTCCCAGGAGAAGACCCAGGCACAACGTTCTCTGACATAAATTGCAGCAATGTTTTCTTAAGTCAGTCTCCAAAGGCAAACAGATAAGAGCAAAAATAAACAAACTGGACCTAATCAAACTTGAAAGCTTTTTGTACAGCAAAGGAAGTCACAAATGAAATGAAAAGACAACCTACAGAATGAGAGAGAACACGTCCAAGAGCCAGGACGGACAAGGGCTTAGTTTCCAAAATAAACAAACAGCTCACACAACCCAAGGACAGAAAAACACAAACAACCCCATCGGAACACGGGCAGAAGATCTAAATAGACATTTCTCCAAAGAAGACATACAGTTGGTCAACAGACGCTGAAAGGTGCTCAACGTCGTTAATTATAAAAGAGATGCAAATGAGAACTGCAAGGAGCTTATCACCTCACACTGGGTCAGAATGGGCATCATCAAAAAATCTGCAAGCAATTAATGCTTAAGATGGCGTGGAGAAAAGGCACCCTCCTCCACGGCTGCTGGGAATGGAAATTGGTGCAGACCCCAAGAAGAGCAACAGGGGTTCCTTAAAAGAATGAAAATGAGAGGTACCATATGATCCATCAAGCCTGCCTCCTGGGCATACATCTGTAAAAGGCAAAAACTCGAATTTGAAACAATACAGGCATCGTAATGTTCACAGCGGTGAACACAGAGAACGCACCTAAATGCCCATCAACAGGTGAGTGCATAAAGATGCGCTCCGTACATACAAAGCAACACTACTCGGCTGTAACAGAGGATGGAATAATGTCATTTGCAGCAACCCGGTGGGATCCAGAGATGATCACACTGAGTGAATTTAGCCAGACAAAGGCAAACACACAGTATCACTTACAAGTTGAGTCTCGAGTGTGGGGAGCGAGCTCCGCCCGTGGCAAAGGTCATGAGGAAGGAGGCTTGACATACGCAAAGGCGGGATCAAGCCTCAGGAGTCTCCCTGGAAATTCTCGAGCAATCTACCCCCAAAACCAGAGTCTGCCTACTCTCTGCTTTGTGCTTTCACCTACACCTCTGACTTTACGGGGGGCTGTCCCCCACTACCTCTCTGAAAAAAGAGTTAGCTTACAGCTCCAGTTAATAATTCCTGGGTGTGACAGTGTTTAACCTACAAACTCCTTTGGAAATCCTCTAGCCTGCCTGAATAGGTTTTTCAGGCCACATGTGATTGTTCAGAGCCTCCCAACTGTGAGAGGCAGGAGATGTTTTAAACTGTCTAAACACAGATTCTTTTGAGTAGTTAAAAGATTGATTAGAAATTGTATTGGTGAAGGGATTTTCACTTGTTGGGCCAATGTTTGCTGCTAAGTTTCCATATCCCTTACCTGCTGTGTCCCTGGCAGTGTATTGATTAATATAGTTGGTGTAAGTAGTAGCTTTAATGTTTGTAACCTGGGACCCTTGAGTTAATTCTTTTTCTTGTTATAGCCCACCACACCTTTGCTCTGTAGGAATGCAACTTTATCTAATGCTTTTTGGAGGCTGGCGCCTGACTTGAGAATAATCACCTTTAGAGAAAAAGGCCTCCGGGCCAGAAGATGATGCAAATCACCTAAACTTTTGCATATGATATGTTTGCAGGAAGAAAGCCTGGCTTACTGCAGGACTCTACCCCTTCCCCCATTATCCTCTATGCATAACTTAAGGTATAAAAACTACTTTGGAAAATAAAGTGCGGGCCTCGTTCACCGAAACTTGGTCTCACCATGTCGTTCTTTCTCTTACCTTCTGGCTGAATTATTCAGCCTCTTTTCTCCACTGAATTTCTTCACTGAGCTATCCTCATTCTATTACTCTTTATATCCTTAATTAACGTTTAATTAAGCAGTTGTTTCCTGATCCTCGCCGACGCCGTCCCCGCTTCGAATACCCTGGATCCACCGGGGCTGGCACTTATATACAAAGCAGATACAGACTCACAGATGAAACAAACTTACGGTTACCAAGAGGGAAAGGCAGGGAGGGATATTGGAGGGATATTGGGAGGGATATCGCACCTGTAACTTATTTTCAAATTCATACATATAAATCCCACATGCTTCACTAGAGGGGCATTCCTTATTTCGTTTTGTAGACTGATGTATATACTGTTTTGATTAGTAAACTTGTTTATCTTTGGTGTGTGTGTGTGTTTAAACTTATGTGCTTGAAGTCTTAGGGATTATATTACTGTTGAAATATTTTACTTTGGAAGGTTTCAAGTCCTTGGGTTAGCAGAGACAAACTACTATATATAAAATAAAGACCTGTTGTAGTCGTTCAATATCTCATAATAACCTATAGTCAATATCTTATAATGCCCTGTAATAGAACAGAAAATAAATGCTTAGGGTGTAACCTCCTGAGAGAATTAATCACAGAAAATAACACTTATGGACATTGGTGGGACATTTGCGATAACCTTAAAGAGGCTTTTGCGGCAACACTTTGGGAAATGTAGAGTTCAGAATGGCATAGATTTAAATATGTAAAGAAAACAAAAGTGTTAGTCGCTCAGTCATATCTGACTCTTTCCGATATCATAGACTGTAGCCCGCCAGGCTCCTCTGTCTATCGGATTCTCCAGGCAGGAATACTGGAGTGGGTTGCCATTCCCTTCTCCAGGGGATCTTCCTGCCCCAGGGATCGAACCCAGGTCTCCAGCATGGCAGATTCTTCACCATCTGAGACACCAGGGAAGCTCCAGTAAATGCATAGTATGTACATAAGTAAAGATACAGGTAGAGATATATATATGGAGACAATTCAGACATAAACCCAGGTGGGAACAACATGACCTAGTCTAGTCATTGATACGATATGGCTATTATATAGATTGATACAGATAAAGATACAGATGTATAGATGCTGATGAAACATGCATGCAGATATACATACAAAGAAATTTACATACACACATACAGATAAAGGGCCTTCACAGGTGGTGCTAGTGGTAAAGAACCCGCCTGCCAATGCAGGAGACATAAAAAACACAACTTTGATCCCTGAGTTGGGAAGATGCCCTGGAGAAGGAAATGGAAACCCACTCCAGTATTCCAGCCTGGAGAATCCCATGGACAGAGGAGCCTGGTGGGCTACGGTCCATGGGGTCGCAGTCAGACACGAATGAAGCGACTTAGCATGCATGCATACAGATAAAGAAGGACGCAAAGATAAATAACTATATTATTAAAATATTCAGACAATTAAAATAGTAAAACATAGGGAAAATTAGAGAGAAATTGTACAAGATGTTTAGTGCTTAACCAGTGGCTTATAGACTGAGGATTGCTGTTAACATTTGTTTCAGAACTTCTATATTCCTATAAGACGCCTCTCATCCCTTCTTTGCAAAGAAAATCACACTGTCCTTAAAATGTCCTTGAAAAGGTTTCAGTGTGCTTCTATGATGTATACTCATAGAATTCCAAACAGAAGGCTTCTCAAGATACGCTGAAACGATAATCACCTGTGTGCATATGATAATTTCATTGTAAGTCCCACAGCCATAATGTTAAGAGGACAAGCTCAGGTTTTACAGTATCAATCAAGGTGAAAAGCTGACCCCGTGCCTATGAACATTTCAAAATCTACCCTCCCTGTGGTACCAGTGAAAAAAAGGTCAGGAGTGTGTTCCCTCAAATTTGTGCCTCTTGATAAAAAAAAAGTCTAATCCCTTGAATTTATTCATCACCTCCACTTTATAATCATAAGGGCTTTGATGTAGGTCATAGCTGAATGGCCTGGTGGTTTTCCCTACTTTCCTCAATTTAAGCCTGAATTTTGCAATAAGGAGCTCAACATCTGAGCCACAGTCAGCTCCAGGTTTCATTTTTTTGACTATATAGGAGATCCAACCAGTCCATCCTAAAGGAAATCAGTCCTGAATATTCACTGGAAGGACTGATACTGAAGCTGAAACTCCAATACTTTGGCCACCTGATGCAAAGAACCGACTCATTGGAAAAGACTGATGACTCGATGGACGTGAGTTTGAGTGAACTCCGGGAGTTGGTGATGGACAGGGAGGCCTGGCGTGCTGCAATTCATGGGGTTGCAAAGAGTCAGACACGACTGAGCGACTGAACTGAACTGATGGCTGGGAAAGATTGAAGGCAGGAGGAGAAGGAGAAGACAGAGGATGAGATGGTTGGATGGCATCACCAACTCGATGGACATGAGTCGGAGCAAAGTCCGGGAGTCAGTGATGGACAGGGAAGCCTGGAGTGCTGCAGTCCACAGGATTGCAAAGAGTCAGACATGATTAGCGACTTAACAACAAGAAGAAATAGAAAAATATTGGGATGAACTGTGAGAAGGAGTGAGCCCCAGGCCATTCTGAAATTTGCTGCCCAGGAGGGTTGCAGATTAATGCAACGAGGGACCGTGAACAACACTGTGACCTCTGCCAGTCCACGGAGGTGGAAGGTGGCGTTTTTGCATGCTGAGTTCCCCCGGGTCAGTGTGCTGAGCAGAGCTGACCCACAAGAGAGGAAGAGTCCCAAGGAAACAGCAGAGTCACATTTGCTCTTCTAGATCTTCCAAGGACAGAATCCCCCTCCCAGGTCCAAACCCCAGATGGGAGTTTTCCTCCAGTGGTTCTACAACTGAGGATGGCTTCCCTGGTGGCTCAGAAGCAAAGATGCAGGAGACCCGTGTTCCATCCCACTCCAGGGTTCTTGCCTGGAGAATTTCATGGACAGAGGAGCCTGGTGGGCTACACTCCACGTGGTCGCCAAGAGTCAGACACTGCTGAGCAGCTAAACAATAACATGACTTAGCAGCTCTCAAAAAGAACAGACCTCAAGGTGTCCAGGCAAAAGCAGCAAAGGATGAGTAACCAAGTGAAGAGCAACACAGTATTGGATTCTAGTGTTACACCATAGAGAGCAACAAGCGTACAGGAAACTGGGCTTCCCTGGTGGCTCAGACTCTAAAGACTCTGCCTGCAGTGCAGGAGACCCCGGTTCAATCCCTGGGTCAGGAAGATCCACTGGAGAATGGCAACCCACTCCAGTCTTCTTGCCTGGAGAATCCCACGGGCAGAGGAGCCTGGTGGGCTTCAGTCCGTGGGGTCGCACAGAGTCGAACACGACTGAGCCACTGACACTTTCAGCTTCACATGCTGAATATCCACAGCTTCACATCCACTCCTCCCTATGGATGCGAAGGAAAGACTGACAATCGATGAACAAATGACGGAGGAGGCATGGAGTTCCATTACAGAGAAATTCTAAATAATCCAAGTCAATACTCTGCCATCCAAGGCGACCAGCTGGACAGCCCACCTCCTCGCCTCCGTGGACTTTTAAGTGCCTAGATTCTGAAGAACGGTCTGCGACAATGTGAGCCAGGCTGTTACTTGAACATGGGAAAAAACCCATTTCCTGCCTCCCCCGGTTTGTGCAGGTCAACCTCAGCCTGTGGGTAGGCGATGCCCTTGACAGAGTTGAGAAAGACAACTGACCTTCCTGGGTTTTCTTGCCCAGACACAAATCCCAGACGACAACATCACTCAAACTCCAACTGGGCGGGGGGGGACTCTGTACCTAATATCACGAAGCCATTAATAAAATCAAGGAGGATAAGGTCACAGACGAGAGGAGATGAAGGAGACGGGACAGGCTAATGAATTCAGCCGGGTGGGCTGCAGGGGACCCTGGGACAGAAAAGCAGGATTAGGTGAAACCTGGAAAAATCCACACACATCTGGTGTTTAGTTAACAGCCCTGCACCAGTGTTGGCTCCTTAGTTTGACAGATGTTCCAGGGTAAAATAAGACATTAATTAGATATGGGGTAAACAAGCCGCCTCTGTACTATCTTTACAGGTTTTTTTTAGGGCGGGGGGGGGGTGTAAATCTAGATTTTTTATTTTTTGGTTGTGCTGGGTCTTCACTGGTGCCTGCAGGCTTTCTTTAGTCGCGGCAAGGGGCGGGCACTACTCCTACCTGTGGCTTCTCACTGTGATGGCTTCTCTTGTTGGAGGTGCCCGGCTTCTAGGGCACGTGGGTCTCAGGAGTTGTGACTCCCGGGCTCGAGAACACAGGCTCAGTAGCTGCATTGCACAGGCTCAGTTTGCCCTGTGGCATGTAGGATCTTCCCAGAAAAAGTGCAATCTGCTCAGTCTTGTCCGACTCTTAGCAACCCCATGGACCCCACAGCCCACGGAATTCTTTCCCTTCTCCAGGGTCTCTTCCCAACCCAGGGATCGAACCCAGGTCTCCCGCATGGCCGGCGGATTTTTTCCCAGCTGAGCCACCAGGGAGGCCGGGGGATCTTCCCGGGCCAAGGATCAAACGCAAGTCTCCTGCATTGGCCGGTGGATTCTTTACCACTGGGCCACCAAGGAAGTCCCTAGTTTATTTTTTAAAGATGAAAACAGAGTGTGAATACCTTGGAGTAATGCAGGTATGGTTCCATACCATTTACGTGAATTTGGTGACAAAAATGCTTGGGGTTCCCACTGCTTGTAAAAGTGATGCTTATACTTGACTGCAGTCCAGTAAGAGAGCAATAGCATTATGCCTTCATAAAGAGTGTCCAGGGACACTCCTGGAGGTCCCGTGGCTAAGACTTCATGCTCCCAAAGCAGGAGGCTCAGGTTCAATCCTCAGTGATGGTCCCAGACCCCACATGCTGCAACTCCTATATCACAACTAAGATTTGTCTTGGCCAGAGAAATGAATGAATACTTTCTTTTAAAAGAGACACAAAGTTTCCATCTGGGATAAAACTACACTGCAAGGCTTATAGGAACACAAGAGACAGCATTCCTAAAATCGTTTCATCTCCTCCTAGCAATGTGTGAAACATGGCAAGGTGTAATAAACAACTGCAATTAATTAACGTTTCAAAAAAAAAGAGAGAGAGGCACTGGATTCTTACAGAGAATAATTAAGAATCAAGAGAAAAGGAAGATCAGAGGCAGGTAAGCGGCTTTCATAACAATTCAGAAAAAACTTAAAAAAAAATGGAGGTCCAAGTAACACGTTTTACTTTCGATTTTGAAGACTTCTTTTTCCCCTGTATCCTCCCCCAGTTCTTCACATCAAAAAGATTTGCCTTTTTTCAATCCCTGCGACACAAAATAAAGTGAGTTTTGAGAATGAAATCATATCCTTTGTTTTAGTAACCTGTTCTCCTTCTTTTTAAGTAATTTGTACTTCCTTCTTTACGTTTTTTTAGTTGATGTGTTTTTACTTTACCTTATTTTTTTGGCCACACCAATCGGCTTGTGGGGGCATATGGGATCTGAGTTCCCTGACCAGGGAGCAAACCCCAGCTTCCTGCACTGCAAGAAGAGTCTTAACCACTAGACCACCAGAGAGGTCCCTTAGTAACCTGTTTGATGAAGTGTTTGAATTCTTAAGATTCTCACAAAATGGGCAAAAATAGATTCCAAACCCTGAAATTTTCAGGGCTTCCCTGGTAGCTCAGATGGTAAATAATCTGCCTTCAATGCAGGAGATGTGGGTTCAACTGTTGGGTGGGGAAGATCCCCTGGAGGAGGGCATGGTAACCCATTCCATTGTGCTTGCCTGGAGAATCCCACGGACAGAGGAGCCTGGCGGGCTGCCGTCCATGGGGTCACAGACTTGGACATGATTGAGCCTCTAATACTTTCACTTTCGATCTTCAAGAACAGGGTTTGAAAGGACGGACCACCTGTGTGGTCAGAGATGAGTGAACCACTGGCTCTCTCTCTCTAAGCCTTAAGTTTCCTTCTGTGTAAACGAGTGAATACAAATGGTTACTCAGTTTCTTAGAAGTCCCCATAACCCGTGATTCTCAAGTGTCATCTTATTTTCTCACAAATATCCCAAATGCCTGTACAGTTGATGTAGGTGATTCAATCATGATCTAAGCTCCTTTTTATCTTCCTGGAATTAAAGGTCGACTCAAATGCACACTTTGGTAGAATTATTACATCTACCATCTCTCCACGCCCAAAACTGAAACAGCCAAGAAAAGATAATGCATTCTTGAACAGTTTTTTTTTTTTAAGTATTTATTTACTTGGCTGCATTGAATCTTAGTAGTGGCAGTTGAGTTCAGTCGCTCAGTCGTGTCTGACTCTTTGCGACCCCATGGACTGCAGCACACCAGGCCTCCCTGTCCATCACCATCTCCCAGAGCTTGCTCAAACTCATGTCTACCGAGTTGGTGATGCCATCCAACCATCTCATCTTAGCTGTGGCACTCAGGCTCAACTCCCTCATGGCATGTGGGATCTTAGTTCCCAGACCAGGGTTCAAACCTGCGTCCCCTGCCTTGGAAGGCAGATTCTTAACCACTGGACCACCAGGGAAGTCCCTTGAATAGAGTTCTTAATTTGAAGAGAGGATTTGTTTTTCCTACTGAGTAGGTCTGGAAGGAAATCAGACCGGAGGAGGAGGAGGACAGAGGAAAGACGGCTGCGTTTCGTTCTGATCTCCTCTGATCAGAGTCAGAGGTCCAGCCGGACCCAGAGGGCACCCCTGGTCCCTCGCCCTGGGGAGGACCCCTTTAGGACCACCTGGGGAATTAATTCCCTCTGAAGAAATGCCACCGATGCGTATCAAGAGAAACCAGAAGAAGCAAAGATGAAGAGATAGCTGTTTCAACAGCGGGTAATCCGGGAAAGACTCCTGGTTGTGACTAAACCCCCCTCCCTGGGCTCAGCCCCACACTCCAGGGATGTCTGAGGTCTTCACAGATCATACAGGGTTTGAGGCTGTTCTGTGATTTCTCTAAATCAACACCATGCAGACAGTGGAAGATGGGAGATACGGTTGACAGTTAAATATGATATTTCAAGCTCCTTTCCCTTTGACTTTTTCCTTCAGCGACCTTCAAAGAGAGAAAAGGTAAATATACACCTTGGAACAACTTAGCAATAGAACTGTGACCAGTCAGACTTTGTCCATCTCATCAACACATTCCTATCTTTCAGCTGATTCTGTTACGGTTTTACACAACGCAGAGCAACTATTCTCTTTCTGTGTGTGAACACAGGGCCTCCCAGGGGGCCCAGTGGTAAAGAATCCGCCTGCCAATGCAGGAGATTGCAAGAGACACGGGTTAGATCCCTGGTTTGTGAAGATTCCCTGGAGGAGGAAATGGCAACCCACTCCGGTATTCTTTCCCGGAGAATCCCACGGACACAGGAGCCTGGCGGGCTGCAGTCCATGGGGTCACAAAGAGTCAGACATGACTGAAGCAACTCAGCTCTCACACAAACACATCTAAGTGAACAAGATGGGGTGGGAGGCAGGTTCACAAGGGACGGGATATATGGATACACACGGCTGATTCACGCTGTGGTACAGCACAAACCAACGTAATATAATAAAGCATTTATTTTCCAATTTTTCAAAAAATGTGAATTAAAGAAATGAACAAGAAATTGGTTTTCTCTACAAATGCCCAACATGTATCCTGACCATTTAGACATATATTCAGAGAATTAAGCAATTTCTTATTCATTTAGATGGGACCAGAATCAATACTCCGCCTCCCCAAACTCGTGAAATTAAAACACAGGCTTATCTGTGTTATTTTCATGTAATTTTGATAACTGTTAATAGCTGATCCCTGTTGTTCATCAGAGAGACTTTTCCATCAATAAAAATCATCACGCACGACTCAGAGACATCGCTTTATCTGTGAAATTGCTTTAGCAGAATCAATGGAAAACCTGCCCACAAATTGTAAGTGAAGCAATGTGTGAATTACATGTTCATTCCCATAATACGCTGCTGTTTGATTTCCACTATGACCCGAAATTGTCAGAAGATGCGGGCTGAGATGGGAATTTTCCCAGGATAGCCATTATATTAACATCTCTCCTCCATCTTTCTGTTCTTATAACGACTGGGGCTTCCTTGGTAGCTCAGACAATAAAAGAATCTGCCTGCCATGCAGGAGACCAAGGTTCAACCCCTGGACCAGGCAGATCCCCTGGAGAAGGGAATGGCAACCCACTCCAGTATTCTGGCCTGGAGAATCCCATGGACAGAGGAGCAGGTGGTTTCTTTACTGCTGAGCCACCAGGGAAGCCGTGGGTAAGCAGACAGTAAATTAATGCAGACACACCTAGATGGCTAGCTCCGGGCCGGGATACGGGTAGCATCTTCAGCCTGCACAAGGACAGACAGACTGCTTTTCCCAGAGGACCCTGGTTAACTCTTTGCTTCTTTAGCAAATCATCTCTCTGCATATTAACCCCAGCAGCCTGTGCTGTTGAAGAAAATAAAATTTAACAGGACAGGAGGAGAAGGGGGCGACAGAGGATGAGATGGTTGGATGGCATCACCGACTCGATGGACATGAGTCTGGGTAAACTCCGGGAGATGGTGATGAAAGGGAAGCTTGAGGTGCTGCAGTCTATGGGGTCGCAGAGAGTCAGACACGACTGGGCGACTGAATAAATCATCCTCTCTATCTGAAAAGTATAGAATTACTGACCTTCTAATATTTCAGCTATATGGCCCTAATGATCTTGCCTTTAACTCTTGGAAAAATATTGATGAACACTGAATAAAGTTGCCGTTTCCCTTATTGTTGGCCGTGGGACACGAGGAGACACACACACACACACACACACACACACACCCATGCACGCACTCACCAGTAGGAAGATTCTGCTATAAAACCTCTTTGTTCTTAGTCTTGAGTCTGGTTCCGTTTATGTGTCCGACCCACCCATCGTCCACCCACTATTTTTGCTGGTGGACCTGTCACATGGATCATATAAGAAAGATGAACAACTTGCTCTTCTTCAGTGCTGTCTCAGCCCTCCATAAATGCTGCCTAGAAGCGAGAAAGGGGAAAGACGCTGCCCTGGCAACTGAAACACTCCCAGGTCACCTTAGATCCTTTTAGCTCTGTGTCAGTAAAATACCATAGAAGCCTTCAATATTGTTCCAGTTCCACAATTTAGGGAACACTCATTACAAAGAATCTCAAATCAGGTGGCGTCTCCTGAATCCATCAGCGTGGGGTTTCTCAAATGCTCAGGGTGCCTGTTGTCAGTGTAAAGTTCAAGACACAAGTATGGCGAGTCAGGTTTTCCAGAATTATGTGATGTGGGAGTCTCCTTAAAAGAGAATCCCTTAAAGATGTGGTGTGTATATATACATACAATGGAATACTTCTCAGCCATAGACAAGCATGAAATCATGCCACCTGCAGTCACATGGATGAACCTAGAGAGGATCATACAAAGTGAAGGAAGCCAGACAAACATCCCAGGATATCGCTTATATGTGGAAGCTAAAATATGACACAAAGATGACAGATATGTGGTTGTCGATGGGCAGAGGGTAGGGGCTTCCCTGGTGGCTCAGATGGTAAAAAAAAAAAAAAATTCCACCTGCAATGCAGGAGACCTGGGTTCCATCCCTGGGTGGGGAAGAGCCCCTGGAGGAGGGCACGGCGACCCACTCCAGTATTCCTGCCTGGAGAATCCCATGGACAGAGGAGCCTGGCGGGCTACAGTCCATGGGGTCGCAAACAGTTGGAAACGACTGAGCGACTAAGCACATAGAGGGCAGAGAAGGGATTGGCTGGGAGTTTGCAATTAGCAGAGAAAAACTAGTATATGTGGATAAACAGCAAGGTCCTCCTTGTGGAGCATAAGGAACCATACCCAAGAGCCTGTGATAAACTATCATGGAAAATAATATGAAAAGCTATGTATATATATATTAAATATATTAAAATAATATACATTTATATATGTAAAAATCGAATCAATTTTCTGCAGAGCAGAAATTAACACAGCACTGCAGATCCACTATATTCCAATAAAATAAATTTAAAAAAAGGGAAGCCCTGATTTGGGAGCTCTTGTCAAAGACCTTAAACAGCTGAAACATATATGAGAAGTGGTAGAGTTTGAGACAACTATCTGAGATTGTATCATCTTTGAGACTCTGTTACATCAGGATCCATGGTATTTTTCAGGCCCACAAAATTGCTGAAATACACAACTGTTGCCTATCAGTTCTTATAGTGACTATACGAAATAGCCATTCATTAGCTAGATTCACTACTTTATGTTTAAAAAAAAACAGTATTTTATGGGCCCTCAATTCTTTGTTGAATCAAAATAATCTGTTTCATATATGTATTCACTCACATGATATACTAAAACAAAAAATCAGTGTTTCACCAATATGTGGTTTGACAACTTTGAAAGCTCCAAGCAGCTGAATAAACAGGGCATGTGAAGGACTCTATTACACTGTCGTGGAAAATCTTCTTAGCCATTTCATTTTGCTCCTCTTTTCTGACTAATGGAAAGAATTATCCTCTATCTAATTACCTTCATTGGTCCTTTAATCCTTTAAGGACGTCTGAGTCCTCATTACTCAGCCAAGCAGAATAAAGACAAGGAGGAAGGGGAAGGAGAAAAGAAGAAATAAAAAAAGGAAAATCCACAATACATACCGGGAAATGGTAAGCAATGACACACACATGAATTAAATATATTAATAACCTTCTCATGATCATTTACACACACAGGCAAGCTTTTTGGAGGAAGCTGATGTTGGAGAAGACTCTTGAGAGTAGCTTGGACTGCAAGGAGATCCAACCAATCCATCCTAAAGGAGACCAGTCCTGAATATTCATTGAAAGGACTGATGCTGAAGCTGAAACTCCAATACTTTGGCCACCTGATGGGAAGAGCTGACTCACTGGAAAAGACCCTGATGCTGGGAAAGATTGAAGGCGGGCAGAGAAGGGGATGACAGAGGATGAGATGGTTGGATGGCATCACCGACACGATGGACATGAGTTTGGGTAAACTCCAGGAGTTGGTGATGGACAGGGAGGCCTGGTGTGCTGCAGTCCATGGGGTTGCAAAGAGTCGAACACGACTGAGCGACTGAACTGATGCCTAATTCCCCTCTACAATACCAGAACTAAATTTCCTTCCAGACTTGTACCTTGGACATGCTCAAGAAAAGTGATGAAGGGAAGAAGGAATAGGAGTCAGAAACCAGTTTCTAGAAAAAAGATGCATACTTGTTAAACGCCCAATTTCTTTTCCTGCCAGTGCTGAAAGGATCTCCATTCCTGAGCCACCGTACTGACTTCCCACCTGGAAGAAGACCCCAAAAGACACCTCGCCAAGAGAAGCTACTCAGATGGACAGACAGGGCACCACCACCACCGCCCCAGGTCCGTGGTGCCCAGCACTGATTTCCTGGGACTTCTGTCCAGGCTGACACAGATTCTGGGTCTTGGAGTCTAAGGGCAGAAGTCTATCAGGGTTGACCTGATACATATGTTCCCACTGACATAAGGTTGCCCACTAAGTATCAATTAGTTATGTTTCAGTGAGGGCTGTAATAAGCCTGTTACCATAGCAACACTCCTCAACTTCACTTGAGTGAGAAGTGGGAAGATTCTGCTGCTGCTGCTAAGTCACTTCAGTTGTGTCCGACTCTGTGTGACCCCATAGACGGCAGCCCACCAGGCTCCCCCGTCCCTGGGATTCTCCAGGCAAGAACACTGGAGTGGGTTGCCATTTCCTTCTCCAATGCATGAAAGTGAAAAGTGAAAGTGAAGTCGCTCCGTCGTATCCGACTCTTAGCGACCCCATGGACTCTGGGGACCAGCCTGGAAATGGACTGGCCACATACAACAGTTTCTTCTGGAAAATGCCCATCAAACTCTATCCACCCATCCATCTCTCTATGTAATTTATATCTATCTCAATCTTATATATTTATATTAATTCCTTATATAGGCTAAATTTCATTTACGTTATATAACACAGCTATATTTCTGTAACACATTGTTCAGTTTTCAAGTCCTGTCCGGCCCTTTTGTGACTCCAGGGAATGCAGCCCACCAGGCTCACGTCCATGGGGTACTCCAAGCATGAATACTGGAGTGGGTTGTCATTTCCTTCTCTCTATAAGACATTATGGTGCTAAATGAATTTTATTCATTATGGATACAAAGGTTTTCCAATAGATGTTGAAATAAAGCATGTTTTGATGAGTTTTTCTTATCAGTTATATAAACTATATACAAATTCAATTTTAGATATGTATAACACAGACTATATATAAAATGACTATATATAAAATAGACAACCAACAAGAACCTACTGTATAGCATGGAGAACTCTCCTTAACATTTTGTAGGAACTTACAGGGAAAAGAATCTGAAAACATACAGACACACACACACACGTATGATTTATATATATATATATATAAGTTATATATATATAAGTTCATGTATATATATGTATATACATCCATATATATATAAATATATATATATACATCTGAATCACTTAGCTGTATACACTAATGCAATATTGCAAATCAACCAAATTTAAAAATGCCGTGTATAAATATAATTATATAAATATATAAACGCAAGACAGCAATAATTATATACACATATATTCAAATCGACTTTAGCTAGTTTTCTGGATGAAGGCTTTCTAGATACGACTTGCCAATGAAATGATTTTGTACGAGAAAGGGCTCTGTGATGCCGTCTGTAACTGTCCTGAGACCCCCCCCTGTGCCTACATGGCAGTCAACAGACACATCAGGGACTTAAAGTCTATTTAAGTCTATCTGCTATTGAGGTCTTTGCTATATATATGTAGCTGTATGTATATATATATATATATGTATATAGCTATTTATGTATTTGCTATATAAGTCTCTTTGCTATTCCGTGCAATCCAATTTACAAAGAACCTGCTGCTGGAGACACAGTGACAGCCTGGGCCTGGAAACCCTGAGGTGTTAATTCACCGCTGCCCCGTCTTTCCCAGGGGCTGGGGTGTCGTCCACGCTTCTCGGTAGGTGCTCTGCGGGGGAGCGGTCCACGTGGAACCAGAATGCATGGGAATGGCAGGAAGGCAGGGGCCCCCAGGACACAAAGAGATTGTCATGAGTTGCCCCACTTCGGGGACTTGCAGCTTCTCAGGGTTTGGGGAACGTGAACCCCGGCTTTGTCCGCTGTGCTGATACAAAGCTCCTTGGATCTTGCCAGTTGAGGTGAATGGCAACAGCCTCTCATCAGCGCTCTTGCGCACCGAGAAAGACACAAAGGCTGGCATCTCCTACCAGGCAGATAAAAGGGCTATTTAGTTTTGTCTTTTAAAAAAAAGAGTGTCTGGTTTGATCCTCGGGAAAAAAAAAAAGTCAATTTCTGCATCCCAGTTATGCAAGCTGGCGGAATATGGATGACCATGAAGGGGCTGTCTGATTTCACGCCTACCACACACAGGGGCTCACCCGGGGCGTGGACAATGATACCCTGTTGGAAAACGTTACTCACATCGGAAGAGAAAGCTTCCGGGAAAATTACAGAAAGTACACGTGTGCCCCTCAACACACACTCGCAAACTCTTTCGGTCTCATGACGGAGGTCTCAACATCCTGTAATAAATCCTTAGAGCAAAGCACGTGTAACAGAATCTGCATATGCATAAATGGACGACTGTGCGGTACACCTGAAAAGAACACAACAATTTAAATCAACAAAACGCCAGTCAAGTAAATAGACACATGTATAGGGATAGCTGGATCACGATGGTGTACCCCTGAAGCTAACGCAACGTTGTAAGTCAACAAAACTCCAATAAAGTAAATAGACACATGTATAGGGATAGCTGGATCACCACGGTGTATCCCTGAAGCTAACGCAACATTGTAAATCAACAAAACTCCAATAAAATAAATCGATACACCTATACGTATAGCTGGATCACTGTGGTGTATCCCTGAAGCTAACACAACATTGTAAATCAACTACACTTGAATAAAATACATAGATACAGGTATATAAAAGACACCTCCTCCCGGGAAGGAAAGCTGCCACAAACCTAGACAGCAAGATGGAGGGGCAATAATAAAACACACTACCCTCCAATAAGTGGTAACAGGTACAGAAACAGGGACTCAATGCCGGTAACTAAGAGAAATGCAAATCAAAGCCAAAGTGAGATATCACCTCAAAAGGGTCAGAGAGGCCGTCATCAAAAAAGTCTTGCAAACGGTAAACAGGCGTGGGAAGAAGGGAGCTCTCCCACACTGTTGGACGGAATGTGAATTGCCACAGCCCCCGATAGTGAACAGGATGGAGGGTTTCTCAGAAAACTTAGAGAGAGAACCAGCATATGACCCAGCAATCCCACTCCTGGGCATATATTTAGAAAACACAAAAACTTTTAATTCGAAAAGACACATGGACCACCCCTCCAACCACGATGCTCACAGCAGCATTATTTACAGTAGCCGAGATATGGACACAACCCAAGCGTCCATCAATTTACAGTAGCCGAGATACAGACACAACCCAAGTGTCCATCGATGGCTGCATGTGTAAAGAAGATGCGATGCATACACACACACACACACACACACACACACACACACACACAATGGAATACGACTCAGCCACAAAAAAAAAAAGAATGAAACAATGCCATTTGGAGCAATGTGGATGGATCTAGAGATGACCATGCCAAGCGAGGTAAGGCAGAAAGAGAAGGGCAAATATCATGACATCACTCACACGTGGAACGGGAAAAAAAAAGGGCACAAATGAGCTTATCGGCAAAACAGACTCAAAGACATAGAAAACAAACAGATACGCTTTGCTGTATACCTGAAACTTACACAACATTGTAAACCCACTATGAAACTGAAAGCGTGAGTCGCTCAGTTGGGTCCAACTCTTTGCGACCCCATGGACTGAGGTTCCTCTGTCCACGGGATTCTCCAGGCAGGAATACTAGAGTAGGTTGCCGTTTCCTTCTCCAGGGGAATCTTCCTGGCCCGGGGATCAAACCAGGGTCTCCTGCATTGCAGGCGGATTCTTTACTGTCTGAGCCACCCATAAGCAGGTAAATCAACTATACTTCAAAATTTTTTTTTAAAGAAGAATAAGCCGCTGTTATAAAAGAGATAAGGATATACTGATCAGCACAGGAAACTGTGTTGCATAAAGTATAAACATACCGAATCACTGTGTTGTCCATGGGAAACTACTAAAATTATGCAAATCAACCTAAATTTCTTTAAAAATGTGCTTATGCTTTCCCACCATCTAGCGTATTCACAGAGAATACTCGTGCAGGAAAAAACGGGAAAGCTCTGCAGCTACCCAACCTCAGTGGGTTCTGGGCTCCTCACCCCCTAACCACCAGCTGCCCCACCCCTCCCAACCCTGCTAGTGGTTTCCGAGACCGCAGTTTGACGCCTCGGGCTGAGCATTCATAGCTGGCGGACAGTCAAGGTAACCCAATCCATGTTCCCCGCTGTGTCTATGAACCAAACACTGGTGATACTGACAAACGAGACCTGGAAAATGACACCATGTTCCAGTCCCATCACCGCTGTAAGAACACAAGCAAGGAGCTCTTTTCCGTGCTTTGCAAAAATAATCACGGGCTGCAAGTGCACACCTCTCATCACTGCCAATCGCAGTTTCTGTCACCTTCGTTCTGGTTTTTTTTTAAAGGATTCCAAAGCTTAAACAAGTTTGCTTTCTAACATGAGAAAAATCGGAAGTGAAATTCCACATTTCAAAGGACTGCACTTGGCAGAATACAATTTCTTTCCCCCCATCATCAACCTCCGCAAAAAAAAAAAAAAGTCGTAATCAGCCAAACAAAAACAAAAGTGGTTAGCAAAGGGGAAAAGGGATGGGGTAAATTGGGAGTTTCGGAATAACAGATACACACTAAAGTGAAAGTCAATCAGCCACGTCCAGCTCTTTGCGACCCCGTGGACTATACAATCCGTGGAATTCTCCAGGCCAGAATACTGGACAGGGTAGTCCTTCCCTTCTCCAGGGGATCTTCCCAACCCAGGGATTGAGCCCAGGTCTCCCGCAGTGCAGGCGGATTCTTTACCAGCTGAGCTACCAGGGAAGCCGAAGAATACTGGAGTGGGTAGCCTATCCCTTCTCCAGGGGATCTTCCTGACCCAGGTATCGAACCCAGGTCTCCCCCATTGTAGGCAGATTCTTTCCCACCTGACCCACGAGGGAAGCCACATAGATACACACTACTATATATAATATAGATAAACAACAAGGAGCTACTGAAAAGTGCAGGGAACTATATACTCAATTATTTTGCAATCATCTGCAAAAAAAAATATTTATATATATATATAAATATATTTATGTATGTATAACTGAATCAGTTTGCTGTACACTTGAAACGCAATTTTGTAAACCAACCAGGAAAAGTGAAAAGTGAAAGTGTTAGTCACTTGAGTTGTGTGTGATTCTTTGTGACCCCAGGGACTGTAGCCCACCAAGCTCCTCTGTCCATGGGATTGTCCAGGCAAGAAAACTAGAGTGGATTGCCTTTTCCTTCTCCAAGGGATCTTCCCAACCCAGGGACTGAACCTAGGAATCCTGCACTGCAGGTAGATTCTTTACCATCCGAGCCACCAGGGAAGCCCCACAAATCAGCCATATTTCAATTTTTTAAAAAAAAAAAAAGAAGAGGAAGATGAGTCAGGACGGGGGATGGGTGCTTACAGGAACCTACAGAGAGTCAAGTGCACAGAATTTCAGACTAGAATGGGCGTGGCCAGGAGGAAATGGCAGGTAACAAATCCATGGTTATCAAGGTTAGGTACAGTATTCTTGCCTGGAGAATCCCATGGACAAAAGAGCCTGGCAGACTATGCTCCATGAGTTTGCAAAGAGTCGGATGAGACTGAGCAACTAACACTTTCGCTTTCAAAGCAAGGTGATGATGTTCCAGACCTGCTGTGTAATATTGTAGCTACAGCCCACGGGACTGTATGATACACTGAAACCCAAGCTGAAAGGGTACATCTGTTTTCCCATGTTCTTACCACAATGCCATAAGATAAAAAGGTCTTCCCTGGTGGCTCAGGCAGTAAAGAATCTGCCCCCAATGCAGAAGACTTGGGTTCAAACCCTGGGTTGGGAAGATGCCCTGGAGAAGGGCATGGCAACCCACTCCAGTATTCTTGCCTGGAAAATCCCAGGGACAGAGGAGCCTGGCGGGCTATATACGGTCCATGGGGGTCACGAAGCGTCATACACAACTGAGCTACTAACATTTTCCTAAGATTACAAAGATATGGCTGGGGTGCTGGCCTCAAGACCAAATGATGACTTCATCACCCAATGTGATATGAGCCTCTGGAAACCAAAATGTTCACCAATATCGACATGTCAAACCAAGAAGTTCCAACTGTCAGCCTAAAGGCTGTCATCTGTTCATGGGAGACCATTATACACAACACACATTTTAAAGAAAACCACCAGAGCTCTGGTTCCTCGTCCTCATTTCTGAAGACCTGTAAAAGCACCTTGCTACTTCCTGAATACCATTCTGAAATAAGAGCTTTCCTGGTGGCTCAGACAGTAAAGAATCAGCCTGCAATGCAGGAGATCTGAGTTCAATCCCTGGCTTAGGAAGATCCCCTGGAGAAGGAAATGGTAACCCACTCCAGTATTCTGGCCTGGAGAATTCCATGGACAGAGGAGCCTGGAGGTCACAAAGAGTCAGATACAGCTATGAAGAACACATCCTGAAATCAAGACTTGCTTGTTTGAGATGTCTTCCAATGAGGCCCTACGGGGTTTTCTCTTTCTCACGCCTTTCCTAAGACACTTTTTCTTTCCTGGAATCATCAATTCAATAATACTTCATCTTAACTGTATACTTTATGTTTGCTGAGGTTTGGTTTCTGTTCTATCAGGCATCCCTTCTGGGGAGCAGGGAGGGGAAGTTTGGACCAGATTCAGTTCAGTCGCTCAGTCATGTCCAACTCTTTGTGACCCCATGGACTGCAGCACGCCAGGCCTCCCTGTCCATCCCCAACTCCCAGAGTTTACTCAAACTCACATCCATCCATCCATCCAGTCGGTGATGCCATCCAACCATCGCATCTTCTGTCGTCCCCTTCTCCTCCTGCCTTCAATCTCTCCCAGCATCAGGGTCTTTTCCAATGAGTCAGTTCTTTGCATCAGGTGGCCAGAGTATTGAAGTTTCAGCTTCAGCCGCAGTCCTTCCAATGAACATTCAGGACTGATTCAGAGACTCATTCTGGAAACTGATTAGCCCATTTCCACAGGCAGAGGGCGCTCCAGAGTCCTGCACACCGAGGGCAGTTGCTCTCAACAGTGAATGTCTTAAGTTTGAAATCAGAGCCCCAAGTGGCCTGGATATATTCTCCACTCGGGCACCGATTTTACGAGCCTTTTATTTCATTTTTGTGTCATATGCCCACCGCAGACATAAATCCTTCTCACAGCCTAGATATTTGTTCGCAGCCTATAAATTGCCAACTTCTTTCCTAGGGCTCAAAAATCACTGTGGACGTTGACTGCAGCCACGACATTAAAAGATGCTTGTTCCTTGGAAGGAAATCTATGACAAACCTAGACGCCACATTAAAAGGCAGAGACGTCACTTTTCCAACAAAGGTCCATATAATCAAAGCTATGGTTTTTCCAGTAGACACATGTGGATGTGAGAGCTGGACCATAAGGAAGGCTGAGTGCCAAAGATTTGATGCTTTTGAGCTGTGGTGTTGGAGAAGACTCTTGAGAGTCCCTTGTCCCGCAAGGAGATCAAACCAGTCAATCTTAAAGGAAATCAACTCTGAATACTCGTTAGAAGGACTGATGCTGAAGCTCCAATCCTTTGGCCACCTGATGCAAAGAACTGACCCATTGGAAAAGACCCTGATGCTCGGAAAGATCGAAGGTGGGATGAGAAGGGGGCGACAAAGGATGAGATGGTTGGATGGGATCACTGACTCGATGGACATGAGTTTGAACAAACTTGGGGAGATAGTGGAGGACAGGGAAGCCTGCTGTGCTGCAGTCCATGGGGTCGCAAAGATTCGGGCACGACTTAGCAAATGAACAACAGCAACCACCACTTTTCCCCCCCTCTCCTTTATTCATTTGCACTAATCTGCCCGTCTCCAAGAAAATAAGAGGAAGGATTTCCCATCCTGCCATCCACTGAACAAAGAACAGAAGAGGCTTTGAAAGGCCAAATGTAGGTTGTTTAGAGAGAAAAAAAAAATTACAAAACTGGAAAATATTCGTGCCATGAATGGCCCATGAATGGTTTACAGGCCACAACAGATGACCTAATTGCCTACAACCACGTGGGCTCAGTTTTGAGAGCCTCACTGTCTCCCCATCTCTGCACATAAGCGGAATATTTTATTTGAAACTGGAAGCTGACACGCTGAAGAAATCAGCTGTTGCTACGTTAGAAGGCATAGCCTGTCTCAGAAATTTTTTAAAGTCCTTAAGCAGACGATGAAGTGTCTCTTCTGGAAAAAAAAAAATACAGCATCCAGAATTTTTTTTTTAATTGAGCAACTGATTTAAAGCTGAACATATTTCTCTCATTTGAAAATAAAGGCATGCTGTGAAGGATGGAGAATATTCAGAAAGAATACAGTCGTGGTTGATATATTAAAAATCTGGTCCTTGCCCTTGACTTTCACATACCAAAAAAAAAAAAATCAACTGTCATCAAGTTTGGGATTTAAAATCTGTTTTCATCAGAGAAGCCTGTCTTCAGAGTGAGGGCATTTAAAGGACTTTAAATATTTTCACAGGGTCGCTTCATTTGAATCACATAAACTCTGTCTACAGGTTGTACAGTCCACAATACCCAGGCTGTAACAAAGGTTGAGAATCTGGAGTACCAATTAAAACGGAAGACCGGTGAGCCCCCTGCCAGATTCCAGGCACTTGAATATTTACTTTTGTGAGAACCGTCTCTGCGTCTTTGTTTTGTGGTCCAGGCATCAAAGCCCAATATTCTAAAGGGTTCTTACAGAGTTGCCTGCGTATTCTGAAAGCAACAAAATGTGTATAGACAGACAGGAAACACTCTAGTCTTTGTATGGAAACCAGAAGCTTTCCACAAATTACTGCAAAGGAAAAAAAAAAAAAATGAAAAGGCCAAGTTCAAAAATAAAAGAAAAACACCCATATACTTGCTGTCGGTCTACATGCCAGGCCAAAGAAATAACTTGACAATTCTGCACATGTATTCACTTGTGAATTTCACAGGATCATACCTGCTTTATGCTTCTTATGGAACAATTCCTCACTTATGGAGCATGTTACCTATTCTTAAGACTGGGATAAAAAATTACCTGGATAGCTGGATTTAGGGCTAAATGTACATTCAGCATTCTTTTATTTGGGAAAAAAAAATACAAAGGAACATTAACAATTCTTCCACCAAAGAAAAACATGTCAAAACACCTTGCAAACAGCATCAAAGCACGGCCGTTATTATGAAAAAGCAATGATCATTAACTCCCCGCTCGAAATCATACTGGTTTCCAAAAAATTTAACATGTCATTTTAATCCAGTGATTTAAAACTAATGAAGTAATTTTCCACTTGCTACATCCTGGCCCTCATTTTTTTTTTTCTTCCATGTCAAGGAAAATACTCTTTAAAAATTGTCAATTACATTTCTTTGGGTAATAGAATACTGAGGTTCTCATCTTGGGGGAGAAAATTATTTGCAGAGGCCTCTGTGAGACGCTTCTGTTTTGAATATCGGGGCACGTTTCTAAAATTCAATTTTATTTTAAATCTGGACATAAACGATGAATGCAACCATGTGCCATAAACGCCCGGCTTCCCAGACACACACCTTGTGTCGCATTCAAACACGGGGACCAACCCGGAGTATTTTCGAGATCGCTAGTAACCTCTTCCCAACAGCGGACGGGAGGCCTGCAACCAGTCCCTACCCCACCCCCAATGTGCCCCCACACACATGCAGATTTCGGGGCCATCAAAACCATTTCCCCTGACTCCGTCAGCCCCGAGGAAAAACGCTAAAGCATCTCCATTCAAATCACGGCGCTCTCCCAAGCAGCTGAGGTTGCTTTGTTCCACCGGGAAGTCAGGTCTCGACACCCCGGTCGTTTCATTTCTAGCCGAAGGAGGTGCCCAGCAGACGGTGCCTGACGCCTGCGCTTCTGTTCTGGCCTGCAGAGACCTCCACGGACTGGAAAATCGGCCCCGTGAGGATCACTAAGTCTCCCCAAACTTTTTTCTTCCTTTTTCTCTCTCCGCCACCCCACCTCCTTCTGCGTCCTGTTCCTCAAATCAGGGGACAAGCCTGACTCAGAAAAGATGCTAGGTCGGCACCACCTCGCATGGGGACACGGGGAAAATGGAACGCGCTCAGAAGGTGGAAACCGGGCCGGCCAGTGGATCCTTTCCAAAACTATAGGATATCACAGAAAGCTATTTCACCCCACTGACCAAAGAGAAGGAAAGGAAAAAGAAAAAGAAGGCAAATCAAAATGAAAGGAAGTAGCCACACTACCCCCTTGTGGATCCTGCTCGCAAGGACAGCACCTGCTTACTTCGCTGCTCCCCCCCCGCCCCCCGCCCCCGACACCCCTCACCCCAAATTTCTTAAGTTGGGTCCACCTGAAAGACGGGCTCGCCCAGGGACCCGCCCGCGCTCCGGCTTTCATACATTACGCGCGCAGCCGGGGCGCGCGCGAGATGCCAGCCTCAGCTCCAGGTTATGGGGTTGGGGGGGTCCACCCCCACCCCGGACCCCCGAGACGCTGCCTGCTGCCCTCCTCCCCCACGCCAGCCCCAAAATAGCAACCTGGTGGCTCCAGAAATAAAGTAAAAAAAAATATATATTTTTTTAAAGAGGCCCACACCTGCTGGTCGGTTCCGAGGAATGAGTCCGAAGCCGAGGAAACCCGCAGCCAAAAAAAAAAATCAAACCCCGCTGAGAAAAGGGGTGGCGGGAGAGATGCAGAGGACGTCGTCCGAGCGCCCCTAGTCCTCCCGGCCGGACGTCCGTTCCCAGGGTGGTCCCCCGGCCGGGCCCCCGGTGGGAGGGGGTGGGAGGGGTGGTGGTGGCGGGGACCCCGGGACCCCGCCGATGCAGGAAGATCGGGTGAAGTGTGTGTGTGTGTGAGAGAGAGAGAGAGGCGCCGGAATGGTGCGCCCGGGCCCAGGGCTGCGCGGGGTACCCGCGTCCGGATCTGGAGGTGCAACACCACCACCCCCCCACCTCCGCAACCCGGGAAGGCCGCCCGGGAGGATTGGAGGGGAGAAGGCGAGCCTCCCGGGTTCTCGGCGGGAGGAAAACAGCCGGGGGGTCCAGGTCGGGGAGGGGGGGAATAGAGAGGGGCGCGTCTGGGAGACGGAAGGATGCGTGCGCGCCGGGAGGAGGCGGCGGGCGTCCTGGGGAGCCGGAGGGGGGCAGGCAACTGTCGTGCCTGGGGGCTGGGGGGTGGTTTGCAGCCGGGGAACCTCAGCCTCTCCTCCTTCCTCGAGCTCGCGACCCCCCCGCACCGTCTACAGCCGAGCGGCGCACACCCGCCCCCCGCCCCACCACCACCACCACCACCACCATCAACACCTCCCCAGCCCCGGTCCCCACCCCGCGCGCCCGCAGGTCCGGCCACGCAGGCCCGGGGGGCGGCCCGCCGCCGCCGCCGCCGCCTTGGGGAGGGGGCTGCTTTTTGCCAGGCTCTCCCAGCCCCTCACCCACCTCCGGGTACCCCCCTCCCCGCCGCCCCATCTCCAGCCACCACCCCCCCCACCCCGCCCAGGCGGCGGGTCTTGGCCACCAGTTCCGCCCGCTGGAGGTGGCGGCGTAACCAGGCCGAGGCGCGCGGGAATGCCTTGGCTGGGGGGGGGGGTGGGGGTGGGGGTGGCTGTTGCGGGGCGGGGTGGGGGGGACGAGGAGGTGGTCGGGACGAAATCGGATTGAAAGCGTGGGGAGGGGAGGGTGGGAGGAGAGCCGCCGGCTTTTAGGTCGGGGTGTGGGGCGCTTCCGTGGGCCCCAGTCTGTGGGGGTGGTCCTCAGATCCCACAGACTCCCGAGACCCCCAGCCCCTACCTGGGACGAAAGGGCTGGCCCGCCGCGCGCCCGGCGGCGGTGGTGGTGGTGGTGCTGATGGGGGGCGGGGGAGTGGGCTCTGCTCTAGAGAATCGGGGTCCTCCAAGGGGCTCGGATGGGGTCCGTCCGCACCCCCAACCCGAGACCCCGGCCCGGAGCGCCCCGCGCGGGTGCCCGCTGCTAAAGCAACTTTTGTGGTTCCTGGGGCCAAGCGGGCAGCCTTGGGGACCGTGCTGCGCGCGGGAGCCGCGTGCCCCTCGCACAGGTCCAGGCCAGACCCCCCCAACCCAGCTCCCCGAAGCAGTGAGACCAGCTCCCCCCGCCACCAGCCGCCCCCGACTCGCTTCCCCTCAACACCCTCCACCTCTCGCCGCTGGCTTTTTCTCCCAGCCCACACGCACGGGAAGAAGATTGAGGGGTGCAGGTAGCCCGCCCCCCTCTTCCCCCACCCCCACCCCCCCAGCTTGGCAGAAACCGCGCGGAGCTAACCATCAATCCGTCTTCACCCCGGGGTCTCCAGCGCGCCCCGGGTCGCTGCCCAGCAAACCCCAGCCCGGTCCTAATCAGTCACGCGCGTTATTCAGTGCATCACACAAGCCCGTCATCTGCTCTCAAGGCCAGCAGAGGAACGAAGGGAGGGGGGGAAAAAAAAAGGAAAATCGGTTAATGCAAACCCAGCCAAGCCTGCTTTTTTTTTTTTTCCCCCCTCTCCCTGGTTAACCCAAAAAATAAAATAAAATAAAATGCACCCCAGGAGGTAGCAGCTGACAGTTTTCCTTAAAGAAGGAGGAAGGCAAAAAAAAAAAAAAAGGCCGTGGCTGCTCACAGTTTCCATTAAGTCCTCCAGGCTGCCTCACCAGTCCCGCTTTGCAGAGAGCTAGCGCTTCGGTCTTTCTCTCCCTGTACTGCAGATATATTTTTTTTTTCTCCCCCTTCCTCTCTCGGCCACACTCTTCTCTGTTTATTTGTATGTAACACAGCGCTACTTTGTAAACAGCAAACACGGCCCCGGCGCCGTTCAAACAGCTGACTGCAGCCAAAAGGCTTCCAACCCCACGGTGGTATATCGCGATTTTTCTAAGTCAAAAGAAAAATAATAATAATAATATAACGTTTGTGTCGAGATGTGCACGGAGCTGGCAGACGACATGCATGTCCACACTCCCACCCACACCTAAGAAATGGAGCGACAGATGAAAGTCCTATTCAAATTTTCAAAATGAGGGAAAAAATAATTTTAAAAAAATATCGGATGAAGTGAAGCGCAAACGTTAGCAATCAGGCTTACTAGCATCTTTTTCTGGGATGCACACACGAGTCCAATCGTTAAAAAAGGGGGGAGGGGAGGGGGCTTTAAATGAAAAATAACCCAGAGACGTGTATCTTAAAACGGCACCTACCTCAGCCGTGGAGAAGCCGCATCGGTTCTGAGTGTTCCTGTTAGGCATCCAGATTTTTCCAGGGAACCCTGACTGATGCTTATGATTCAGGAGGATGTGTATAAGTCCAGCCGCCTGGGGTTCTGTCGAATCCCAACCAGATTTGCACACCGTCCCCCACCCCCAACCCACGTCCCCAAAGGAATGCGAGGACCACCGACCCCGGCCTTTGGCAGGAAAATTCGGTGTTTGTGGCGTAAATAGTCTGACGGGCAGGAAGAAACGGGGACGCAGGCGGAGCTCGAAGGGCAACGTGAGGTCTGAATAAGCGCTCTGTACGGAGAGACAGAGACCCGGGATGCAAGAAAGAGAGAGAGATTGAAGCGAAAGGTCCTGATGGCTCCCAGCTCGCCCTCTGCTATTGGACCAAACTGAATGAAATTTACAAAGCCAGCAGCCAATAGATCTCCGCAGTCGGCCCCGTCACTACAGAAACCAAATCCGCAGCTACAAAGCGCTTGCAAAGAGCAGCTAATCCCAGTGCAAACCAGCTGGAACGGAGAGATTCCCCGGGTGTGCCGGGGTGGTGGAACAGGTGAGCCGCGTCTCCCCGGGCCCCCAGTGCCCGAAGCGCGGGGGTTGGGTGGCGGGGGGGGAGGTGAGAGCTTCTTGCGCTCCTCCGGCACCCTTCGGAGACGGCAAACGTGCCGCTGTATTTGCAAACAGCTTTAACCCTTTCCTGCCGGGCTAGGCGAGAGCGAGAGCGCCAGCGGTGGTAGCGATTCCCTGGGCGTCAGGCAGACTAAAGTGCTACTGTTTCCTGACTGATGGTAATGGGAAGCGATGACACAGAGATACATAGATGAACATATAGATACATACACACAGTCACAGACACACAGACCAACACACAGATACACACACAGTCACAGACACACAGACCAACACACAGATACACACACATAGTCACAGGCACACAGACCAACACACAGATACACACACACAGTCGCAGACACACAGACCAACACACAGATACACACACAGAAAGTCACAGACAGATACACAGACCAACACACAGATACACACACACAGTCACAGACACACAGACCAACACACAGATACACACACAGTCACAGACAGATACACAGACCAACACACGGATACACACACATAGTCACAGACACACAGACCAACACACAGATACACACACAGTCACAGACAGATACACAGACCAACACGGATACACACACATAGTCACAGACACACAGACCAACACACAGATACACACACAGTCACAGACAGATACACAGACCAACACACGGATAAATACACACGGTCACAGATACACACACACAGTCACAGACAGAGACACTGACCAACACACAGATACACACACAGTCACAGACAGAGACACTGACCAACACACAGATACACACACACATAGTCACAGACAGACACACAGACCTACACACAGATACACACACAGTCACAGACAGATACACAGACCAACACACAGATACACACACAGTCACAGACAGAGACACTGACCAACACACAGATACACACACAGTCACAGACAGACACACAGACCAACACACAGATACACACACATAGTCACAGACACACAGACCAACACACAGATACACACACAGTCACAGACAGATACACAGACCAACACACGGATAAATACACACGGTCACAGATACACACACACAGTCACAGACAGAGACACTGACCAACACACAGATACACACACACATAGTCACAGACAGACACACAGACCAACACACAGATACACACACAGTCACAGACAGATACACAGACCAACACACAGATACCTAGACACAGTCACAGACAGACGCACAGACCAACACATAAGATACATACACACAGTCACAGACAGATACACACAGTCACAGACAGATACACAGACCAACACACAGATACACACACATAGTCACAGACACACAGACCAACACACAGATACACACACAGTCACAGACAGAGACACTGACCAACACACAGATACACACACAGAAAGTCACAGACAGATACACAGACCAACACACAGATACACACACATAGTCACAGACACACAGACCAACACACAGATACACACACAGTCACAGACAGAGACACTGACTAACACACAGATACACACACATAGTCACAGACACACAGACCAACACACAGATACACACACAGTCACAGACAGATACACAGACCAACACACAGATACACACACAGTCACAGACAGAGACACTGACCAACACACAGATACACACACATAGTCACAGACACACAGACCAACACACAGATACACACACAGTCACAGACAGATACACAGACCAACACACGGATACATACACACGGTCACAGATACACACACACAGTCACAGAGACACTGACCAACACACAGATATACACACACATAGTCACAGACAGACACACAGACCAACACACAGATATACACACACATAGTCACAGACAGACACACAGACCAACAAACAGATACACACACAGTCACAGACAGATACACAGATGAACACATAGATACATACACACAGTCACAAACAGATACACAGACCAACACACAGATACCTAGACACAGTCACAGACAGACACACAGACCAACACATAAGATACATACACGCAGTCACAGACAGATACACAGACCAACACACAGATACACACATATAGTCACAGACACACAGACCAACACACAGATACACACACACAGTCACAGACACACAGACCAACACACAGATACACACACAGTCACAGACAGAGACACTGACCAACACACAGATACACACACAGAAAGTCACAGACAGATACACAGACCAACACACAGATACACACACATAGTCACAGACACACAGACCAACAGACAGATACATACACAGTCACAGACAGATACACAGACCAACACACAGATACACACATATAGTCACAGACACACAGACCAACACACAGATACACACACACAGTCACAGACAGAGACACTGACCAACACACAGATACACACACAGAAAGTCACAGACAGATACACAGACCAACACACAGATACACACACATAGTCACAGACACACAGACCAACAGACAGATACACACACAGTCACAGACAGATACACAGACCAACACACGGATAAATACACACGGTCACAGATACACACACACAGTCACAGACAGAGACACTGACCAACACACAGATACACACACACATAGTCACAGACAGACACACAGACCTACACACAGATACCTAGACACAGTCACAGACAGACACACAGACCAACACATAAGATACATACATGCAGTCACAGACAGATACACACAGTCACAGACACATACACAGACCAACATACAGATACACACACATAGTCACAGACAGATACACAGACCAACACACGGATACATACACACAGTCACAGACACACAGACCAACACACAGATACAAACACAGAAAGTCACAGACAGAGACACAGACCAACACACAGATACACACACAGTCACAGACAGAGACACAGACCAACACACAGATACATACACACAGTCACAGACAGATACACAGACCAACACACAGATACACACACAGTCACAGACAGAGACACAGACCAACACACAGATACATACACACAGTCACAGACAGATATACAGACCAACACACAGATACATACACACAGTCACAGACAGAGACACAGACCAACACACAGATACATACACACAGTCACAGACAGAGACACAGACCAACACACAGATACACACACAGTCACAGACAGATACACAGATGAACACATAGATACATACACACAGTCACAAACAGATACACAGACCAACACACAGATACACACACATAGTCACAGACAGATACACAGACCAACACACGGATACATACACACAGTCACAGACACACAGACCAACACACAGATACACACACAGTCACAGACAGATACACAGACCAACACACGGATACATACACATAGTCACAGACAGAGACACTGACCAAAACATAGATACATACACACAGTCACAGACACACAGACCAACACACAGATACAAACACAGAAAGTCACAGACAGATACACAGACCAACACACAGATACACACACAGTCACAGACAGAAACACAGACCAACACACAGATACACACACATAGTCACAGACACACAGACCAACACACAGATACACACACAGTCACAGACAGAGACACAGACCAACACACAGATACACACACAGTCACAGACAGAGACACAGACCAACATACAGATACACACACATAGTCACAGACACACAGACCAACACACAGATACATACACAGTCACAGACAGAGACACAGACCAACACACGGATAAATACACACGGTCACAGACAGATACATACATCAACACATAGATACATAGCCATAGATAGATACAAAGATGGACAGGCAGACAGACTGACAAGTATGTTACCATTTCTGCTTGGTACTGGGAAGCAGTGACATGTAGATTAATTCATAGATAGATACCTGGGTAGGCAAACAGACTGACGAAACCTGTTACTGTTTCTGGATGATGTTGGGTTTGTCTTTGTTTCTTTCTCTTTAGTCGCTAAGCTGTGTCAGACTCTTGCGACCCCGTGGATTGTAGCCCGCCAAGCTCGTCTGTCCATGGGATTCTCCAGGCAAGAATACTGGAGTGGTTTGCCATTCCCTTCTCCCGGGGAGCTTCCCGATCCAGGGATCGAACTCCGGTCTCCTATTCTTTATCTACGGAGCTGCTGGGAAGCAATGACATGTAGATAGAAGCATGAATAGATAATACATAGAAGGATGGATAGAAAGATGGAAGGTTGGATAGATGGATGGACTGATGCATGGACAGAGAGATAGATAGATACCTATATACATACAGTGATACACAGATGGATACATAGATAGCTATCTGTATCCATCTGTATAACAAAATGAACATGAAGACCCGTAAAGGACAAAACCTGTTTTCTGTCCAGGTGATGGGCTAATATTAATCCCTTTTGGGGTTTGTTTCTTATACGTAAGAATGTATGGTTCTGATGAATAAAATACGCAATGGTTCTTATGAATAAAGTACTGAAGACACTGGTGGCGTCTGTCATGTACTTTGAAACGTCGCTCTTCACTTTTGCAATCTAGGAGTTCATCTTTTCCAGCCAACTACACGCTTGTTGATAGGACCTGGTTTTCATCGCTGGGTTGAGGTGAGTCGGCTGTCCACTGGCTGATATCTGAGGCTTACTGCCCACAAGGTGGAGAAGGCTGTAGAGTGTTGTGGCAAGCTGCACACAGATTCCCAAACTCGATTCCTAGGGTTCCAGTGGCCTGTGACCTTCGGGGCGTGTGCCAAGATGCTTTGTCTGGGTTTCTGCCTCTGTGACGTGGAGCAGATGAAAGCAATCCCCTCATGATATCCTTGTGATAACTGATACAGGGCTCAGGCATGTAAGATGCTGTAAATAAACGTTTGCTTCTGTTAATAACCTAATTTTGTAGACCTATGGCTTTATGTCTTGGAGGAAAAAGATGATGTCTCCTATCCCTATGACATGCTCACACGTGCTCCCGAATCCCATCTGCTGTCATATTCGGTGTGATGGCACAGTTAGGGATTCCTCACAAGTTTTCAGAGAAAGACACTTGGGCGACACAGCCAGTAGAGGGAAAGGTGATGTACACTGACTTAGGGGACCCAGTTTAAGATCAAGTGTGTGATCTGTGGTAGCTGTAACCTACTGGAAAGTCTGTTAGGGTCGGTGAACTTTAGGGAATAGATCCTTTAAACAGAGATTAAAATAGCTCTCCTGTGGGTCCCTCGGGATGGCTAATGAGATAATATGCATGAAAACACCCTTTACCAAAAAGAGCTGTATATCTCATATGCATAAAGAACTTACTATTTTGATCACTTATTTAATACATTATATGTACACAATAGATATACAATCTAATAATAGAAGAAACTTACATATGATTTATATACATATTTATTTTCTTCTATCATTGAATAGATATTTAAGATCCAATAAAAGTATCGTCAATAATAGCTTTCCTTCCAAAGTAGTAAAACATGTAACTTCAGATACAAAGGGCTTCCCTTTGCGGCTCAGCTGGTAAAGAATCCGCCTGCAATGTGGGAGACCTGGGTTCAATCCCTGGGTTGGGAAGATTCCCCCGGAGAAGGGAAAGGCTACCCACTCCAGTATTCCAGCCTGGAGAATTCCACGGACTGTATGGTCCATGGGATTGCAAAGAGTTGGACACGACTGAGCCACTTTCAGATACGAAAATATAGATATATACAGAGGTGTCGTTATAAACAAGGAAGGCATGGCAACCTACTCCAGTATTCTTGCCTGGAGAATCCCATGGACAGAAGAGCCTGGCAGGATTAAAGTCTTTGGGGTCGCAAAGAGTCGGACAGAACCGAAGCAACTAAGAATGCATGCACACAGGCATACACACAAACATACATCCTTCCTAAGGTGGAGTTTAGAAGCAGAGCCTCAAGTCAAACACAAAGCTTACAGCAGGCCCGAAAGTCATTGGCTTTGCCAAGAAAGTGTGAATTAACTGATTTATTTATAAATTTATCAAGTGTATCCTGAGCACAAGCATAACGCTAAGAAGGAAAAATGTGTGTGTGAGTAACACCCATCCATTTATTTCAGAAGACACAAACAGTCCAGTGGATAAGGGAGCCAACAGCATTAGAAATGAAAAAAAAAAAAAAGAGTAGCTGAAGTTGTGGAAATACCTGTGATGCATGAATTCACAGGGATCCATGGAAGTGGAAATGAAGGAGAAAGCTGTGAAGGGACTGCAACAGACCAGAGCAGACCTGACCCCATGTTGAATCGAATCCTTCCGGTTTAATCTTTGTGCTCTATTTCCTGGGCTCCCTCACACTGGCTCCGCCCCTTTGGTGAAACAATCTTGCCTATTGCCTGAAATATACAATACAGGACATCCACAAGGCTCTGCCTTCCAGGCCTGAACCTTTGAAGGTATAATAAAAGTTGCAGAATGGAAACTTTTGCATATAATAAAATACGGAAACTTCTGCATATATTCAAAGTTGCAGAATGGAAACAAGGGTAGGGAGTTGCTGGCAGTGTGGTGGTGAGGACGGGGCATTTTCAAGACCTTGGGAAGGGTTCCAACCCTAGTTTGGGGAACTGAGATCCCATGAGCTGTGCTGGGGGAATCGAAAGGGACAGAGAAAGGGAGAAAGGAAGGAAGGAAAAAAGAAAAAAAAAATCGTCTTGTTGGAATTTCTTAGGAACACTGTGACCAGATCTACTTACATGGACAGCTGTATGAAGAAAGGATTCTGTCACCAAAAAGTGTGCAAGAAGCAGCAACACTCCATGTTCATTTAGTAAAACACATACAGATACATAAGGAGAGCTAGTGAAAACCTGCTGTATTGCACAAGGAGCTCAGCTCGGTGCTCTGTGATGGCCTAGAGGGGTGGGATGCGGGGAGGACAAGGAGGGGATATATGTGTGTGTATATATATATGTATATGAGAGAAGGCAATGGCATCCCACTCCAGTACTCTTGCCTGGAAAATCCCGTGGACGGAGGAGCCTGGTAGGCTGCAGTCCATGGGGTCACTAAGAGTCGGACACGACTGAACAACTTCACTTTGACTTTTCACTTTCGTGCATTGGAGAAGGAAATGGCGACCCACTCCAGTATTCTTGCCTGGAGAATCCCAGGGACGGGGCAGCCTGGTGGGCTGTCGTCTATGGGGTCGCACAGAGTCGACACAACTGAAGTGACTTAGCAGCATATATATATGACTGGTAGGGCTTTCCTGTCGTTCAGACAGTACAGAAATCTGCCCCTAATGCAGGAGACCTGGGTTCATTTCCTGGGTCGGAAAGAACCCTTGGAGAAGGGAAAGGCTACCCACTCCAGTATTCTGCCTGGAGAATCCCATGGACAGAGGAGCCTGGCAGGGCTACAGTCCACGGGGTCACAAAGAGTCAGACACACCAGAGCATGCACACATAATATTATATAATAGAGAGGTGTTATATATTATGTGTAAGTTTGTATTTTAAAATATACATATATAATTTTAATGTATTTATGTAATGACAATGGGAATATATAGGCATTCAGTTCAGTTCAGTCACTCAGTCGTGTCCGACTCTTTGCAACCCCATGGACTGCAGCACACCAGGCCTCCCTGTCCATCACCAACTCCCAGAGCTTACTGAAACTCATGTCCATTGAGTCAGTGATGCCATCCAACCATCTCATCCTCTGTCGACCCCTTCTCCTCCCGCCTTAAATCTTTCCCCAGAATTATAAAAATGAAGTGAAAGTGAACTCGCTCAACTGTGTCCAATTCTTTGCGACCCTGTGGACTATAGCCCACCAGGTTCCTCCATCCATGGAGTTTTCCAGGCAAGAGTAGTGGAGTGGGTTGCCATTTCCTTCTTCCAGCATCGTACCTCAGACATACTACAGGTTCCGTTCCAGACCTCCAGGATAAAGTGAATGTCTAAATAAAGTCAAGAGATGGTTTGATTTCCCAGCGCACAGAAAAGTTATGTTTACCTTTGAGTGTAGTCTGTTAATTATGCAATAGGGTTATGTCTTTAAAAATGCCCATCCTTTCATTAAAAAATACTTGATTCTAAAAAATGCTCTCTAGCCTCTGAGCCTTCAGCGAGTTGTAGAAGTGACATCAATGATCATCAATCACAGCTACTGTCACAAATATAATAGCAATGAAAAGGTACGAAATATTCCAAGGAGGACCAAGTACAGAGGATGAGATGGTTGGATGGCATCACCGACTCCATGGACATAAATTTGAACAAGGTCTGCGAGTTGGTGATGGACAGGGAAGCCTGGTGTGCTGCACTCCATGGGGTCACAGAGAGTCAGACACAACTGAGCGAATGAACTGAACTGAACTGAAGAAGTACCAAAATGGGACGTGAAATGATCAAATACTGTTGGAAAAATAGCCCTGATAGATGTTCTTGAAGCAGGGTTGCCACAAACCTCCAGTTTGTTAAAAAAAAAAAAAAAGCAATATCTATGAAGTAAAATGAAGCAGAGTGCAATAAAATGAGGTATGTCTATATAGCATTATATATGACATATATAGACTTATACATACATATGGACATGAGTTTGAGCAAACTCCAGGAGATAGTGATGGACAGGGAAGCCTGGCATGCTGCAGTCCATGGGGTCAGTCATGAGCTACTGAACTGAAATGATGACATAATTATTATGTTTTATATAATCCTTCTCTATTGTATACTATATAAATATACATACATCATTTATATGTATATAGATTGTAGATTGTAGACAGATGTTTATATTTCCGTAAAAGTTGATTGGTTCCTGATTCTGTCCCTGTATTCTTGTTCGGTGTATACACACGACTTCTCTTCCTAATTTATACCCTATACTTTAGCTGTGCTGTGCTCTTCTTGGTTGCTGAGTTGTGTCCAACTCTTTGAGACCCCGTGGACTGCAGCCTGCCAGGCTCCTCTGTCCATGGAATTCTCCAGGCAAGAATCCTGGGGTGGGTTGCCATGCCCTCCTCCAGCGGATCTTCACAACCCAGGGATCAAACTCAGGTCTCCCACACTGCACGCAGATTCTTGGCCATCTGAGCCACCAGGGAAGCCCAAGAATACTGGAGTGCACAGCCTATCCCTTCTCCAGGGGACCGTCCCAACTCAGGAATTGAACCGGGGTCTCATGCACTGCAGGTGGATTCTTTTCCAGCTGAGCCACTAGGGAAGCCCATACTTCAGAGAGTCATATTTAAAAAGAAAGAACTTTATCACTGAGGGGACAAATTAAGAAATGGCCTGCTGCTGCTGCTGCTGCTGCTAAGTAGCTTCAGTCGTGTCCAACTCTGTGCGACCCCTGAGATGGCAGCCCACCAGGCTGCCCCATCCCTGGGTTTCTCCAGGCAAGAACACTGGAGTGGGTCGCCATTTCCTTCTCCAATGCATGAAAGTGAAAAGGGAAACTGAAGTCGCTCGGTCATGTCCGACTCTGAGCGACCCCATGGACTGCAGCCTACCAGGCTTTTCCGTCCATGGGATTTTCCAGGCAAGAGTACTGGAGTGGGGTGCCATTGCCTTCTCCGAAGAAGTGGCCTCAGATCAGATCAGTCGCTCAGTCGTGTCCGACTCCCCTCAACCCCATGAATCACAGCACACCAGGCCTCCCTGTCCATCACCAACTCCCAGAGTTCACTGAGACTCAGGTCCATCCAGTCAGCAATGCCATCCAGCCATCTCATCCTCTGTCATCCCCTTTTCCTCTTGCCCCCAATCCCTCCCAGCATCAGAGTATTTTCCAATGAGTAAACTCGTCGCATGAGGTGGCCAAAGTACTGGAGTTTCAGCTTTAGCATCATTTCTTCCAAAGAAATCCCAGGGCTGATCTCCTTCAGAATGGACTGGTTGAATCTCCTTGCAGTCCAAAGGACTCTCAAGAGTCTTATCCAACACCACAGTTCAAAAGCATCAATTCTTCGGCGCTCAGCCTTCTTCACAGTCCAACTTTCACATCCATACACGACCACAGGAAAAACCATAGCCTTGACTAGACGTGGCCTAGATGTGCCTTATTCATTGAAGCAAAGAGCCTTCTGTCTTGTTATGACCTGTACCCACTACGCCAGTAGGGAAATGGAACAACTCTGGTGAACGCAATATGGTTTAAAACTTTATTGTTAATAAAATGAAGCTGACCATAAAATTATTAGTATCATTGCTCTCTCGTACCTTTTCAACCTCAAGGTTCATTATGGAATCTTTTCTTTAAAATAATCATTTCCTTGTTTAGTCCTTCCCTGGGAAGAGGAAGAAGGTATTCCAAATTGTGCTTTGCATGTGTGGTTCTTTAGTTGCTCAGTCGTGTCCAACTCTTTGCAATCCCGTGGACCGTAGCCCGCCAGGCTCCTCTGTCCATGGGATTCTCCAGGCAAGGATACTGGAGTGGGTTGCCATTTCGTCCTCCAGGGGATCTTCCGGACCCAGGGATTGAGCTCATGTATCCTGCAGTGGCAGGTGGATTGTTTACCACTGAGCCACAAGGGAAGTCCGCCAGGGAAGCTTTGCAGGTGACTTGTACACAGAAGTGGATTTGCGTGCCTCTGGAATCAAAGCAGGAAGATGTATATTTACACCAACGGATTAGTTTTAAAGAGGGACCAGCTTCTGCTCTAAGACACTGGTACGTGAATAAAAAGGTAATATTCTCCTGGAACAGCCATGACCCAAATTATACAGAAAACAGCCCAACGTGTGAAATATCTTCCTATCCAGAAACTGATGTAAAATATGGTAGAAATGAACACACCTACAAAGCGGAAACAGACTCACATAGCGATCAGACTTGTGGTTTACAAGGAAGAGATAGGTGGGTAGGGGAGGCAAGGCCTGGGGGTTGGGGATTAACATATGCAAACTATTATATATAGGACGGACAAAGAATGCCCTCCTGTACAGCACAGGGAACTCTATTCAATGCCCTGTGATCAACCATCATAAGAAAGAATGCAAAAAAGAATGGATATGCGTGTATAACTGAGTCATAGTGCTGTACAGCAGAAATGGACACAAGATTATAAATAAAATAAGATTGTAAATCAACTATGCCTCAATTGAAAAAAAAAAAGAGAGAGAGCGAAAGAAACTGATGTTGCTTTTTGGCTAAATCCTGGTGAAGAGCTGAAATGCTCAGTCCAACAGCCTGTGACAAACTGAATTCCCACGCACAGAACGGCAAAAGTGGGCCCTTCCCCTACTGAATTCTGCGCTGAGATTCCAGCCTCAACTGTTACCCAGATCGCAGCCTATGAGAACAGCTAGCACCAGGGCACTCCGCGGAGGTATACTCCGGTTGTCGCCAGGATGCTTCCCAGCCTCCGGAGCTGCGAATTTGTCACACTGTGACAGATAGCTGGGTTGTTTCAACACAGAGGGCTGCCTGAACATAGGCAAGATGGATATGGAGGTGGAGGGTGGTCACCAAGCTGAAGCAAGCAGGGATTGTAAAAGGGGGCGTCCAGTGGTTAAAGAGTCCTCCTTGCAATGCAGTAGATGCAGGTTCGATTCCCAGTCCGGGAAGAGCCCCCACGATCTGCAGGGCAACTGAAGCCCATCGGCCATAACCACTGAGCCTAAACTCTAGAGCCCACAAGCCTCAACCACTGAGTCCAGGTGCCAATAGGGAAATGGAACAACTCTGGCAAATGCAAAATGATTTATAAACCTTTATTGTTAATAAAAATGAGGTTGATCATAAAATTACTAGTACCATCGCTGGATTGTACACTTGTCAACCTCAACGTTCTGAAGCTGGGGCTTCAGCCACTTCTGAAGCCTGTGCACTTAGAACCCGTGCTTTGCAACAGGAGAAGTCACCGCAATGAGAAGCCCACGCCCCTCAGCTGGAGAAAAGCCCGTGCAGCAAAGGAGACCGATTACAACCCAGAAAATAAATAAACATAAATATTTTTTTAAAAAAAGAACGTTGACCAAGTCAAACCAGGATGCTAAAGATCTCACAGCTTGCAGCGTGATGGGGACGGCTCTTTCAAGGGACAGCGCAGATGAACACACCAGATGAAGAAATACATCATCTGCCTGTGAAGCCTGACAAAAGGTTATCAAATTAGGGCGAGGCAGGACCTGACAAGTAGATCTGTAATTCCTGCAACCGGCAGAATAGACGGTGTGCGCTCTGGCTGACCATTGTTTTAACCCTCATCAACAGGCTCCTGGGTGTGCACCACAGCCCTCTCATCATGGGATGACAGAGGACCCTCCCTCCGTCCGGTCAGCTCTGTGTGCTCACCAGCGTGTCGGGGCCTTGGGGATGCTACCTTTCAGTGGCAAAGGATGTATAGTGTCTTGATAGAATCACTCACGCCCCTCTCCCCCACGTCTTCCTGTACGCAAAACTCACCATTCGACCTCCTCCGCTTTCAACGTAGGTTGATCCTCTGCTAGAATGTAAACCAGCTGCTTCTGGTGGCATCTAGAAAGTACGTGTGTGTGTGTGTGTGTGTGTGTGTGTGTGTGTGTCTTGTCCCCTGTAGGCTGCATTTAGAAGTCTATCCTTTATGCCTCACTTTAAAAAGGCTTGCTACTTTTTAGAGCTACCACGGTTGATCCAGGAGTCCCACTTCTGAGCATATGTCCAGAAAAGACAAAAACTAAAAGAGAAAAGATAAGTGAACCTCAGTGCTCACAGCAGCCCTATTTACACTAGCCCAGGCATGGAAGCAGCCTACACGTCCAGGGACAGAAAAATAGATAAAGAAGATGTGGTACATATACGCAGTGGAATATTACTCAGCCATGAAAAAGGAATGAAATGGTGCCATTTGCAGCAACACAGACGGATCTAGAGATGATCACACTGAGTGATGTTAAGTCAGGCAGAGAAGCAGAAGTATCATATGATGTCACTTATATGTGGAGCTTAAAAATGATACAATTACCCTTATTTACAAGGTAGAAATATACCCACGGACTTAGAGAACAAAGTCATAATTACCAAAGGGGAAATGGGGAGGGATGAATTAGGAGTTTTGGATCAGGAAATCTAAACGACGACAGAGCATACAGAACTGTGTTCAATATCTTATAAAAACCTAAAGAATTTGAAAAATATATATATTTACATATGTATATATACAGCTGGATCACTTTGCTGTCTACATAAAAGTAACACAACATTGTCAATTTGTTGTAAACCAAATATGTTGCTGTTGTCCAGTCGCTCAGTCGCGTCTGACTCTTTGCGACCCCACGGACTGCAGCACGCCAAGCTTCCCTGCCCTTCACCATCTCCCGGAGTTTGCTCAAACTCATGTCCATTGAGTTGGTGATGCTATCTAGCCACTTCATTCTCTGCCACCCCCTTCTGTTTTTGCCTTTGATCTTTCCCAGCATTCGGGTCTATGCTGCTGCTGCTGCTGCTAAGTTGCTTCACTCGTATCCGACTCTGTGCCACCCCATAGACGGCAGCCCACCAGGCTCCCCCGTCCCCCCAAAAAAAGGTTTGTTGTGTTTTGGCTTTAGCTTCATCTTTTTCACTTGGCTTTCTTTTCATAGATTGGGCAGATCCCTCCAAAAACCTCAGTGGAAATCTACTGGGAAGGATGGATGTTACTCTGTCTTCCCAGGAGGGTTGAGGTTTCCATATCCTCGGGTAAACCACAGTGAAGTCATCTGCCAAAGTGATCTCATCCCACGTTATAGCCACGAGCCTTCTGATAGGAGGGGAAGTCACACGACTTTATTAATAATGCGAAAGGGTTGAAGTCTTGCATGGAGATGCAATTTTGCCCACCGCATCTCCAGTCTGTAGTCAACCTCAAATGTTGCTAGCATCATCAAGGTATCTGTCCCTAGATCCTAGACGGTGATTATAAACAAGTCCTCTCTGACAGCAACTGGGGATCAACAGTCTTTAACGGGAGTACCCAGCCCGTGGGCTGTGAGACTACACAGCCATACATGTATGTTGGCCGATTTAAAGAACATAAAGATTACTTACAGATCATATTTTTGAAGTTTCTTTTCTGGACCATTTTTAAAGTCTTGGCTGAATCCATTTTCTCTTTTGTTGGCTTTTTTTTGGAGGGTGGGGAGCATCTCAAGGCATGTGCGTTCTTATCTTCCCCAACACGGATTGAAGCCACACTCTCTGCATTGGGAGGCGAGGTCTTAACCACTGGACCACCACAGAAGTCCCGAGATTGTATTTTTAAAAATAACTGTGTTCTTTCTTTTTGGGTGTGCTGGGTCTTTGTTTCTGCGTGGATTTGTCCCTCGTTGTGCTGAGCTGGGGGACGGGGAGGTTACTTTCGAGTTGCGGTGGGCCAGCTTGTCGTTGCGGTGGCTTCTCCTGTTGGGGAGCAGGGGGTTCCAGAGCACAGGCTCAGGAGTTGTGGGGCACGGGTTTTATTTGCTCCATGGCATGACAGGATCCTCCAGGACCAGGGGCTGAACCTGTTATCTCCTGCCTCGGCAGGTGGATTCTTTATCACTGAGCTACCTGGGAAGCCCACCTCAGTTGTAATCTTTCTTAGATCACATGAGAAGTGAGTGTCAGCGTATTCAGGGCAAAGGACCGCTCCATCGCGTTCTCTCTCTGTCTCTCTCTCAATCAGTCACATACTCACACGTGCGTGAGCGTGCACACACACACATGCACACGCTTTTCCCTGCACAGGACTGGGCAGCCCAGACCAAGGGTTCTATCTTCGAGCAAGTTTTCTTGTTCCTTGCAGGAACCTCACAGGTCCTTCTGGGTTTCAGGCTGAATCACCTTTCCCCCTTGAGAACCGTGAGCATCCTTAGTCCTCGGCCTCCCCCAGGCCCATCCATGTGTCCACAGGCTCCCAGAGTCACCCCCTCCCAGGAAAGCCTCCCTTAGCCGGGCTCCAGGCCCCTGCAGCTCCCCTGAAAAGCTGGGGCATAGGACACTCAGAGGTTGAGGAGAGCCCAGCCTGAGACGTTTTGGCCCCAAAACAATCAGTGTGGTGTGTTTCTCTCTTCTGTTGCTGAGAACATTATTTCAACATGTATACATTTATGTTTAAAGATTCCACGATCCTTATAACCTATTCCTTTAGTCTGTCTTCATTCGCTTTTACGGATAGCACCGGCCTCAAGCAATGGAGATGTTTTTTAGCCTCGGATGCCCTCGGGTCATTCCGACTGGTCGGTTCCCCCAAGGCTTCCGACAGCACTTCTAACATTTGCAGAAAGACTGCCCCAGAGAAATCTCCCCTTTCATCTGTCTGCTCTGTAACAACAGGACCAAGCCACCACTTACAGCCCACAAGATTCCAGCTAGTCCTCACAGGGCACTTGAAATGAGAAGGGCAGAGACATCACTTGGCTGACCAAGGTCAGCATTTTCACAGCTATGGTTTTTCCAGGAGTCATGTACCGATGTGAGAGTTGGACTGTAAAGAAAGTTGAATGCTGAAGAATTGATGCTTTTGAACTATGATGTTGGAGAAGACTCTTGAGAGTCCCTTAGACAGCAAGGAGATCCAACCAGTTCATCTTAAAAGAGATAAGTCCTGAATATTCATTGGAAGGACTGATCTTGAAGCTGAAGCTCCAATACTGATCCGATGAGCCGACTCGTTGGACAAGATCCTGATGCTGGGAAAGACTGAAGGCAGGAGGAGAAGGAGACGACAGAGGATGAGATGGTTGGATGGCATCACCAACTCCATGGACCTGAGTTTGAGTAAACTTCAGGAGTTGGTGATGGACAGGGAGGCCCGGTGTGCTGTGGTCCACGGGGTCGCAAAGAGTCGGACACGACTGAGCGACTGAACGAGAGACACGCTCTTCCTGGGGCTCATCAGTGTGCCCCACGAGTGTCTTGTCAGAGTGGCAGAGCTGTCTCTTCTCCAGTGACTGATTCCTCAAACGTGGTTTCTTTCAAACCACTTTCTTTTCTTTATAAAGGACACACGCTTTCACATCTCACTGAACTCAGACGCCCAGTGGTGGCTTGGAAGCTACGGAAGACGGTTGCAGAATTCTTAGAGAAAACAAACTTTTTCTTGGCTCATTTCTTAAAGTTGTCGGGTATCCACCACACATTTGATTTCAGTTTATTTCCACAGTCAGGCCTTTTGTTATCATGGTGTTTGCTGAGTGTGTGCTAAGTCACTCGGTCATGTCCAACTGTGCGACCCCATGGACTGTAGACCCGCCAGGCTCCTCTGTCCACGGGATTCTCCAGGGAAGAATACCGGAGTGGGTTGCCACGGGAGGGCTACAGCTCATGGGGTCCCAAAGAATCGGACACGACTGAGCAACTAACCGTACAGTGAATAAGAAAAGTGGTGATTTCTACTGGTTTAGAAAAACGGGAACCAGAATGATTCAAATGATGTCTTTGCTTTGCGTTTCCTATCCTATTAAACCTGGCTTTTTGCATCTATACCCTGTACCACCTGAAGCTCAGTAAACCCCTGTATCTTCCACTTGGGCTGTAATCACTCAGTGCTAAAGCCCTCACTGCAATTGCCCCCAAAAATAACCAAAAAGAGAAACTAAAACCAAAAATAACTTGGCAGGACAGACAGTAGGAAGAACACAATTTCTTCCTTCATACTTTGAGCTGCAAGTATGATACTGAGCACTCGGGATACTCAATCTGAGCTGATATAACTGAATAACAAAAAGGGACTCGATCGAAAAATGGGCAGAAGATCTAAAGAGAAATCTCTCCAAAGATGACATACAGATGGCCCACAGGCACAGGAAAAGATGTTCATCATGGCTAATTATTAAAGAAATGCAAAGCTACCATGAGGTATCAGCTCACATTGGTCAGAATGGCCATCATCAAAAAGTCTACAAGTATGCAGAACGGGCTTCCCTGGTGGCTCAGCTAGTAAAGAATCCGCCTGCCATGCAGAAGACCCTCATTTGATTCCTGGGTAGGGAAGATCCCCTGAAGAAGGGATAGGCTACCCACTGTACTGTTCTTGGGCTTCCCTGGTGGCTCAGATGGTAAAGAATTGGCCTGCAGTGTGGGAGACCTGGGTTCGATTCCCTGGAGAAGGGACAGGCTACCCACTCCAGTATTCTGGCCATGTCTCTATGTCTTTTGCATTGGGAGGTGGCTTCTTCCCCACTAGAGACCCCTGGGAATTCCTAGCCAAGACGAGGAAGCAACCTAAGTGTCCACTGACAGACGAATGGACAAAGAATATGTGGTGCACAATGGCATATTGCTCAGCCATTGAAAAGCGTAAAGCAAAGCCATTTGCAACATGGATGGGCCTGGAGACGATCGTACTAAGTGATACTGAGCGAAGTCAGTCAGAGACAGACAAAGGCCACAGGATGTCACTTATACATGGAATCTAACATATGGCACAAGGATCCATCCATAAGACAGAAACAGACTCACAGACAGACGTGTGGTTGTCAAGGGCGAGGCTTGGAGTGGGAATTTGGGGTTAGCGGATGAAAGCTATTACGTATAGGGTGGATACACAGCAAGGGCCGACTGTAGAGCGCAGGGAACTACATCCAACACCCTGTGAAAAACCCTCATGGACAAGAACAAGAAAATGCATGTGAGTGTGTGTGTGAGTGTGTGAATGTGTGTTACACTCTCAGTAGCGCGTGACTCTTTGCGACCCCATGGACTGTAGCCCACTTGGCTCCTCTGTCCACGGAATTCTCCAGGCAACAAGTGAAGGCATCTTTTGGGCCTGGAAAACAAAACAGCACTTTCAAAGGCCCTTGCTGAATCATCTAACTTCGGAGAAAACAAAACAGAACTTTAGGTCCCGCCCTGATGCTCCAGGCCAGTTGCATCTTCTGGGACTTATCACTCCCTGTCCAGAAACCTTCTACCCGCTACACCTGCCCAGAAGACTTATCACCCCTGCCCAACTACAAATGCCATCTCAACTAAAGAATACCCAAAACATCCCGCCTGATTAACCTTTCCCTTAGCGCTTCCACAAACCTCCCTATAAATATGGAGCCTCCCCGATCCTTCTCTGTGCTCAGCATGATCCTTAGGCCGAGCATTGCCCGTCCCTGCCTGAATAAAGGTAACCTACTTCTATTGAGGTCGTCTTTCCTCTTTCTGCCTCGGCCTGAACTATATCTTACAATAAGACTGGAGTGGGTTGCCATTTCCTTCTCCTATACACACACACACACACATATATATACATATATGTATATATATACACACACACACATATATATATGTATATACACATATACGTATATAGCTAAATCACTTTGCCGTACTGCAGAAATCAGAAATTAACACAATACTGTAAATCAAGTTTACTTCAATCACTTCGCAAAAAAGTGACTATGTCTTGTAAATGAAACTTTGTCAAACCTGCCCTGTGAACTTGCACACTCCTATTTAAATAAAAACACAGACCTGGTTAGAATACAATTGCTGACTGATTCCTGTTTTCTGCTGAGGGCTCTTTTTCCAAAGGAGATGGGGGGGGTCAAATTCTTATAATCTTGGGGTTGAGGGGTGAGGATGATATCTATGCAAGAGAAACCAAAGCGTGGGACTTTGGTAATAGGTTTATGGGACAGGTATTAAAGTCGGTGGCGTTCATATTACGATGTATTAGATAACCTCGTCCTATAACTACTAGAGAACAGTCTTCCTTTTTACTGATAACGTTTGATGATTTTGTAAGAACCTGCTTCAGAAATGTTATACTTCTTATATATTCTTGTCCTAGCCAAGTGGACAGAATGCAAACCATGCCTGTTCTAGATACACACAAGCTCCCTGCCTAATGAAGATTCCAGGAACAGTCCTTCAACCACGAACCTTATATAAAAACAAGAAAAAAAACCAACCTGCCTCTCTCTGATTGGACATGAACCAGGCTCACTTATGTTAGATATTTTGACTCAGATGGAGTCATCAGGAAAAAGATTCTTCATCTGTCATTTGAGGATTGGCAAATGTTTCATTTTTAATTACAAACCAATGATATTTAAGTATAAAGAACAAAGAATTAAAAGCAAATTTTTTTTTCTCTGTGCAATTAGGGAGATTTGTTTTGTTGACAGGGTGGAACTCAAACACCGTATCTCACACTCTGAGTGCCCATGTGCTAAGCTGCTTCAGTCATGTCCAACTCTTTGCGACCCCTTGGACTGTAGCCCGCCAGGCTCCTCTGTCCATGGGATTCTCCAGGCAAGGATACTGGAGTGGTTTGCCATGCCCTCCACCAGGGGATCTTCCCCAACCAGGGATCTAACCCAGGTCTCCTGCACTGGCAGGTGGATTCTTTACCACCGGCACCAGCTTGGAAGCCCATCTCACACTCTAACCGGATTAGTAATGGCTACACAAATTTCAGCTGATTTTAGTAGATTTTGTGAGATTCCGTTCTTATTATATCTTCTGCTTTCTCTTCTTGAAGTAGACGTTTCAGTTAAAGTAATATAGTGATTGAATATGAACATTTGCAATAGATGAATATTTCATTTTATGAAAAAAAAAAGACTGGTGGAAGACATTTGGTGAGCCTAACTATAGGACTGTACTAGATTTGATTTCTTCCATTCAGTGATGCAGAGGTTAAAATGCAGGAGGCTTTCACAAAGACCAATGCTGTTACACAGATCGCAGTTTTCATTCTAAAAAGTCCCTCGTATTTATGTTCACACTGGCAGTCAAAGTGTTTTGTTGGTCAAGGCTGATGTTTTAAAAACACTTATGGACACATTGTTACATTTTTTTTTTAATCTGCCCCCAAAGCCCTTAGCTTGTCAACTGGAGATGTTTCTGTGAAAGCAAATAACTGATATCAAAGATCTTTCTGCTGATTTTAAGGGCTACCTTGAAAGTGTTAGTGGCTCAGTCATGTCCTACTCTTTGTGACCCCATGGACCGTAGCCCGCCAGGCTCCTCTGTCCATGGGATTCTCCAGGCCAGAATACTGGAGTGGGTTGCCATGCCCTCCTCCACAGGATCATCCCGACCCAGGGATGGACCCCAGAGCTCCTGCGTTGCAGGCAGATTCTTTACTGTCTGAGTCACCAGAGAGGTCTTGATATTTCTTTAAATGTGTTCTCACTTACGTGTGACTCACCGAGCTAACAATTTTCCTAGCGGTGAGCATCAGAGAGCTACAGTTAAGATGATGTGTGTTTACAGAAGATATGCTAGAGGTCACTTTGCCTGTCTTTCTGCAACAATGAAGAACCACAGTGAATGATAATGTATGTTGACCCTGTGATAAAGTCAATGAGCCTGCAGTGGCAAATTGTGAGTTAGGAACAGGGAGGTAAGGTGCAGAGTGTATGTTTTGTTTGGAGTGTGGATAACCTTTCTGGAACGGCAGTTTGAGGCTGTCCAGGGGGCTCAGTGGTAAAGAATCTGCTTACAAGATGCAGGAGACACAAGAGATGCATGTTTAATCCCTGGATCAGGAAGATCCCCTGGAGAAGTGAAAGGCAACCCACTCCAGTATTCTTGCCTGGAGAATCCCATGGACAGAGGAGCCTGGTGGGATACAGTTGTAAAGAGTCTGACACCACCGAGTGACTGAGCATGTAGGCACAGCATTTTTTCCAGCAAAAGAATCAATCAAGACGTATTTCCACTGCTTCCCAAATGCTCAAACCCTTGGTTTAGTGGTGGTGGTTTAGTCGCTGAGTTGTGTCCAACTTTTGCTACCCCATGGACTGTAGCCCACTAGGCTCCTCTGTCCATGGGATTCTCCAGGCCAGAATACTGGAGTGGGTTGCCATTTCCTTCTCCAGGGGATCTTCCTGACCCAGGGATTGAATCCAGGTCTCCTGCATTGTAGGCAGATTCTTTACCATCTGAGCCACCAGAGAAGCTTGCTCAAGGGTTTAACCATCTTGAAATAATGAACTTCTTGTTGTTGTAAAATTGGCTTCTTCTTTGCAAGACTGCATGTGTGGTAGACTTGCAGTTAGAGAAGTGCCCTCAGAAGTTGTAGCTGTGAACAGCAAGACGTTCCCAAGCTACCTTGGCTGTTATCATTTGGATGGAGTTGCCTGCGTCTGCAACATGGACTCTGAATACTATCTATTTGAAGGATGTACAAATACAAGGACTCAGCGTTTCGATGAAGTAAAGAGCTTTGTGAAACCTACGCAGCCCCAAAGAACTCAGCTCCATTTTTGACAAAAACTTTTCTTTTTTTGTAATGGAGTACAGCTGATTAACAACATTTTCATAGTTTCAGGTGGACAGCAAAGGGACTCAGCCATATGTATTGTTGTTCAGTAGCTCACTCATGTCCAACTCTTTGTTACCCCACAGGCTGCAGCAAGCCAGGCTTCTCTGTCCTTCACTATCTCCCAGGGTTTGCTCAAACTCATGTCCATGTCCAACTCGTGAGTCGGTGATGCCATCCAACCGTCTGATCCTCTGTCATCCCCTTCTCCTCCCACCTTCAATCTTTCCCAGCATCAGGGTCTTTTCCAGTGAGTCGGCTCTTCGCATCAGGTGGCCAAAGTATTGGAGCTTCAGCTTCAACGTCAGTCATTCCAATGAATATCCAGGGTTGATTTCCTTTAGGATGGACTTGTGTGATCTTCTTGCAGTCCAAGGGACTCTCAAGAGTCTTCTCCAGGACCGTAATTATAAAGTACTGTCCATTCTCCTCCAAACTCCCCTCCCATCCAGGCTGCCACATGACACTGAGCAGAGTTCCCTGTGCTGTCCAGCAGGTCCTTGTTGGTTCTCCATGTTAAATACAGCAGTGTGTCCATGTCCATCCCAAACTCCCTAAAGATCCCTTTCCCACCATTTCAGCTTCATTTTAATGTTTGCAAATCAGACGAGGGTTGGCCACATTGCTCTATGAATTTTCATGGGACCTTTTCCTATTGAGATAAACAAATATTTAGCTTACTATAGCCAATGGAAGAGTGTCTTCCCTTGAGATATGGAAACTAAGGAAGAGACAGCAAATGATCTCTTACAGTCCCATTTCACACTCAAAAGAGTCTTCTGGGTAAACCATGGGTTAAAAGATTCAAGTGCTTAATTCCCAAACAAATCCATATACAGTCTATGGAAATATGGTCATGAAAGACTGTACTGTGGGTTTATCTAAGAAAACCTGCAAAAAAAAAAAAAAAAGAAAGAAAACCTGTGGAAAAAGGCAGTTGATTCTGCTTCTGGGTAAGTTAGAGCTCACACAAAGCTGAAATTAAGTTTTGTGTTTTTTTTTTTTTTTTTTTAAGAAGTGGATCGGCCATCCTAATAGGTCTCTATCTGACGATCTGGATAAAAAGACACACTCAATTTGTTTTGGTAGACCTTGAAATTGAACGACCAATTTGGTCTGGCCATTAAGTCAGATCTGATTTGGCCTGGGCATTAAAGAAAGCTTCTATCAATTTGAATGATGTGAAAAAAAAAGAAAAAACTTTTAAAGTCCGTGTTGAGCATCATTTAGAAAAAGTGTTTTCTTTGCATGACATAAAAAGAATGATAAAGCAGATTATAGCTTTTCCTCCTGACACTCAAATACGAAAATTGTATGATGAGTTCCATTTAGGAACGCTTAGCTTCACTTTGATGTCACAGGATTTCCCACCCTATTTTTTAAACTTTTCCTCCTCCCATTTCTCAGTTTTAAAAGTTAGAGGCAAAACAGAAGAAACGTCTCCCATAGTTAGGCCTTAAACCTTAAACAAAGGAGTCATTTACTTAATGAGGGTTATCTTTGTTGAGCGAGATAAGACTATTGTATGTATAGACGGCTCTGAATACGCCACCTGTTTCATTCTGCAGACGAAACAGTCAGCAGGAGAAACATCCTCCTTCATTCTCCATAATTAACATGCATTTCCTGGAAGCATGGATGTGCTAAGTGCCATAAATTCCCACAAACGGGGTCAATATCCCCACAGTCATCTACAAGAGTACAGTCAGGGATGTGCGTGCCTAAAATATCTGGCAAAGTGACCGTGGGATTGGGAAGATTTTTTTTTTTTCCAGCCAAAAGACAAAAGGGAAACAATTTCTTTTTTTCTTTTTACTTAATAAAACACGAAACAATTTAAAACAAAAATAAAAGAGTTGAGCCTAATAAACTATCAAAAATCATGATTTTGTGCTTAAACCATGGGTTGATCATTAGAAGGAGGAAGCTGGCAAGCGGGATTGTTTCTGAAGTCAAGGACAGAGGAAGAGGGAGAAATCGCGAAGGCAAGTCTAGGTCCTTCAAGCAGCCCTTTAGCACGCAGCCTAAAAGTTGAAAATTATGTTTTACTCGGTGGACCTGCTGAGATCCTAAGCCAGGAAGGTGGCCCCTCTGATAGCTCTAAGGGACTGCTCTGAGCAGGTGAGGGAGGGGTCAGCATGGATAGCAGTTCTTGCAAGAAAAATCAGGTATCTGGAAGATCAAACGATTACTATTAAAAAACAAAAAACAGGCATTTTGAGGTAATGACTTTAGAACTTTTCTATGTATGGGAAAATGCAGGAATCTGGGCTCCCTGAAATCATTCCTGAGCTTCCCAGACAGCTCAGCTGTAAAAAAATAAATAAATAAAATCCACCTGCCAATGCACGAAGACACAAGAGATGTGAGTTCAATCCCTGGGTCTGGAAGATCCCCTGGAGAAGGGAATGAAAACCTTCCTCTGATACGGCGCACCTCAGCTCTCTTGAGGGCCAAGGAGCAGGTATTCTCCACCCTGAATCCCCTCAGGGTGCACAGTCAGGGGTGTGCGAGATGGAATTATGTCTGGCCAGTATCAATAAACATGCATGGAGTAGCCATCAGACGTTGCAAACCTCTGAAAGTGAATGGGGGCTCCCCAAAGGGAGTACAATGGTGAAGATCCAGTCTGAGAAATAAAATAAAAAAACAGGACTTGGCCCCAGATAGCTAAGAGGAATGAATTTGGTCAGCCCTAGAGGCTTGCATGTTCCCATGTTATAGTCAAATGTTGAAACAAACTCACTCAGAAGGACAACCTGCAGTTTATTACATCGGCGGGTCCAAGGCAGAGTATCCTCTTTAGCCAGGGACGCTGACCAACTTTTGTGAAAACAGTATGTACCTTAAGTGTACGATGTGCTCAAGCCCACATCTGCAAATTCCTTAAACCTAGCCTGGAAAATGTTAATGGGAGATGCCATCAGGATACAGCCATGATTCATAATAATCAGAAGGATCAGATGGTTCTACGTGGCAACCTACATCAACGGGTGCCTTTAAGATTACAAAGGCGATTGACCACATAGGGGACTGTTACAGTCTTTCTGGTGGTATGGAATCTGGTGTCTATCAGTCTGGGAGGCCTGTTCGGTATATGATTTCCATGGCTACCAGGCACATCGTCCCAAGTTCACGGGGAATGTAAGATGGAGTTTGCTTCTTTATCAAGATGGAGTCAGCTCAGCCTGTTCCCTTGCTTCTTCACCCAGAGAAGAACACTACACTCCTCTCCCGGATATCTCATTTCCCTTTTGTTATTAAGTCACTGAGTCCTGACTCTTTGTGACCCCATGGACCGCAGCATGCCAGGCCTCCCCGTCCATCACCGACTTCCGGAGCATGCTCAAACTCATGTCCATCAAGTTGGTGATGCCATCCAACCATCTCATCCTCTGTCGTCCCCTTCTCCTCCCGCCTTCAGTCTTTCCCATCATTAGGGTCTTCTTCACCTCAGAATAATCTTTGACTTTCAGACCTCCTGCTCCCTTTGTTGCAAGCTTATATATAGCCTGACTCCCCAGCAGTTTTCCCAGAGCTACTGAGATGCTGTTTCTAGGGGATCGGGGGTCCTAAACGTTCCCACCAAGTAAGATAGCCCTCTACTTGTGAGCCTGCTAAGTTGCTTCAGTCGTGTCTGAGTCTTTGTAAGTTGTGACTAATTTTTTAGTCCATGGCTAGTTGCAGTGGCTTGATGACTGGGATATCCTTTCTCATTGATATGGAGGTGATTTTTTTTTTTTGTCCACATTTTGAAGTCATTACGGACAGGGTTACAGGAAGATGGAGTTATGTAAGGTGTACCCCACCCCCAAACGTTGACTGCCCTAGTCTGCAAGGCTCCCGGACCCCATGAGAATGGTCAAGGGCCACCAAGGCGGAATCTGAAATGAGCCCTGTATCTCTTAAGAGGTGCTATTACAAGGGGACCTCCAGACAGGAGGATTTAGGTTCAGGCTGTGGGTGATGCTCCGTTACCTTCTGCAGTTACGGGGTGGAAATTACTCAGGCAGACGACCTGCGTGATGACAATTATCACCCAATCTCCTCCAGTTATTAACTTTAATTCGACCTGTCCTCTTAGCTATTAGAGGTTTGGGACGGGGACGCCTAGAATCGCTCTCCAAGCATATTTTTGGATACAGAAAGGAGATAGGAAAAAAAAATTATCGTGTTTTTGAAAAGTGCCAAATGGATTCTGAGGAAAATCTTATTTTGGAGAAAATAATTAAGTGAATGCTGTTTTCTTTTTAATTGCTTCCTGCTTTAAAATCGAACGTGCTTGGGTTAACATTTTTCGACTTCTAATTGAATCTTCACAGTTCCTTTTATTAGGACATGAGGTTATAAGGAGAGGTGCTGATTTTAATGTGATTATTACAATCGTCACACGGAATTATGCCAGCAAAGAATATGTTGCAACTGTAGTTCTTTTTGCTTTTCTCTCTCTTCTCCTTGTGGAATTTCCCTCAACACAGCAATGGCTTCAGATGGAAGATGATATATCCTTAAAGGCCAGTAGTCAGTGTCTATTTTCCAGTTATAAGCAACTCTTTAAAAAATATATATTTATTTTAATTAATTACTTTGACGGCACTGGGTCTTAGTCACAGAGGTCAGGCTGTCCAGCTGTTGCATGCAAACTCCTGGTTGTGGCATGCAAAATCTAGTTCCCTGATTAGGGATGGAACTCAGGCCCCTTGCATCGGGAGCTCAGAGTCTAAGCCATCAAACCATGAGGGAAACCCCCATAAACAACTCTTCAAAGGTCTCTAGACTCTCAGGCAATTTTTCAATTGCCCAAAAGGTGTTTCTAAGATGAATGCTTGTTTTGAAAAGGAAGATTCTACAGGTAAACTTATTAGAAGAAACTCTTCAAAGAGTTAAATTGCAGCTTACAGAGTTCAAGAAAAATAAGGTGAGAAATTTATCTTCTATATGTACCCACTCAATTATTCAAAGTGCACTTTTAAAAAGGACATCTGTAACAAATCTGTATATAATGGTACATCTTTCTACGGACTTTTTTTCTGTAGTTTTTCTATACTTATCTTTCTATGGAATTATCTATAGTTTTATTTGATGAATAGCAGGTTTTGTTTTTTTTTTTCCCTCTTGGACATTTCTTTAAACCTTTTGTCATATTAGAATGGCTTTGAAAAATGTGCACCTTAAATTTCAACATCAACTTAAAAAAAAAACATAATTAGTGAAGTCATCTTATTTTTAGTTTTCATGTGATTTTTTTTTTTTTTTAATTTCACGCTTCGTCTCCTGCCTGGATGTTTCAGGGAAACTGTAAATCAATATACTTCCAGGTAGCATATGGTTTCTCTAGACTATCAGGCAATGTTTCAATTGCCCAAAAGGTGTTTCTAAGATGAATGCTTGTTTTGAAAAGGAAGATTCTACAGGTGAACTTATTAGAAACACAGCAATCAAGAGTGAATGATTCTAGCATAGAAAAAAAAAAGAATCAATAATACGAGTAGGGCTTCCTTGGTAAAGAATCCGCCGGCCAAAGCAGCAGATGGGAGTTTGATCCCTGGTCCAGGAAGATTCCACACGCTTTGGAGAAACTAAGCCTGAGCACACTGCAACTAGAGAAAAGCCCACACTGCAACAATGACCCAGCACAGCTAAAAGTAAATACATAAATAATTAACAAATCATAATAACAGAAGTAGACCCTGATGCTGGGAAAGACTGAAGGCGGGAGGAGAAGGGGACGACAGAGGGTGAGATGGTTGGATGGCATCACCAACTCAATGGACATGAGTTTGAGCAAGCTCTGGGAGTTGGCGATGGACAGGGAGGCCTGGCGTGCTGCAGTCCACGGGGTCGCAAAGAGTCGGACACGACTGAGCGACTGAACTGAGCTGAAGAAACTTCGTGAAAAACATGCCGAACCCTCCCTGGAGAAAGGAACTATATTAATATTAGAGGAAGACCTAAATTTGAAAGGTTTACACTGACCCTACTGGAAGTTGGCAAAAATAGAACATCAGTCTCTGAAAGAAAACCAGGCTCTTCAGATAGGAATTTAAATTTGTCTTCCCCAGCAAGGTTTTATGATTTCTGGAAGACACAATTACGGGGCTTCCCTGATGGCTCAGTGGAAAAGAATCTGCCAGCAATGCAGGTGACCCAGGAGATGTGCATTTGATTCTTTGGGTTGGGAAGATGCCCTGGAGGCGGACATGGCAACCCACTCCAGTATTCTTGCCTGGAGAATCCCCTGGACAGAGGAGCCTGGTGGGCTGCAGTCCAGGGGGTCACAAGGAGTCAAACATGACTAAGCAATGGAGCCTGCAAGGAGCCCATATGTGATCCTATTATAATGTAGGAGAAGCAGAGAGTGTAAGACCTGGGTTTTGAATCCAACAGACTTTGCTTCTCTCTGACTCCTTCTGCTCACCTATCAGTTGGAATAAATAACAGCCTCGCCATCCTGCAGTCACTATATATGTTGCTGTTGTTGTTGTCCAGTCGCTCAGTCGTGTCCCACTCTTTTCGACCCCATGGACTACAGCATGCCAGGGTCCCCTGTCCTCCACTATGTCCCGGAGTTTGTTCAAACTCTTGTCCATTGAGTCGGTGATGCTTTATCCCAGCAGCTCATTACAGATAGTGTTCATTTTTAGGGGGCTTCCGTCATAGCTCAGCCGGTAAAGAATCCACCTGCAACGCAGGACACCCTGGTTCGATTCCTGGGTCGAGAAGATCCCCTGGAGAAGGGATAGGCTACCCACTCCAGTATTCTTAGGCTTCCCTGGTGGCTCAGCTGGTAAAGAATCTGCTTGCAATGCTAGAGACCTGGGTTCGATCCCTGGGTTGGGAAGATCCCCTAGAGAAGGGATGGGCGATTCTCCAGTATTCTGGCCTGGAGAATTCCACAGGCTATAAAATCCATGGGGTTGCAAAGAGTCAAGCCTTAGTAGCTCAGACATTAAAGAATCTGCCAGTAATTGGGGAGATCCAGATTTGATCGCTGGGTCGGGAAGATCCCCTGGATCTTTAATATATATATTCTTTAATATATATGTTATTTAATATATATGTTATTTAATACATATATTATTTAATATATATTCTTTAATATGTATTCTTTAATATATATTCTTTAATATATATGTTATTTAATACATATATTATTTAATATATATATTCTTTAATATATATGTTATTTAATATATATATTTTTAATATATATTCTTTAATATATATTCTTTAATATATATTCTTTAATATATATTTATATATATTATATATATATATAATATATACTATTTAATATATATATTTAATAAAGCTATCACTGTTATTTTTGTTGTACTGATTCTTTTCCCAGGAACCTGAATGTTCAGAGAGGTGAATGTTGCTCAGCTAGTATTATTATATTCTTTTTCTGCTTCTCAGATCTAATAGGAATCCTGCTCAGAGAGGAAGGACTTGCCTGAAGAGCCATTCTTTCCAGAACGCAGGACCCTCTCTGGGTTGTGTGACAGGTTTAAATATCAGGCCTCTCGTCTCGAAAGGTCTCTGTAATTATCTGCCTTCTATGCTCATTCCCAAACCTCAACAAGCTATTGATGTTTGAGGTGAGCACATTGATTTTTGTCTCTCTCTCTTGTATTACAATACCAAGAGCCTTTAAGGCATGGGGAGGGGGTGGCCTTTATGTGAGCTAAGTCCAGTCTCCCTGATGGAGCGTCTAAGATACCTTGCAGACATATAAGCTGATCATCGATAAGGCCTGACTGTTGAACCTTTGTTCATCTACACTTGGCCTGCAATCTCCAACCAAAATGTAAACCATAAAGCTCTCCTCTAGTTACGTAAGTCTTAACATTGTACATTAAAAAATATATATATATTCTAATTGTTTGTGCATGACAAGCTGTTTTTTTTTTTGTTATTTGTGAGAGTTTCTTACAGGCTCAGGTTACTTGATTTTGTAAAAGGAAATCTCAACTTCTGCTTATATAAAGTGGTACAGTCCATGTGGGAAACAGGATGGGAGGTTCTGAAAAAAAATCAAAATGCAAATACCATAAGATCCAGTACCTCTATTCCTGGCTATTCATCAAAAACAAAAAGAAAAAATTGCAAAATTTATTTGATTATTTTTTGGCCACAGCGCATGGTTTGCGGGATCTTAGTTCCCCCATGACGGATTGAACTCACACCCTCGGTAGTGAAGGTATAGACTCCTAACCCCTGGACAACCAGGGCATCCCCCTCAAACACTAGTTTTAAAAGATGCATGCAGTCCAGTATTCACAGCAGCAGTGTTCATGAGAGCCAAAACATAGAAGGAACCTAATTGTCCATCCACACGTGAATGGATAAAGAAGATGTGGTTCATATACACAATGGAATATTACTCAGCCACGAAAAAGGAAAAAGTAATGCCATTTACAGCAACATGGATGGGCTTGGACAGTATTGTGCTAAGTGGGATGTCAGAGAAACATGAATACTGTATGACCTCACGTATATAGCAAGTCTAAAAAATACAACAGACTAGTGAATATAAGGAAAATAGCGGCTGACTCACAGATATAGAGAATAAAGCAGTGGTTACCAGTGGGGAGAGGGAAGGTGGGGAGGGGCAGACGAGCTATAAATGGAGTATAATCTTTTAAAATGATGAATCACTATAGCAGACACATGTACTGAAATAATAACACTGAATATCAACCATGAAGCAAAACTGATAGTCGCTCAGTCGTGTCTGACTCTTTGCGACCCCATGGACTGCAGCCCGCCAGGCTCCTCTGGGCATGGGATTCTCCAGGCAAGAATACTGGAGTGGGTTGCCATTTCGTCCTTCAGGGAATCTTCCCAACCCAGGGATCAAATGTGGATCTCCCGAATTACTGGCAGATTCTTCAATGTCTGAGCCACTAGGGAAGCCTCTATACTTTTATTTTATTTTTTTACAAAAAAAGATGCTTTAATGTGAATGGACCAAACAGCAAAAGGTAAACAGAAGTCTAGTTCTATGGAGTAGAAAAATATTTACGGTCCTGTGTATCTCTAACCTCCTAGGACACCTACTGCTGATACAGTCATAGGTTACTGACTGGGAAAAGAAAATAATAATAGACATCTTTGCTGCTTAGTACGGCAGCTCTAGGAACATACAATTATGGCCCTCATGAAAAATGTGGGCAGTCCAGTGTGAGAGAAGCTATGAGTATGACATACTCAACAGATTTCAAAGACTTAGAACAAGTCCCTCCAATTATTTGTACACAAATTGCATGTTGAAATGATAGCATCTTGTCTATAGTGGGTTACATGAATCATATTACTAAAGTGAACTTTGTCTGTTTCAATTTACTTATTTTAAAGTGGGTTCCAGAGAAATGAGAAGTCATAGGGTATGAAGTGAATCTGAGGTCTGGCGGAAGACATACGGCAAAAGGAGAAGGGGACGACAGAGGATGAGACGATTGGAGGGCATCACCGACTCGATGGACGTGAGTTTGAGCAAGCTCTGGGAGGTGGTGAAGGACAGGGAAACTTTACTGATTACGCCAAAGGCTTTGACTGTGTAGATCACAACAAACTGTGGAAAATTCTTCAAGAGATGGGAATACCAGACCACCTGACCTGCACCCGGAGAAATCTGTATGCAGGTCAAGAAGCAACAGTTAGAACCTGACGTGGAACAATGGAAATGGCAACCCACTCCACTATTCTGGCCTGATGAATCCCATGGATGGAGGAGCCTGGTGGGCTACAGTCCATGGGGTCGTAAAGAATTGGACACGACCGAGCGACTGAACAACAGTGAAGGTTGTGACTTCAACTTCGCTTCATTGTAATTTTTCCCTTTTTACTGCAGCACAATTAAATAGACGTCAAGCACGTTCTTCTGAGCACATTTCTCACATGTCTTCTTAGCAATTACTGCCTGTTTCCTCAGCACCTGCATTGACGATTCTCAGCACTTGAGAATGTTCTGAGTTGGCCGTGCCTCCTGGCAGAATGTGCAGAACCTGGATTAAAAACCTGCAAAGCTAAGCTCTCAAGTTTTCCTCTTAGTCTTTCTCTCATGCAAGTTTTACTGTTCATATTTATATTGGTACTAATGATTCCTTCCGTATCTCTAGGCAGAAAACACGTTGATAGGTGTGCTCAGAAATTAAATCAGTAGTTGTATAACTGTCACAGTGGGCACGACAAACTTTAATCCAGACCTCAAAATGGATTATTTCTTACGAAAAGGTAAACTTGACATGACTGATCTTAAGAACTGGCTGCTTCAAAGATACATCAAACCTTCAGTGAAAGGTTGACGTTTTCTTTGTCCAGAGCTGAACCCGTGATTAAGCTTTATCTAACAAGGAGCTGTATGTGAACCAGCTTTGATTTTAAATTACTACTTCAGCAGAGAAAGATGTAAATGAGTAGAATCCACCTACAGAACCCAGTGTTTTACAAGCGTCTTGTGTAAAACGTTGACTGTCATACAAACTCCATGACTGTTTGATTAAAACAGAAGCCTAAAAAACTATAAGCAAGGTGAAAAGACAGCCTTCAGAATGGGAGAAAATAATAGCAAATGAAGAAACTGACAAACAACTAATCTCAAAAATATACAAGCAACTCCTACAGCTCAACTCCAGAAAAATAAATGACCCAATCAAAAAATGGGCCAAAGAACTAAATAGACATTTCTCCAAAGAAGACATACAGATGGCTAACAAACACATGAAAAGATGCTCAACATCACTCACGATCAGAGAAATGCAAATCAAAACCACTATGAGGTACCATTTCACGCCAGTCAGAATGGCTGTGATCCAAAAGTCTACAAGCAATAAATGCTGGAGAGGGTGTGGAGAAAAGGGAACCCTCTTACACTGTTGGTGGGAATGCAAACTAGTACAGCCACTATGGAGAACAGTGTGGAGATTCCTTAAAAAACTGAAAATAGAACTGCCTTATGACCCAGCAATCCCACTGCTGGGCATACACACTGAGGAAACCAGAAGGGAAAGAGACACGTGTACCCCAGTGTTCATCGCAGCACTGTTTATAATAGCCAGGACATGGAAGCAACCTAGATGTCCATCAGCAGATGAATGGATAAGAAAGCTGTGGTACATATACACAATGGAGTGTTACTCAGCCATTAAAAAGAATACATTTGAATCAGTTCTAATGAGGTGGATGAAACTGGAGCCTATTATACAGAGTGAAATAAGCCAGAAAGAAAAACACCAATACAGTATACTAACGCATATATATGGAATTTAGAAAGATGGTAACAATAACCCTGTATACGAGACAGCAAAAGAGACACTGATGTATAGAACAGTCTTGTGGACTCTGTGGGAGAGGGAGAGGGTGGGATGATTTGGGAGAATGGCATTGAAATACGTATAATATCATATGTGGAACGAGTCGCCATTCCAGGTTCGATACACGATACTGGATGCTTGGGGCTGGTGCACTGGGACAACCCAGAGGGATGGTACGGGGAGGGAGGAGGGAGGAGGGTTCATGATAGGTATACACTTGTATACCTGTGGTGGATTCATTTCAATATTTGGCAAAACCAATACAATATTGTAAAGTTTAAAAATAAAATAAAATTTAAAAATAAATAAAAAAATAAATAAAATGAGAAGACCTAGGTTCAACCCAGCCATTTAATGGCCAGAAATCTGGTGTGAAACCTAATACTGGAGCCTCAGTTTCCTCATGTGTAAAGTGGGAAATAAACCATGAAATGTTGAAAAAATAATAAAATAAAATAAAGAGAAGTGAAGGAATTCAAGAATATTTAACTGATGAGTTTTCACTGACGGCCAGAACACATATGGGAACATTAAAAGTGTGAGCACAGATACAGTTCTACTAGCTAAGAATCAACCATTCTTGGACAGCAGATTCCGAGTCACCATTTCCTAGAGGCTGCTACGAGGTTCTCTTGTAACCTTCTGCAAATAGTATCATTTAGAACAAGGTACACACGTGTGCACACAGACACACACACAGGCCCACGCATGCACTCTTTTTCACGGCTGCCTAATATTCCATTTACAAATGGCTGTTGTACACTTTTGTCAACGGTGATTTAAGCATTTTTCTGCACTGTCACAGAGCAACTGTGTCGTATACGCACCCTACCACACAGATCTGTCTGCCATAGGGTACTCATATACCTGAGGACACCCCTCCAGAGGAGGTGGTGCTCGGTCACAGGCTGTGTGCATTTTAAGTGTGGATCATCTCTGCCAAAGGTCCCCCTTATGGAGCTGCCCCATCGACACTGTTATTACCAAAACTTACTAGGTGTTATCAAGCTTTTAGATCTCTAGGGGCTGGTGCACTGGGACGACCCAGAGGGATGGTACTGGAAGGTTTAAAACTATGGGTTCCCATCCCTGTTTGTATGTCTTTACTTTAGAGGGAAAATTAATGTCCCACTTATTTAAATTTATTATATAAACTTAAGTATATATATACTTAACTTATATATATTAACTTAATATATATACTTATATATATATAACATATATAATATATACATGTTTTATGTATTAACTTAATATATTTATATATACAAACTTAAATTTAAATAAGTGGGAAATTGTATGTATAAATAACATTATATATATATGTAATAAGGCTCTTATATATACATATACATATATATTTAAATAAGTGGGAAATTTATATAGACTCAGATAGCAAAGAATCTGCTTGCAATTGGGGAGACCCAGGTTGGGAAGATCTCCTGGAGAAGGGCATGGCAACCCACTCCAGTCTTCTTGCCTGCAGAATCCCATGGACAGAGGAGCCGTGGTCCATGGGGTCACAGAGAGTCAGACAGGACTCTGACTAACACTGCTAAGTTGTTAAGTCACTTCAGTCGTGTCCGACTCTGTGCGACCCCATAGACGGCAGCCCACCAGGCTCCCCCGTCCCTGGGATTCTCTAGGCGAGAACACTGGAGTGGGTTGCCATTTCCTTCTCCGATGCATGAAAGTGAAAAGTGAAAGTGAAGTCGCTCAGTTGTGTCCGACCTTCAGCGACCCCATGGACTGCAGCCTATCAGGCTCCTCCATCCATGGGATTTTCCAGGCAAGAGTACTGGAGTGGGGTGCCATTGCCTTCTCCGGTGACTAACACTAATGCTATATATACATTTATTCCTCTCAAACTCTGTTGTCTTTATTGTTTGGGGTGAATATTCTGGACATACTTTAAGCATGGTAGCCCACAGTCTGTTAGCTCTGTTAATGGTTAGTCTTACGTGTGGCCTTAGTCTGCAAGGGTTGTCATAACAAAGATCTCAGAGTGGGCAGCTTGGAGGAAAGGCTACCTCTGGAAGCCCTGCAGGTTGGAATTGGAGATCAACCGACCAGCAGGGCGGACCTCTCTGCTGGGTGTGTAGACGGCCGTCTCCTCCCTGCGTGCTCACATGGTCGTCCGTCCATGTGTGTCTGAGTCCTGACCTCCTTTTCTTATAAGGACCCCAGTCCTGTGGAGTCAGGGACCCCCCCCAGCAGTGACCTCATCTGACCTTCATCCCCTTTTTAAAGACCATCATCTCCAAATAAAGCACATTCTGAGGTCCTGGGGGGTCGGGGCGTTAGCACGTGAATGGCGCTGGGGGTGGGAAGACAATTTTGTCCAGAACATATCGGCTGGGTTAGGCTATAGTGCCCGGGAGCTTAATAAACACTAGTTTACATGTGGCTGTGAAGGTCGTCAGTGTGGTTAGCATCCATGATCAGCAGACTCTAAGGAAAGTAGTTGAGTGGGGAGATAAACTGGGAGGTTGGGATGAACATGGACACACTTGTACACGTAAAACAGATGACTAATTGGGACCTCTCTACTCAGGGATCTGTGATGACCTCCATGGGAAAAGAATCTAATAGCGTGCATACATATATACGCATAATTGCATCACTTTGCCATACACCCGAAACGGACACGACATTGTGCATTAACTATAGTGCCAACATGAAAGAAAAAACAAAGACAAAACAAAAATAGAGTCACAAGTGTAGAAAATAAACAGCGTTATCAGGGGTGGAGAGGAAGGGTAAATCGGAAGATTGGGATGGACAGGTACACACCATTGGATACAAAATAGATAACTAATAAGGACCTAAGGTACGGCACAGGGAACTCTACTCAATATTCTGTAGTGACCTACGTGGGGGAAAGACTAAAAACAGAGTGTGTACATGTATGAAAGGGAAAGTCTCTCAGTTGTGCCCAACTCTTTACAACCCCATGGACTTTACAGTCCATGGAATTCTCCAGGCCAGAATACTGGAGTGGGTTGCCATGCCCTTCTCCAGGGATCTTCCCAATCCAGGGATCTAAGCCAGGTCTCCCGCATTGCAGGTGGATTCTTTACCAGCTGAGCCACCAGGGAAGCCCAAGAATACTGGAGTGGGTAGTTTATCCCTTCTCCAGCGGATCTTCCCAACCCAGGAATTGACCAGGAGTCTCCTTTATTTGCAGGCCAATTCTTTACTGCCTGAACTACCAGGGAAGTCCGTATGCATGTATACATATAACTGAATCACTTTGTGTACCCCTGAAACCAACACAGCATTGTACATCAACTATACTCCAGTAAAAGTTAAAAAAAAATGAGCTTGTCCTTCATAATGAAGGGGGGTCTTTCCTGGTTAGATGAAAAGCCTTTATATCAGAACTGAGATTTCCCATCAAAAAAAAAGAAATTCTGTCTCAGCACTAAAACATCAACTCCTGCCTAACTTTCAAATCTCTTACAGATTTTGAATGTGAAGTTACTCTCCCCTCCGCCATGCAAATCCTGGGAGCCAGTTCCTTGAAATAAATCATATGTGCAATGTATCAAAAAAAAAAAAAGTGAATCCAACAGACTACATAATAAACTTGTTTGTAATATAAATATATGTAAATTCAGGAGATGCAAGAGACATGGGTCAAGAAGATACCTTGGAGCAGGAAACAGCAACCCACTCCAGTATACTTCCTGGAGAATCCCGAGGACAGAGGAGCCTGTTGGGCTACACAGTCCATGGGGTCGCCAAGAGTTGGACACGACTGAGCAACCAAACACAGCATCCATCCACACACAACGTCTGGGTATTCTGGAGTGTGTAAAGTGAAAGTGTTAGTTGCTTAGTCTGGTGAATGATAGGCATACAAACATTTAGCTAGATTGATAGACCTCCTGCTGCTGCTGCTGCTAAGTCGCTTCAGTCGTATCTGACTCTGTGCGACCCCAAGGACGGCAGCCCATGAGGCTCCTCTGTCCCTGGGATTCTCCAGGCAAGAACACTGGAGTGGGTTGCCATTTCCTTCTCCACTGCATGAAAGTGAAAAATGAAAGTGAAGTCGCTCAGTCGTGCCCGACTCTTAGCGACCCTATGAACTGCAGCCTACCAGGCTCCTCCATCCATGGGATTTTCCAGGCAAGAGTACTGGTGTGGGTTGCCATTGATAGAGCTCCTAGTTAAGTTGATCAGTCCTGTCCGACTCTTTGCAACCCTGTGGACTGTAGCCCACCAGGTCCTCCGTCCATGGGATTCTCCAGGCAAGAATATTGGGGTGGGTTGCTATTTCCTTCTCCAGGGTATCTTCCTGACCCAGGGATCGAACCCAGATCTCCTGCATTGCAGGCAGACGCTTTAACCTCTGAGCCACCAGGGAAGCCGATAGAGCTCCTACATATACATAAACCACGTATTGCAGAAGACACAGATCAAGGTGGCCTTGGGGTCGGTTCCCTCTCCAGGCTGGGAAGGAAGAATGAGTTCCAGACCTCTCTCTTGGCCTTGTGCATGGACGTCTTGTCCCCCTGTTTTCTTCACCTGGCCTTCTCCCTGTGTTTGTGCCTCTGATGCAAATTTCCTCCTTTCCTAAGGACACGGGTCTATCAGATTGGCGCCCACCAGCATGGATTCATCCCAACTCATCTGCCTCTTCAAATAAAGTCCCATGCCGAGATGCCGAGAGTGGTGACTTCAAACCATAAATGGGAGGGTCACGGTTCAACTCGGACCAGGAGGTGTGTGGTCCTTTCTTATTAGCACCAAATAAACATGACTCCTGTTCCTTTGCGTGCCTGCGTGTGTGTGTGTGTGTGTGTGTGTGTGTGTGCGTGTGTGAGTGCATGGCTAAAAGCTGAAAGGCAAACGGGGCACAGAGAGAGGCTTCTTTGAGCTGCCCCGGTGCTCAGAAAGGATGACGCCTTTGAAACAACGTGGAAAGCGTTTTACAATTCCAAAGGGCTGTTCTGAAGACCACAAAAGACAGCGTGCAGCCTTCAAACTAAGCAGAGGGTGGGAGGGAGAATTCTGAGCCGGTTATGAGATGGGGGGCATTTCAGGACAAGGTGAGAGGCCTCTTCTGAGAAGAGCTATTAACACGGAGGGGGCACCTTTGCCTGACAGCAGAAGTAGAACATGAGAAAATAGCAGAGGAGGGCACAGGGCAGGAAGCTGGGTTTTTGCACACCCGATCCTTGTCACCTTGGCCACTGCAGGCCTTTGGAAGAGGTTTTCAGAAGTCTTTCTGGTTCGCGTCTCGACTTTTTATACAATTGAGGGTACCAACTTGGGTGACATGTTTTATTAATTGGCCACTCAAAGTTGTCTGAATGGAAAAGGTCTGCAGCTCACATCCATGGTAAATGAACAGCTCCTTTTCTCTCTCTTTTTTTTTTTTTTTTTGCAAATTTGCAGCAGGACAAGTTAAAAACTACTGCTAAGTCGCTTCAGTCACGTCCGACTCTGTGCAACCCCAGAGACGGCAGCCCACCAGGCTCCCCTGTCCCTGGGATTCTCCAGGCAAGAACACCGGAGTGGGTTTCCATTTCCTTCTCCAATGCATGAAAGTGAAAAGTGAAAGTGAAGTCGCTCAGTCGTGTCCGACTCCCAGCAACCCAATGGACTTCAGCCCACCAGGCTCCTCTGTCCTCCGATTTTCCAGGCAAGAGTACTTGAGTGGGGTGCCATTAAAAAGTACTATAAGATATGATTGGACTATGAAAGTTCTGCTGCCTGATGACTCAGTGGTAAAGAATCTACCTGCCAAATAGAAGAGGCAAGTTCCATCCCTGGACGGGCAAGATTCCCTGGAGGAGGGCATGGCAACCCATTCCAGTGTTCTTGCCTGGAGAATCCCCATGGACAGAGGAGCCTCGTGGGCTACAGTCCATGGGGTTGCAAAGAGTTAGACAAGACTGAATCGACTTGGTCCACATGCAGGCATATAAATATATGTCTCCATACATGAAAGTGAAAGTGTCGCTCAGTCGTGTCCCACTCTTTGCGACCCCATAGACTATACAGTCCATGGAATTCTCCAGGCCAGAATCCTGGAGTGGGTAGCCTTTTCCTTCTCTAGGGAATCTTCCCAACCCAGGGATCCAACCCAGGTCTCCCACATTGCAGGCAGAGTCTTTACCAGCTGAGCCACAAGGGAAGCCCAAGAATTCTGGAGTGGGTAGCCTATCCCTTCTCCAGCGGATCTTCCCAACCCGGGGATCGAACCGGGGTCTCCTGTATTGCAAGCAGATTCCTTACAACTGAGCTATCAGGGAAGCCCATGCATACATATCTTTAATTTTTATTTCTTGGCTGTAACACATGACATGAGGGATGTTAATTCCATGATCAGGGATTGCACCTGTGCCCCTGGCATTAAAAACGTGGAATCTTAACCACTGGACCATCAGGAAAGCCCTCATGGCTATATTTTGCCCATCTATTTAAGATCTGTCCCAAACGGGTTTTCCTTACAAACAGATTGGAGTATGTCCCATATTTTATAAATTCAATTTGATAAATACAGTAGAATAGCATCTGTTTCTCTTGTTTCAAAAATAATTTCAAATATTCATTTGGCCACGCTGGATCTTTGTCTCAGCACAAAGGATCTATGACCTTCCTTCTAGCATGCAGGGTCGTGACTTTGGGCATAGAGTTCCCTGACCAGAGATTGAATCTGGGTCCCCACTGCACCGGGAGCTTGGAGTCTTACCCACTGGACCGCCAGGGAAGTCCCCATCTCTCTTTTTTTTCGATGATGATGAACATAGGTTTATTTATTTATTTTTTGACCTTTAACTTATTTGTTTTTAATTTATTTTAATTGGAGGCTAATTACTTTACAATATTGTGGTGGTTTTGCCATACTTGATATGAATCCGACACGGGTGTACATGTGTCCCCCATCCTGAACCCCCCTCCCACCTCCCTCCGCATCCCATCCCTCAGGGTCATCCCAGTGCCCCAGCCTCGAGCACCCTGTCTCGCGCATTGAACCTGGACTGGCCATCTATTTCACATATGGTAATATACATGTTTCAGTGCTATTGTCTCAGATCATCCCATCCTCGCCTCCTCCCACAGAGTCTAAAAGTCTGTTCTTTACATCTGTGTCTGTTTTTGCTTGTTTGTTTATTTGTTTGTTTTGGCCATAAGGCATTGAGATCTTAGCTCACTGGCCAAGATGGAAACCACACACCCTGAATTAGAGTCTTAGCCGTTCGGTCATGTCTGATTCTTTGCCACCCCATGGACTGTAGCCTGCCAGGCTCCATGGACTGTAGCCTGCCAGGCTCATCTGTCCGTGGGATTCTCCAGGCAAGAATACCAGAGTGGGTAGCCATGCCCTTCTCCAGGGCATTTTCCCAACCCAGGCATCAAGTCTGGGACTCCCGAATCACACAGGTACATTCTTTACCGTCTGAGCCACCATGGAAGCCCCCTGCGTTGGAGGGTGAAGTCTTCACCAGTGAACTGCCAGGGAAGCCTCCTGAGTCTTTTATACTGAAAGGGAGGAGGGTAAGACCTTGCTTCCGGCCAGACTCCACAGGGGATGTGTTAATCTCTCCCTTCCTGCAGTTATTCACAAGTGGCCCTGGGCAGGATGTTTATCTTGAACTCAGTGGCAGTATTTGTTACCTTAATGCTCATTACCTGGGTGGCAGGGTCCCCGGAGATGGGCCATCGTGTGGCACTTACGCTTACAGGCGACAACCCTTTAGGGATGGACTTGGAACATGAATCTTCTCCCTTGTTACACTCTGTCTGGGTGACGTCACACAGCGTGATGGCCTCCAGGTTCATCGGTGTGGTCACACACGGCAGGACCTCCCTCTCTTTAAGGCAGGTTACCCTCCCGAGGTACGGATATGCCGCTTTTCATTATCTGTGCATCCCGGTTCATCCGTGGGTCAGTGGACAGCTGTGTGTGGTTGGCACACCTTGGTCATTGTGGATAACAGCCCAGTGAACCCAGGAGTGTGCATTTCTCCTGGAGGTCCTGATGTCCCTTTCTCTGGCTTCACACCCAGAAATGGTAGTAAAGAGAACAGCTTCAGCTCAGCACTACTGGTAAAGAACTTGCCTGCCAACACAGGAGACAGAATTTCTCTTTTCTTGGATATTTCCTGAGTATATAGAAGGTACACGTGTTACTACATTTCTGCTTGTTTTTCTCTTTCTAATCTTTTGGGCTTCCCTGGCGGCTCAGTGGTAAAGACTCTGCCTGCCAAGCAGGAGATGCGGGTTTGATCCCTGGGTCGGGAAGATCCCCCGGAGGAGGGCATGGCAACTCACTCCAGTATTCTTGCCTGGAGAACCCCATGGACAGAGGAGCCTGGAGGGCTACAGTCCATGGGGTTGCAGAGTTGGACACGACTGACCAACTGATTACATCACATAGCACACAGGTCTTCTTCGGTCTCTGCAATCAAAGGAGGGAACCATTCACCATAAAAGTCCTCTGGGAATTCTGCCTGCAGTGCAGGAGATCCAGGTTTGATCACGGGGTTGTGAAGATCCCCTGGAGGAGGAGGGCATGGCAACCCACTCCAGTATTCTTGCTTGCAGAATCCCATGGACAGAAGAGCCTGGCGGGCTACAGTCCACGGGCTCGAAGAGTCGGACACGACTGAGTGACTACGACACGTTTATCAGGCAGCACACTACCATATGTAAAACAGACAGCCAGTGGGAACTTGCTGTGCGACTCTGGGAACTCAAACCAGGGCTCTGTGATAACAAGGAGGGCTGGGAGTGGGGTTCAAGAGGGAGGGGACATATGTACACCTGTGGCTGATTCAGGCTGATGGATGGCAGAAACCAACGCAATACTGTAGAGCAATTATCCTTCAATGTAACACCAATAAATTAAATAAAAAAAAATTTCTCTGGAAGTCTCCCCGTGTCCTGTTCAGAAGCTGTCGTCTGCCAGCAGCTATTGCTACCTGGCATCGTGTCCACTATGAAACTCACCTCCTTGTGTGATGTGAGGTCACCACTCCCACCAGCAGAGTCAGTATTCCCGTAACATTAATATTAGGGGACACAGTGGAAACTTTTTCCCCATCACATCCTAAAAGAGAAGGATGGCCACAAAACGGCTACATTGATTAGCTCCTGCCTGACGGTTGGCTGAAAAAGAAAGCAGGCTAGAGATTTGGACCAGGCTAGAGACTTGCACTGGAGAAGGCAATGGCACCCCACTCCAGTACTCTTGCCTGGAAAATCCCATGGACAGAGGAGCCTGATAGGCTGCAGTCCATGGGGTCGCTGAGGGTCGGACACGACTGAGCCACTTCACTTTCACTTTTCACTTTCATGCATTGGAGAAGGAAATGGCAACCCACTCCAGTGTTCTTGCCTGGAGAATCCCAGGGACAGCGGAGCCTGATTGGCTGCGGTCTGTGGGGTCGTACAGAGTCAGACACGACTGAAGTCACTTAGTAGTAGTAGTAGTAGTACAGACTTTCACACAGAGCGAAGTTAGTCCGAAAGAGAAAAACAAACATCCTATATGAACACATATATGTGGAATCTGAAAAAAAAAAAAAAAAAAACTGGTATTGATGATCTTATTTGCGAAGCGGAAATAGACACACAGATTTAGAGAACCAGGGGATGAATTGGGAGACTCGGAATGACATATATAAACTATTGATACTATGCATAAAACACATTGGAGGAGGAAATGGCACCCCACTCCAGTACTCTTGCCTGGAGAATCCCATGGACAGAGGAGCCTGGCGGGCTGCAGTCCATGGGGTCGCAAGAGTCGGTGGTTTAGCGACTAAACCACCACCACCACCTCTGTAGGATAGATAACTCATCAGAACCTATTATACGGCGCAGGCATCTCTACTCTATGCTCTGTGGTGACCGCAGTGGGAAGGAAAGACAATAAAGAGGGGATATATGTATATGCATATACAGATCTGGTTCACTCTGCGCTACAGCACAAATACAACATTGTAAAGCAGCTATACTCCAAAAAGAAAAAAAAATGTAACGAAAAGAAGGAAAGAAATCAGGCTTGTCTCCAAAGAAAGCAGGCTTCGGGAGAAGAAAAAAACACAGGGAGGACAAAATAAAATTGAAGCCTGCAGCCTCTTGAGAAATCTGTATGCAGGTCAGGAAGCAACAGTTAGAACTGGACATGGAACAACAGACTGGTTCCAAATAGGAAAAGGAGTCCGTCAAGGCTGTATATTGTCACCCTGCTTATTTAACTTATATGCAGAGTAGGTCATGAGAAACGCTGGACTGGAAGAAACACAAGCTGGGATCAAGATTGCTGGGAGAAATATCAATAACCTCAGATGTGCAGATGACACCACCCTTATGGCAGAAAATGAAGAGGAACTAAAAAGCCTCTTGATGAAGGTGAAAGAGGAGAGTGAAAAAGTTGTCTTAAAACTCAACATTCAGAAAACGAAGATCATGGCATCCGGTCCCACCACTTCATGGGAAATAGAGGGGGAAACAGTGGAAACAGTGTCAGACTTTATTTTTCTGGGCTCCAAAATCACTGCAGATGGTGACTGCAGCCATGAAATTAAAAGACGCTTACTCCTTGGAAGGAAAGTTATGACCAACCTAGATAGCATATTCAAAAGCAGAGACATTACTTTGCCAACAAAGGTCTGTCTAGTCAAGGCTATGATTTTTCCTGTGGTCATGTATGGATGTGAGAGTTGGACTGTGAAGAAGGCTGAACACTGAAGAATTGATACTTTTGAACTGTGGTGTTGGAGAAGAAGACTCTTGAGAGTCCCTTGGACTGCAAGGAGATCCAACCAGTCCATTCTGAAGGAGATCAGCCCTGGGATTTCTTTGGAAGGAATGATGCTAAAGCTGAAACTCCAGTACTTTGGCCACCTCATGCGAAGAGTTGACTCATTGGAGAAGACTCTGATGCTGGGAGGGATTGGGGGCAAGAGGAGAAGGGGACGACAGAGGATGAGATGGCTGGATGGCATCGCTGACTCGATGGACGTGAGTCTGAGTGAGCTCCGGGAGTTGGTGATGGACAGGGAGGCCTGGCGTGCTGCGATTCATGGGGTCGCAAAGAGTCAGACACGAATGACCGACTGGTCTGATCTGATCAGTCCTGAATATTCATTGCAAGGACTGATGCTGAAAGGGGAAACTCCAAACCTTTGGCCACCTGGGGCGAAGAACTGACTCACTGGAAAAGACAATGATGCTGGGAAAGACTGAGGGCAGAAGGAGAAGGGGACGGCAGAGGATGAGATGGTTGGATGGCATCACCGACTGGATGGACATGAGTTCGGGTAAACTCTGGGAGTAGCTAATGGACAGGGAGGCCTGGTATGCTGTGGTCCATGGGGTTGCAAAACTCAGACACACCTGAGTGACTGAACTGAAGCGACCTGATCTTGAGAAGAGTGACTGACAGGCAGGTAGAAAAGCTTGCCAACAGGAGCACTGGTTGTGCATGGAAGCAAGAGAGGACAGATCTTGGGGACCCCAAATGGGTGACGAGACACTCTTTTGGAAATGATGGCCAGTCTGAGTCGGCAACGCCTCCTTCTGAGACTGACTCCCAAGCTCAAAATGAAGACTTGAAAACTAGATGACTTTTGCTTCGCTGTTGTCAGATGTGAAAGGCTATGGCGGAGATAACCCTCTGCAAAGCTGCTCTTGTCCGCAAAGGGGAAGCACTTCTGGCTGCCTACTGAGCTCTGGTGTGTTATGAGGAAGCTAGATGTGCATGATTAATTTAATTCTTTCCTCGGTTGCTTTTCACACCGCGGAAATGATTCTAAAAATAGCCTGCAGAATTATGTAACTCCCTTTGCTGTGATACTCTTGAATTCTTTCTTTATTTCCTTGTTTTTTTTCCTTTTCTTTTCTTCTTTTTTCCCCTCATTTTAAAAGAACTTCTAGAAGGATCCACGATAAGTGGCTGTGGCTGGAAGCGATTTAAAAGATATTTGTCTCAGTGGGTCCTTCTTCCTCATTAAGTTTTAGCATCCCACTGCTCCTGGGAATGATGATTTAACCTCTGCCGTCTCGCTGGTGCCCGTTGAAGCAATGGGTTAAGTTGCAAAATGCGTGTTTGGACATCTAGAGCTCTCACTGTGAGATGTAAATGTTTCCACTTCTTTGCCACAGCCCAGATTCTCCAAGACAGTAAAAAAAAAAAAAAAAAAAAGGTCGGGTGGGGGCAGACAGTGAGGTCATCATGTTGAGGATGCTTTAGACCAGCTGGGTTCACAGAAGAAGACAGACTGCTAGGGGGAAAGCACCGCCCCCCAGGCTAATAGGGGTTGAGAATTTTGGAGGGACTACTGTCTTTTAAAGTCTACTCTTCATTACCCATCAGTATTAAATCCAGACTTTGGGGGCACCGAATGACTTGGAAATCAAGACAGAGCTTCCCTCACCGTGGTTCATTTTGTTTCAAAAAGGTTTTTTTCTTCCATTCCTTTAATGAAAGGAAAGTACTCACATACATCTTATTATGACAAGGCAATCTCAAATTGCCATTCAAATATACTCCGAGGTACACTGTACAGTGGTTTTCAGTCATTGACAGAACCAGAATGGGCTGGAAAAGGCAATGAGAAGCCCCCAGGAGTACCTTGAGAGTTACAAACAAGATAATTTACCTTCTCTATTTTTTGGTGATGGGAGGCCGTTGGCTCCATCGTGAATTCCTTTTAAACTCTCCATGAAATGCTCTAGTGAAAACAGGGCTTTAGTTCGCAGACAGCTGATTTATGATTTCTGTGTTTGCTCAGTCTTACTTATCATTGGAATTAAATAATTCAATGGAAATATAGGATTTGGTGAGAATCAAAAAAATAGGTGGCAATAAAATCACGTGCAGTGTTTGAAATCTGTCTTTCCTAAAGCTTTAGACTCTAAAGTCCCTGAACAGATCTTGCAGAGGGTTTTGTAATAAAGAAAAAAAAATTCCCATCTATATTTAATGTTTGTTTTTAATGTAAATTCATTGAGGGCAGAACATGATCTTCTTTCACCGATTAAAAAATAAGATTACTGCCATGTTCTTTCTTGAGCAAACCATGAGAGCAATCGAATTACTTTCACCCAGGTACACACAATTCATTCAAAGTTCAGTGTAAGGGGTTAGATGAAAAGGGGGGTATTTTGTACATACTCATCTATGGGCAAAACAATCTGTTAGAAGTCTCGTCTTGAAGAACATGTATTCCAGCGTGATGTACATGTGAAAAGACCCTGGACATCACTGAAAAATTTGGCCACGCTGATTCAGCACTAAAGCTGACAACATGCGCAAAGCCATCTGGTTTCAATTCTTCCTGTAAGTATAGAAAGATGAGGTTTTCGCTATCAAATTCTTGTTCGTCTTATAACCGGGAGTGACACAGGAAACGTAGATTAAGGTAGCACCCTGTCCACGGCTTCCCTGGTGGCTCAGCTGGTAGGGAATCCGTCTGCAATGTGGGAGACCTGGGTTTGATCCCTGGGTCGGGAGGATCCCCGGGAGAAGGGAACGGCTACCCACTTCAGTATTTTGGCCTGGAGAATTCCACGGACGCTATCCATGGGGTCACAGAGAGTCAGACACAACTGAGCCACATTCACACTTTGACTGGCAGCTCTGATCTAACCTTTACAAGTTACGCTGCAGAATTCTGTTCCTGAGGCACAATGAAATCAAAGGGAAACATTAAGGGTCAGAACATCTGAAAACTCTTTCAAAAATCAGGGCCAGTTTTCTATGTGTTTAATACACAGAGTCTACTACCATACTTGGCATAAATGATTTTCTCAGTATATAGCTTGTCCTTGAACAATACGGGTTTGAACTCTGGGAGTTCAATTATATATGGTTTGTTTGGTTTTTTTTTAAAGGGCTTCCCTCATAGCTCAGTCAGTAAAGAATCTGCCTGCAATGCAGGAGACCTGGGTTCAATCCCTGGGATGGGAAGATCCCCTGAAGAAGGAAATGGCAACCCACTCCAGTATTCTTGCCTGGAGAATCCCACAGACAGAGGAGCCTGGCGGGCTGCAATCCATGGGGTCTCAAGAGTTGGACATGACTTAGTGATTAAACCACCACCACCACCCTCTCCAGTATTCTGGCCTGGAGAATTCCATGGACTGTAGAGTCCACGGGGTCACAAAGAGTCGGACATGAGTGAGCGATTTTCACTTTTTAAAAAAAGCAATAAATATTGGGTTGCCCCAAAAGTCTGTAAGATGTTATGGAAAAACCCAAACAAAGTTTTTGGGCAACCCAATGCTAAAGTTCCAGGTAATACAAGGTTGCTTGAATTCCAGGATGCAACAGAAAATGCAGAGGTTCATATATGTTTTATGGAGAGTCTCAGCTGTGCAGGTGACTGCCGCTAACCCTCACATTGTTTGAGGAGCAACCATATATTTATCTGCCAGAGGAGGGAATGAATGATCCTGGTGAAAGTGGCTCATTCATATCTGACTGTTTGCGACCCCATGGACTATACAGCCCGTGGAATTCTCCAGGCCAGAAGAGTAGCCTTTCCCTTCTCCAACCCAGGGATTGAACCCAGGTTTCCCACACTGCCGGTAGATTGATAAAATGATTGAATGAATGATTCTAACCTATACGCAAAACTCTATGCTCTGCAATTTGAGAGGCAACTTAGTCATTAAGACCAGAGACAGAAAGAGTTCTCCATCTCTACTGAAATCCCCCCTCATAGCAGACAGCTTGTTGCCTGTGGCCTTTCTGAATGAGAGTAATAAAAATAAGAAAAACAACAGGCTGCATGGATACAATGCCTCAGATTCATCTTGTTTTCCAGAGAACCATGATGGAGGGTTTGTGACAGTTGATTAATACCGCTCCTGAAGAAACGGGGACCCTCCTACACTGCCAGTGGAAATGAAAATTAGTACAACCACGATGAAGATAATATGGACATTCCTTAAACAAAAAAACAACCAAAAACAGAACTACCATATGACCCAGCAATTTCACTCCTGGGCATATATCTGGAGAAAACTATCATCCAAAAATGATATATACACACCAGTGTTCAATGAAGCACTGTTTACAAGAGCCAAGACATGGAGTCAACCTAAGTGTCCATTGTCAGAGGAACGGATAAAGAAGGGGTGGTCTATATATACAGTGGAATATTACACAGCCATAAAAAAGAATGACATCATGCCATTTGCAGCAACACGGATGGTCCTAGAGATTATTATCCTAGTGAAGGACATCAGACAGCAAAAGACAAACAGTACTACTAATATATCACTCATATGTGGAATCTTATTTTTTAAAAACATATACAAATGACCGTATTCTGTAGAACTGATACTGAAAACGATTTGATTTACAGACAAACTGATACTGAAAACTTATGATTACCAAAGAGGAAGTGTGGAAGGAAGGGATAAATCAGGAGTTTACCATGAACATACGCACACTACTATATATAAAATTGATAACCAATAATAAGGATCTACTTAGCACAGGGAACTCTACTCAATATTTGGTAATGACCTATATGAGAAATGGAGAAGGAAATGGCAACCCATTCCAGGATTCTTGCCTGGAGAATCTCATGGACAGAGAAGCCTGGTAGGCTGCAGTCCATGGGGTTGCAAAGAGTCGGACATGACTGAGCGACTTCACTTCACTATATGAGAAAAGAATCTAAAAAGAGTGGATATATATATATTTATATGTATGTGTGTATATATGTGTGTGTATATACATATATGTGTGTGTATGTTTATATATATATATAAAACTCGCTTTGCTATACACCAGAAAGACAATACTATAAATCAACTATATGCCAATAAAACTTAAATTAAAAAAGAGATCCTTTATACAACACCATGTCTAGAATTAACAATACTATATTGTGCAGCACATTTGCTAAGAGGGCAGATTTCACGTTAAGTGTTCTTACCGAGAGAGTCAGTTCCTAGGCAGGTTGATAAGTCCAGTGTCCCCGTGGAGGAGCGAGTGGTCTGGGGCTCTCGGGGAGGAGATAGGGGTCTGGAATTCTCAAGGAGGAGGAAAGGACAAACTTTTTTTTTGCTACATTCCTTAGTCTTAGTCACATAAAACTCTTTTTTTTTTTCCTTTAAGCCCAGAGTTGATGATTACACAACAAAACAACTCAGCTTAAACTCTGTACTAAGGATTATATAATATTATATATATATATTATATAATTATATAATATAATATTATATTATAGTACAGACATTACTAGCAGAGACATTACTTTGCCAACAAAGGTCCGTCTAGTCAAGGCTATGGTTTTTCCTGTGGTCATGTATGGATGTGAGAGTTGGACTCTAAAGAAAGCTGAGCACTGAAGAATTGATGCTTTTGAACTGTGGTGTTGGAGAAGACTCTTGAAAGTCCCTTGGAGTGCAAGGAGATCCAACCGGTCCATTCTGAAGGAGATGAGCCCTGGGATTTCTTTGGAAGGAATGATGCTAAAGCTGAAACTCCAGTACTTTGGCCACCTCATGCGAAGAGTTGACTCATTGGAAAAGACTCTGATGCTGGGAGGGATTGGGGGCAGGAGGAGAAGGGGACAACAGAGGATGAGATGGCTGGATGGCATCACTGACTCGATGGACGTGAGTCTGAGTGAACTCCGGGAGTTGGTGATGGACAGGGAGGTCTGGCATGCTGCAGTCCATGGGGTCGCAAAGAGTCAGACAGGACTGAGTGACTGAACTGAACTGAACTCATCAAGCCTGGTTCTGGTCCTGAAGCCAAATCTTTTTTTTCAGAGATCTGAATCCAACACTGTTCACCGTAAGCTATCATTACCACAATGAATAAAAATACACATGTAAATGTTAAAATTTTGCTGCTCCTTAATACTTGTGGGGAGAAAGAAAGAGAATCAGATCACATTGCTCAGGGTCCTGGGATGTGGAGAAGAAAATCTGGTGCTTTCCACGGAGCGTCTCCATCGCCTACTCTGGTTAATCAGCTCTCTGTGAAGTTCGACTATCTTGCACCATCCCAATAAGGAAGCTGAGAGTGAAGAAGCTTAAGCGTGGTGGCAGTTTCAAGTACTTGATAAATGGAAGCACCGATGTTGTGACCCTTATCTTCCATGCCCAGGTCTAGAGCTGTTCCCTCTTTACTGATATCCGTTGAATGGACATGAATTAGTTCGTGCTACAGTTGTCTTCGTTTGAGAGATTTCTCTGGCATCAGGGAGTGTTTGGCAACAAGTTGACATGCTTTGCAGAATGCAAAGCCATTCGTTTCCAATGCGTGACTTCTCCCTTCTTTTTTTTATTGAAGTTATCCTTCGCATGACTCATTCAAGATGCATTATTACCATCCCCTGTGTTCAGGGTTTATACTGAAGTGAGTCAAGAGCAATGAGCAGACTTCTCTGTGTTCTCTGAGAGAGACGGTGGCATAGCCCAAACTTAATGTGCCTTTGTGATCTCACAGTTTATGGGAGTCAGGAGTTCAGAACCAGATGGATTCTCCTTGCAGAGGTTGGTGAGGTTTCCACCAGAGGAGCCGGGCTGGGCTGAGACCTCATCTGAAGGACTGACTGGAAGAACACACTCCTAAGTTCAGGAGCATCACTGCAAGATTTTTAAAGACCTCTGTAAGATCTTTTATAAAAAGATTGCTTACTGTTTTAGCATTCAGTTCAGTTCAATCTCTTAGTCGTGCCTGACTCTTTGTGACCCCATGGACTGCAGCACGCCAGGCTTCCCTGTCCTTCACCATCTCCAGGAGCTTGCTCAAACTAATGTCCATTGAGTCGGTGATGCCATCCAATCATCTCATCCTCTGTCATCCCCTTCTCCTCCTGCCCTCAGTCTTTCCCAGCATCAGGGTCTTTTCCAGTGAGTCAGTTCTTCTCATCAGGTGGCCAAAGTATTGGAGTTTCAGCTTCAGCATCAGTCTTTCCAATGAACATTCAGGACTGGTTTAGACTGGTTTGCTGTTAAAGGGCTTCCCTGGTGACTCAGACAGTTAAGAACCTGCCTGAAATGTGACATACCCGAGTTTGATCCCTGGATCGAGAAGATCCTCTGGAGAAGGGAATGGCAACCCACTTGAGTATTCTTGCCTGGAGAATTCCAAAGGACAGGGAGTCCACGGGGTCACAAAGAGTCGGACACAACTCAGCAACTAACATTTTCAGTTTCACTTGCTGGCCAAAGTGTTTAAATTAATTGTGTCCTTGGTTACATGTTGAAAAATAGAGCTAAGATTTTAAGCGATGACCAAGCAATTGTACTTCCTTCATGCTTTTGTTATGGGGAAGAGTTAGATAAAGATGAAACAGAAAAGGCATATCCAAGAATCCAGTTGCACAATTACGGGCTGATATTTTCTCAATGAAAAAAAAAAAAAGCAGGTCTCAATAATAAAGAACAAAAGATGTAGCTCTCTACCTCAACCTACTCTGACAGTTAATTTCTGATAACTTGAGCCACACATTGAAAATATAATAACACCCTCTGCATTCAGCAGTCACACACTCCCCTCTGCCATTGTAGGCTCTGTGGTCTCGTTTCCACACTCCACTAAATATATCAAGGGACTCTGGAACTCCTGGGTGGCGTGAGCAACACACAGACCCTTCCTGTACCATGAGTGTGTGAGTGTGTCTTTGCGTTCTATGTTTCTTGATTCAGTCTCTAAGCTCATCAAGAGAAATAGGCAGGACATGCTAATCAATGTAATATCGCTTTCTCTGGACTTAACTTTGGATTTTCCGACTCAAAATTTTGTCAGGGTGGAAGTAGATCAACCCTGAATATTCACTGGAAGGACTGATATGGAAGCTGAAACTCCAATCCTTTGGCCACCTGGTGCGAAGAATGGACTCACTGGAAAAGACCCTGATGCTGGGGAAGATTGAAGGTGGGAGGAGAAGGGGACGACAGAGGATGAGATGGTCGGATGGCATCACTGACTCAATGGATGTGAGTTTGGGCAAGCTCCGGGAGTTGGTGATGGACAGGGAAGCCTGGCATGCTTCCCTGGGATCCCAAAGACTCGGACATGACTGAGCAGCTGAACAACAGCAATAGGGGCAAAAACAAAGACTTGTTCAACTCTAGAAAATTGCCTGGTTGTAAAAACCCTTCAACTTTATCCATCTATTATTTGTGTACGTCTTCTTTAAAGAATCATGAAATCAGAACAGTATCTGAGTGGCTAGAAATGGCATTAAAATAACAGATAGCCAAGTAGACAACATCTTAATCAAATCTTTTGGTGTTTGGATAGGAAAACAAATTGTAAATCATTTAAAGGTTTATTTTTTTTTAAACATTTAGATGTAAACTGTTCTCTTCAGAGACCATCCATATTTAATTTTCATGTTTTATAAAACAGAACCATGTTGTAATTAGTGATACAAACACGGATGAAAACAATTTTCGTGTGCAGCAATTCAAATTCATTTGGCTCGCTGATGGTGCATTATAGGCTTATAACCCCCCCTAGTTCTTGGCACAAAGATGGAATATGGACTTTTCCTAGAGGGGATTATTTTTTTGGACATTGCTGAAAACTATGGAAATTCTTATAGGCCTTGAGTGAATTCCTACAGGGCAGGTATTAGAACGCTTAGAGTAGCAGGATTTGACTCTTTTCCTTAAGTAGTAATATGAAATCAGTTTTCACCAATTAGACTGCCCTTACAAAGTTAAATGCATGCATGTAACGTACCTACGCTGAAAAAGACCACAAACATATATTAATATGCAACGAGTAGCACAGAACTAAGCGACTAACACACATCACCTCAGGGCTTCCCTGGTGGCTCAGAAGGTAAAGAATCCACCTGCAATTTGGAAGACCCAGGTTAGATCCCTGGATTGAGAAGAGCCCCTGGAGAAGGGAATGGCCAACCCACTCCAGTGTTCTTGCTTGGAGAATCCCACGGACAGTGGAGCCTGGTGGGCTACAGTCCACGGGGACCCGAAAGCTGGACACAACTGAGCAACTCACAGACGCATATATTAATATGCACGTGTCTGTGCGTGGCAGAAGGTGGTTAGATGTTGTGTCTACTGTTCTTCATGGGAGCACAGTGACGCTTTGTATTCAAGAGATGCCAAGAGCTTCACTTGTAGCACTGAACAAAATCTTTGTTCATGGGCTGCAACATCAGTACTGTTGGGGAGATTGCTCATAAACACCGATCTCTAAGTAACTCGTCAAAGTGGAATCATGCCGTCTATGTCCTTTTGGGTCTGACTTAGCAAAACACCCCCAAGCTTCATGAATACTGTAGCACGTGTCAGAATCTCCTTCCTTTTTAAGACTGAATAATAGTCCATTGTGGGCTTCCCAGATGGCTCAGTGGTAAAGAAGTTGTCTGCAGGTATAGGAGACAGGGGTTCGAACCTTGGATTGGGAAGATCCCCTGGAGAAGGAAATGGCAACCCACTCCAGTATTCTTGCCTGCAGAATCCCATGGATAGAGGAGCCTGGTCCATGAGGTTGCAAAAAGTCAGACATGACTTACTAAAACAGCAACAGTCCATTGTCTCTGTAAACCAAATTTGATTCTCCATTCATCTGTCAATACACACTTGGGTTGCTTCCACCTTCCGGCTACTGTAAATAATGCTGCTATGAACACGGATATACAAATATTCTGCTTGACATTCTTTTAAGGGTATACTCACAAGTGGAACTCTTGGATCATGTAAAATTTTTACCAACCCCCCCCCCAAAAAAAGCAGAATCTCAAGCTCATATGAGACTTGCTCCAAGTTTTGATTGCCACAAAATCCTTGCCGTGATTCCTGTGCATGTGATCGTACAAGAAGCTGGGTGCAGAGAAAAATAGCAGACATATTTGCATTCAGAGAGAGTCAATGTTGGTTGGGTCGAGTCCCTGAGCAGCGGAAATCTTTGATACAACAACTGGTGTTAATCACACTCACCTATATTCCATGAAAGTCATACCATCACGTGACCCATCAATTCTATACCAGTGTGGGGACAAAGACACTTGGGTTCAGGTGCTTTATTAGTGAAAAATCGAAGCAGAGTTTGGGAGCTCCGAGTCTTAACCATCGGACCACCAGGGAAGCCCCCAGCCATCACATAAATAACTTTTAATTCAAATTATTAATCAGTATGCCAGGTTATGTGAGTGTGGGTCTAGAAGCAGGCATTTACACACAAACTATATCTTATTTCCCTTTGCCCTGGCATGTTTTAGCTGACCTGGCTCTTTGTCTGGATGCATTTTTACCCTTCTTACCCATCCTGATGCTGGGAAAGACTGAGGTCAGGAGGAGAAGGGGGAGACAGAGGGTGAGATGTTGGATGGCATCGCTGACTCAATGGACATGAGTTTTGCACAAACTCCATGATATAGTGAAGGACAGGGAAGCCTGGCGCATTGCAGTCCGTGGGGTGCAAAGAGTCGGACACGACTGAGCAACTCAACAGCAGCAACAACACACACCTTCTCCAAGAGAACCGAAGAGAAACACTTGACTCTTTTGAAAGTTCTGCTACTTGGCATTCATGTCTGTGAGATTTGCAAAGGATGGAGTGTTCATTGCCATGAAGGGAGGCATCATTTCTGAAGGTCGTATGAGGGTTCATCCATAAAGTCTCAGATCACTTCAGCGAGAGAGAGTTTACCCTTTCCTAAATTTGTAGGGAGCAGGCAGGAAGCCACATGTTCTAAGTTAGCAGTGTCCATCACTTTTGACCTGGGGAACAACTTGACCTTCTTAAAAATGACTAAGGACCTCAATTCAGTTCAGTTCAGTCGTGTCTGACTCTTTGCAACCCCATGAACTGCAGCATATCAGGCTTCCCTGTCCATCAGTATCTCCCAGAGCTTGCTCAAATTCATGTTAATTGATTTAGTGATGCCATCCAACCATCTCATCCTCTGTCATCCCTTTCTCCTCCTGCCCTCAATCTTTCCCATCATCAGAGTCTTTTCCAATGAGTTGGCTCCTTGCATCAGGTGGCCAAAGTATTGGAGCTTCACCTTCAGCATCAGTCCTTCAATGAATCAGTCCTTCCAATGAATATTCAGGACTGATTTCCCTTAGGACGGACTCTTTGGATCTCCTTGCAGTCTAAGGGACTCTCAGGAATCTTCTCCAACACCACAGTTATAAAACATCAATTCTTCGGCACTCAGCTTTCTTTATGGTCCAACTCTCACATGCATTAAAAAATTATTTATTTATTCAGCCGTATTAGGTCTTTTGTGATCTTTTGTTGCTGCGTGGGCTCCTCTCTAGTTATGGCATACAGGCTTAGTTGCCACGAGGCATATGGGATCTTAGTTCCCTGACCAGCGATTGAACCTGTGCCCTCTGCAGTGGAAACTCGGATTTCTAACCAGTGGACCATCAGGGACATCCCTTAGAGGATATTTTTAACATCCATTGTATTTATCCATACCTCTGAAAGTAGAAGTGAAATGAAATGAAAACCCAGACACAATTAAAGTATTGACTCATTAGTCCTTTTTATACTGTAGCCCACCAGGCTCCTCTGTCCATGGGATTCTCCAGGCAAGAATACAGGAGTGGGTTGCAATTCCCTCCTCCAGGGGATCTTCCTGACCCAGGGACTGAACCTGGGTCTCCTGTACTGCAGGCAGATTCTTTACAATCTGAGCTATAAGTTCAGTTCAGTTCAGTTCAGTTCAGTCACTCAGTCGTGTCTGACTCTTTTCGACCCCATGAACCGCAGCACACCAGGCCTCCTTGTCCATCACCAACTCCCAGATTTCACCCAAACTCATGTCCATCGAGTCGGTGATGCCATCCAACCATCTCATCCTCTGTCGTCCCCTTCCTCCCGCCCTCAATCTTTCCCAGCATCAGGGTCTTTCCCAGTGAATTGGCTCTTCTCATCAGGTGGCCAAAGTACTGGAGAGCTCTGCAGTAATTAAATGAATGAAGAGAGTACAGCACATTATTCAATAACGAGTATTATAGTCATTTTCAGGAATTCATGAATCTAATCAACATATGCTTTTCAGAATCTTCCAATGGTTTCCAGAGGCGGGGGAGAAAGAGGAGAGAAGAGAGTTAGATGTGAAGTGAAGCCAAGATTCATTGCCATCCCCTGCCGTGCGATGTCTTAAACAGCAGCAGAATGATACAGGTTTGAGTACTAGCAATTAACTAAATGTCTGTTATTAAAATGGTCACTGGTTTTCCTCCATTGATTTTTCACTCTCAGGGAATGACAAGCTCATGGCCCTGTCTGCACCTCCTATATGAAGGACTTGGGATGAGCAGTGCTGTTTTAATGCCTTGAATGCTGTTGGCAGGACCAGTGGAGGCAGTCACCCAAGAGGAAAGGAGAGTTTGGACACCTCGGATGTGGGCTTCCCCTGTGACTCAAAGAACATGCCTGGCGATGTGGGAGACCCAGGATACATGGGTTCAATCCCTGAGTCGGGAAGATCCCCTGGAGAAGGGCATGGCAACCCGCTCTAGTTTTCTTGCCTGGGGAAGCCCATGGACAGAGGAGCCTGGCGGGCTACAGTCCATTGGGGCTGCAAAAGAGTCAGACATGACCGAGCATACCTACCTCAGATGTGGGATCGTGTGCAGGGGTGAACCAGGCCAGAAATACGCCCTTTTCAGAACTCTCAACTGGACAGCTGTTTGCAAATGAGATATGGAGGCGTGGCAGCTGGATCTGCAAGAATATTGAAGGAGCGGGAGGTCGGAAAGGGTTGATGGCATGCAAGATGGTGAAAAAGCCCAGACATAGGAGTTGGCAGGAAGACTGGAGAGGGACATCAGGAAGGAAAGGAGAGGGAACGGAAAGGGGACTGGTAATCAGCAGGAAAGGACCAGCAGTGAGACAAAAAGGGCAGGATCTGGCAGTGTCAAAAGGAATGAAGAAGTGGACAGGCGTTCATCATGTTAAATCAGTGACATCCTGACATCCGGGTCCAACTTCCCTTCTAGGTGTGAACACCTTGAAAGTAGCATAATCTTCATTTTTATTTTATTATTTCTTTGGTGTGGACCATTTTTTACTGAACTTGATACAATATAGTCCCGGTTTTGTCTTTTGTCTTGCTCTTTGGCTGTGAGACACGTGGGAGCTTTGCTTGCCAACTGGGGATCGAACCTGCAACCCCCTCGTTGGAAGACTAAGTCTTAACCACTGGACCGCCAGAGAAGTCCTCATTTCAGTTCAGTTCAGTCATTCAGTCGTGTCCAACTCTTTGCAACCCCATGAACCACAGCACACCAGGCCTCCCTGTCCATCACCAACTCCCAGAATTTACACAAACCCATGTCTATTGAGTCTGTGATGCCATCCAACCATCTCATCCTCTGTCCTCCCCTTCTTCTCCTGCCCCTAATCCCTCCCAGCATCAGGGTTTTTTCCAATGAGTCAGCTCTTCACATCAGGTGGCCAAAGTGTTGGAGTTTCAGCTTCAGCATCAGTCCTTCCAATGAATATTCAGGACTGATTTCCTTTAGGATGTACTGGTCGGATCTCCTAGCAGTCCAAGGGACTCTCAGGAGTCTTCTCCAACACCACAGTTCAAAAGCATCAATAGGGATCTTTCTTTTGAAGGCCGTATGAGCATCTGTTAACTGCTGATAAATAAAGCATAAATAAATCAAATATTAAAGTTCTGTTTTCCAGCATTAAATGAATGCAGGTTAAGTGTGGAATGCTTTACATGTCAGATAACTCAAGGGGGAAGCATCATTGTAAGTCCCCACGAATAAAACAAGTACTATGTCATGTCTGTTTTTCATCCCAGAATATTTGCAAGCCCATCTGGATATACTGTCATATTTATAATTGAATGTAATACTTACTACAGTATTTACATCTTCTGACTTTGTATACGCTTTTTATGTTTTCGTATATATAACCCATTGAGTCGATGTGATTTATTTCCATGCGAACCAACAGGCAACATTTAAATCACTGACCTTTTTTTCACCCTCCGTTTGTTTTACTTTCACAAATGAGCTTCAATTTTGGATTGAAGGAAAATGACACTCTGCAACCATTTTGCTTCAAGGCTCTGCATTATTTTTAAATTATCTTATGGCATTTGTTGCGGGAGAAAAAAAAATAAACCTTGAGGATAATCTTGTTTTGTCCTTTCCATTTTTTAGGTTATGTGTGTTTCCTGCTTGAACGCATACAGACGATTCTTGCCTTTTCCATGAAATTCTTGGTAAGCCTTCTCAAGTCACCAAACTCAATTATTCTGTCAGCTTAAATGGCTGATTCATGTGAATGTATGGCAAAAGCTACCACAATATTGTAAAGTAATTAGCCTCCAATTAAAATAAATTAAAACATTTATAAAAATTATTTTGTCAGCTCAGGAAAATGTCTTCTATGACGTATACAATATTTTCCCATCTTCCGTTGGTCTTTATTTTCTTAAGTGTCAACTGTATTATTTGGATTTTAAAGTGACAGTTCTGGAGGGCTCTTTAGCCTAAAGAAATCTACTAAATTCCTTTCATTTCACAAAAAAAGAAAAAAGAAAAAAAAATTGATCCCATTTCTTTGCTTTCACATGAACCATCTCCACCTGTCTGCCATATCCCTGAGTTGATTTCTCCAACTTTTGCTGTCTCTTTTTACCTGTTTCAAAGCAGATCATCATGTTGGTGGAGCATTTCTGAATTCAGCAAAATCTCTCTCTACCTCCCTGTGCTAGTCAACCATCCCAGCCTACCCCTTCCTTGCCTGTTGCTATTCTGATGCCTCGTAAGCAATCCGATTCTGTATTTAACATCTCACAGCAGTCTTTCCACAACAGTCTCTGTGGCTCCAGTCCACTCCAGAAGAAAGCTTGCCTGCATTCCTCTGCAGATTTCAACCTTTGCTTAACGCAGCAGAGTTTTATCCTAATCCTCGTGTTATCCTGTGAACCCAGTGTCAACTGCTTCACCTGTTTATCTCTCCAGGTTCACCTTTTGGAGTCCTTTGTTCACACTTTCAGAGAAGGCGATGGCACCCCACTCCAGTACTCTTGACTGGAAAATCCCATGGACGGAGGAGCCTCGTGGGCTGTAGTCCATGGGGTCGCTAATGGTCGGACATGATTGAGCAACTTTACTTTCACTTATCACTTTCATGCATTGGAGAAGGAAATGGCACCCCACTCCAGTACTCTTGCCTGGAAAATCCCATGGATGGAGGAGCCTGGTAGGTTGCAGTCTGTGAGGTCACTAAGAGTTGGACACGACTGAGCGACTTCACTTTCACTTTTCACTTTCATGCATTGGAGAAGGAAATGGCACCCCACTCCAGTACTCTTGCCTGGAAAATCCCATGGATGGAGGAGCCTGGTGGGCTGCCGTCTATGGGGTCGCACAGAGTCGGACATGACTGAAGCGACTTAGCAGTAGCAGCAGCAGTTCACACTTGAGGTGTTTTAACTACTTATACTTAGAAAACACATTGGTCATTTATGGGAGCATCTTCCCCACCAACAGGAAGACCTCACAAAAAGTGGCAGGATCTTCCCCACTTGTACCTCCTTCACATCCAGCCAGCTCTTATCAGTTGCTCAACAAACCTCTCTAAATCCCTGACTGAGGGGAGAACTCGCACTGACATTAAGTTACCGTTTGCTAGTCAGGGTTCTAAAACCTACAACCAATGGAGGCGTTCCTGGTGTCTCAGTGGTAACGAATCTGTCTGCAATGCAGGAAATGATCTGGAGATGTGGGTTTGAGCCCTGGGTCAGGAAGACCTCTGGAGAAGAAGATGCAACCCACTCCAGTATTCTGGCCTGGAGAAGCCCATGGACAGAGGAGCCTGGCGGGCTGCAGTCCACAGGGGGTTGCAGAGAGTTGGACACGACTGAGCAGATGACATACACAACCAACAAGCAGGGTAATTCAACTGGGAACGCCCAACTAGGAAGCAATGAAACTAATACATAATCTCAGGGCCTCTCAGAGGCTTTTCTAAATGCATCACAGTAAGAGTTCCCTAATAAGGATTATGGGGCTTCCATGGCGGCTCAGTGGTAAAGAATCCACCTGCCACTGCAGGAGATTGAACGCGGGTTCAGTCCCTGGTCTGGGAAGGTACCATGTGCTTTAATCAGCTGAGCCCGTGCACTGCAACCACTGAGCCTCTGCTCTCGAGCCCGTGAGATGGAACTACTGAGCCCACAGGCCACAACTCCCGAAGCCTGTGTGCCCTACGGCCCATGCTCCATGACCAACAGCAGCCCTTGCTGGGGACAGCTAGACAGAGCCCACGCACAGCAATGGAGACCCACGACGACCAAAAGTAAAGAAATAAAGGTTAACATAAAGAAAGCCCAGCGGGAAGCAATGAGCAGAAAACAGAATAATGATTATGGATGGAAACAACTCAAGTGTCCACTGATGGGTGGATAAAAGAAATGTATATATATATATATGTACACACAGTGTGTGTGTGTGTGTGTGTGTGTGTGTGCTCAGTCGTGTCTAACTCTTTGCAACCCCATGGACTGTAGCCCTTCAAGCTCCTCTGTCCATGGGATTCTCCAGGCAAGAATAGTGGAGTGGGTCGCCATGCCCTCCTGCAGGGGATCTTCCCGACCCAGGGATCAAACCCACATCTCCTGCCTCTCCTGCCTTGCAGGCAGATTGTTTTTACTGCTAAGTCACCAGGAAAGCTGTACACACACACACACACACCCAGGACTATCATTCACGACAAAGAAGAAACACTTCCATTTGAGACCACATGGATGGATGTTCAGGGCAATAGTCTAAGTGAAATAAATTGCATGGACAAAGACATCTACAGTGGATGAAGGGGACTAAAAGTACACACTTTCCGTCATAAAATAAGCCAGTCCTGATGAGAGAAAATATTCACAAGTGATGGGAGCAACAAGGGCTTCATTTCCAAATATACATGAACATCTCATACAACTCAACAATGACAGCAACAAAAGACACAAGGCAATCGAAAAAAGGGCCGAAGAAGACATGGACAGATGGTCAAGGGGGCCACGTGAGTGTGCTCAGACATCGCAAATGATTAGAGAAAGGCCAATCAAAACCACAGTGAGGTATTAACTCACGGTGGTGAAAACGGCCAACGTCAGAAAGGCTAGAAATAACAAACGCTGGCGGGGGTGTGGAGAAAAGGGAACCCTCCTACACTGCTGGTGGGAATGCAAACTAGTACAGCCACGATGGAGAAGAACATGGATCGCCCTTAAAAAATTTAAAAGAGATCTACCATATGATCCAGCAGGGGCTTCCCAGGGGGTACTAAGGTAAAGAACCTGCGTGCCAGTGCAGGAGACACAGGAGATGTGGGTATGATCCCTGCATTTGGAAGATCCCCTGGAGGTGGGGATGGCAACCCACTCCAGTATTCTTGCCTGGAGAATCCCACAGACAGAGGAGCCTGGAGGGCTGCAGTCCATGGGGTTGCAAAGAGTTGGACACGACGGAAGCCACAGATCGTGCACACACATGATTCAGCAAGCCCACTCCTGAACAGATATCCTGAAAAAATTATAGTTTGCAAAGATAAGATATCCTTATGTTCACAGCACTTCTATGCACAGCAGCCAAGACACCAAGATGTGGAAGCAATCTAAATGTCTATCCACAGAGAAATGAATAAAGAAGATGTGGTATCTATATATACGGTACACATATACAATGGAATACTACTCACCCATAAAAAAGGAATGAAATGCCATTTGTAGCAACATGGATTGACCCAGAGGCGATCATATTAAGTGAAGTAAGTCAGAAAAAGGCAAACACCTTATGGTATCCATTACATGTAGAATCTAAAAAAGGACACAAATGAGCTTATCTGTGACATAGACACAGGCCACACCCAATCATTTTTTTATGACTGGTAGAGAGTCGTTGATTTCCGTAGGCGGTTGTATTTCCGCCAAAGGAAAAAATAAACAGAAGAGCTTTCAAAGATTCACTCCAGTCCGAAAAAGATTCACTGCAGTCCGTGACATCCCTAAGGTAACGCGTGCCATCAGATCTTAAATTCATCAGAGATAAAGTATCATATGCTGGGGATGTGTAAAAATCTAGCCACATCTAAAATATAACACAGGGAACTCATCTACAAACCAGAAAACAGGCTGTGTATCAGACATAGAGAACTGACTTGTGGTTGCCGAGCAGGTGAGAGATAAGAGACGAAATAATCGGGAGTTTGGGGTCAGGAGATGCAAATGATTATGCACAGTATGGATAAACAATGAGGTCTTACTGCACATTTAAGGGAACCATATTCAATCTCCTGTGATAAATCACGATGGAAAAGAATATTAAAAATTATATTTATTGCAACTATATATATATATGAGTCACTTTGCTATAGAACAGATTTAAAACAACATTGTAAATCCAGTATCCTTCAATGAAACAAAATTTAAAACATTACAAAAATGAAAAACTCGTCCTGGAGATGAACTACATACAGCATGGAGGGAACCGTTAACAAGATAATTCTGTATCTGAAAGTCGCTAAGACAGTAAGATCATAAAACTTCACAAGAAAAAGAAAATCTCTATGTGAGGTGATGGATGTTCACTGGACCTCTGGTAGTCACAATGTCAGAATGTATATGCTTAGTCGCTCAGGCGTGTCTGACTCTTTGCGACCCCAAGGACTGTAGTCCACCAGGCTCCTCTGTCCATGGGGATTCTCCAGGCTAGAATACTGGAGTGGGTTGCCATGCTCTCCTCCAGGGGATCTTCCCAACCTGGGGATGGAACGCAGGTCTCTGACATTGCAGGCAGATTCTTTACCATCTGAGCCACCAGGGAAGCCTGTCACAATATATACACATATCAAACCATCATGAGAACTTCCGTGGTGGGCTAGTGTCCACACTCACTATGCAGAGGGCCTGGGTTCAATCCCTGCTCTGGGAATTAGTTTTTGCACACCACAGCTAAGACATGGTGGAGAGAAATTTGTTGTTGTTCAGTCACTCAGTTGTGTCCAACTCTTTGCGACCCCACGGACTGCAGCACGCCAGGCCTCCCTGTCCTTCACCAACTCTGGGAGTTTGCTCAAATTCACGTCCACTGAGTCAATGATGCCATCCAACCATCTCATCCTCTGTCTGCCCCTTCTCCTCCTGCCCTCAATTTTTCGCAGCATCAGGGTAAATACAAAAGAGAAATCCTTAAAAAATAATTGTGTTGTACATCTCATACAAATATGATATGGTGATTACTCCTTGAATTGAAAAAAATAAAAATGAATACGATATGTTGATTGTACCTTGAGTTGAAATGAAAGAAGAAATACAGCCTCTAACATTTTAATCCTGAACATCTGGCTTCCAGAATTATGAGAAGATGAGTATCTGTTATTTAAACTGAAAAATAAAACAAGAGGAAGGTCCCTTCCATCTAAAGCTTTGGTCCATCTTGCTTTCCCACCCGTGTCCCTCAAGACCAGCTCTCTTTTCAGAGATATATCGTCCCTCACAAGACACCTTCCCGCTCATCCTAGGGGGATGTTCCTTAAAGGTGCGTATACAGGGACAGCATGCCACAGATACAGTTTAAGCTCTCCAAAGGCAGGGAAAGCAAGTCGTGATCATGAGTCTGTTTACACACTGCCGAGAGCATTATCTCAGTGCATTCCAAGCAAGAATGATTCAACGTTTCTCTTGCAGCCATTAATTATTGAAGAACATCCCCTCTGGGGGAGAGAGGATCTTCAGTGAGGTAAGAGCTATAAAAGCCTGATGTCTGCAGAGAGGGTATCAACGCAGCCGCAGCCGAGCCTCATCATGGAGAAGAAGGTCCGGTTTCAAATCCAATTAGCATCAGAAAAGTACCTGATGTGGCTTCTAAGCATAGGATCAAAGCACATCAGCATTTCTGAACCGAGTTGCAGGGGGTGCGGGGAAAGAAGACACTTCTACTTTCTGAACCAGTTGGGGGTGAACCGGAAGCTTCTCAAACATGGTCCATTTCAACCTTGAGAAACGACCTCTAGGCTTCCCTGGTGGCTCCGTGGTAAAGAATCCACCTGCCAATGCAGGAGACACGAGTTCGATCTCTGGTCGGGAAAGATCCAATATGCCTCGGAGCGGCTAAGCCCGTGGGGCACAGCTATTAAGCCCCTGTTCTAAGTGTCCAGAAGCCACGGGTACTGAAGCCCACAAGCATTGGAATTTGTGATCTGCAGCAAGAGAAATAATCACAGTAAGAAGCCCGCATTCCACAATGAGAGCAGCACCACCCCCTACCCACCAACTACCCCCAACTCCCCAAACCCCCACCCCTCAGCTCGCTGTAACTAGAATCAAGCCCATGCAGCAGTGAAGGCCGAGCACAGCCAAATAATAAAAAGAATGAAAATTATGAACAAGGTAATAATTTGTAGGGGCTTCCCTCATAGCTCAGCAGGTAACGAATCTGCCTGCGAGGCAGGAGACCTGGCTTCGATCCCTGGGTGGGGAAGATCCCCTGGAGAAGGGAATGGCTGGAGAAGGGAATGGCTACCCACTCCAGTATTCTGGCCTTGGAGAATCCCATGGATGGAGGAGCCTCGTGTGCATCCCTGGGCTTGCAAGAGTCGGACATGACTTAGAGACTAAACCAGCAATAATTTGTAAAGAAGACATGCCTGGTTCCGTTTTTGAACATAATGAAGCTGAACGATGGGAGAGGTCACCCAGTTGCTTAAGAACCTTTGCTCTGAGTTACTGGGCACTGTTTGAATTAGTTACAATGGGAGCCCAGATTTTGCACCTCCATGAAAAGTGGGAGTTGCACTTTTTAAAGGACTTTTCCTTGATTCTGACCTCTGTTCTTGCCTTACAGTCTCTCCCTTCTGGAGTTAACTCATCCCTCCAGGCTTTGACTGGTCTGAGAGCATCTACCTTCAGAAGACAAATAAAATGCCACTCTCCCTGTCTCCCTTCATTACGGAGGAGAACATTCCTTCCAGAGGTTGGTTCTTCTGCATGGAGTGGTACCGACATCACGGCCAACACCCCCTGTCTCTCTAAGAATTATTCTGTACAGACTTACAAGTATCCAACTCAGCCCACGGCATTCTGAGTGAAATTCACCTGGAATGAACGATCGTCTTTCCAGTGAATGACCATGATGCCATAAACAACAAGAACAGGAAAGTTGCTCCCTTCAATATTCCTTAAATGTTACACTGTAGTCACATCTTTATCATGACTAAACAGGTTCTGTTCAATCTGGGCTTCCCTTGTAGCTCTGTCGCTAAAGAATCTGCCTGCAGTGCAGGAGACCCGGGTTCAATCCCTGGATAGGGACGATCCCCTGGAGAAGGATATGGCAACCCAATCCAGTATTCTGGCCTGGAGAATCCCCATGGACAGAGGAGTCTGGCGAAGCCATAGTCCATGGGGGTCTCAAGAGTCGGACATGACTTGGCAACTAAGCGATGATGAAAGAGAAACATGGAGAACGTGGATTGTGAGGTGGAAATTGCTTTCTCCCTGAACTTGGTACTCGCAAGCAATTCGAGAAACAAGACTGACAGGGACTCTGGTCATATGTTGGCAGTTGAATCAAGAAGCACGCAGTACCTGTAGTCAACTCACATGTCAACACGGCTGCAGATGTAAAACTCATGTAGTTGTACAACCCACGGCCAGGGGTCTCCATCTCACATGGTAGAAATATGGTCTATTTTCAGCTTAGGGTTGAGCTTGGTGACCTCTGCCTTTATCCTTTTTCTTCATCCTTTCTCATTCATTTGATCTGAATGATCAATGAGGCCAGTGATCTGGTCACTTGATCGTTTGACCAGGCCAGTCCATCGTAAAGGAGATCAGTTCTAAATATTCATTGGAAGGACTGATGCTGAAGCTGAAGCTCCAATACTTTGGCCACCTGATGCCAAGAGTTGACTCATTGGAAAAGACCCTGATGCTGGGAAAGATTGAAGGCAGGAGGAGAAGGGGACGACAGAGGATGAGATGGTTGGATGGCATCACTGACTCGATGGACATGAGTCTGAGTGAACTCCGGGAGTTGGTGATGGACAGGGAGGCCTGGCGTGCTGCAGTCTCTGCGGTTGCAAAGAGTTAGACACGACTGAGCAACTGAGCTGAACTGATCAGACCCTCTCATGTGTTAGGGGCTTCCCTGGTAGCTCAGAATGTAAAGAATCCACGTGCAATGCAGGAGACCTGGGTTCGATCGCTGGGTCAGGAAGATCCCCTGGAGAAGGGAATGGCTACACACTCTGGTATTCTTGCCTGGAGAATTCAATGGCCAGAGGAGCCTGGTGGGCTACAGGCCATGGGGTCACCGAGTCGGACACAACTGAGCAACTAACACTTTACTTTCTTATCCCTTACTTTTTCAGAGTTGACTTACTGACTGGCAAAGTCTGGTGACGTCATTCTCTCTATATATATACACACACAAACACACATATGGATTTCTTTGCTGGTCTAGTGGCTAAAACTCTGCACATCCAATGCAGGGGCCCAGGTTCAATCCCCTGGTCAGGGAACTGGATCTCACAGGCCACAACTAAAGATCCTGTGTGCTACAACAAAGCCTGGGCATAGTCAAATTAAATATAAATATATATATATATATATCTCCATGAAAATTATTTCCTTAACAGCAGTTCTGTGCTGCAAAATAGTTATTAATAATTAGTGCTATTAGCTTTGGATCAAAAATCTATAAATAATCTACTGAGCTGAAGACCTTCACCACTTAGTTCTTTGCTGACCTATGGGCAAAACTCTTTTGCTAGATACGACCCCTAGAATGTGAGGAAGAGGAGAGATTTACTGAGAGATACCAGAGGACTTAGAACACAGAACATCCAAGCACAACACCCCACAACTTCTTTCCTTGGTAATCATTTAGCCAGCATATGCTTTCCCAGCATAATCGTTTAGTAAATAGAGTCACTGTCTTGCTTTACTTTTTTTTTTTTCTTTTTAAAATGCACGCATTTGACACCATCTAGAGAATGATGCTTTCTAAAACAGTCACTGGAATTTGCAGGGGTGAGGGAACGGACAAGGTCATCTGAGTTATCTTTCCTGTCACTCAGCTCAGAGATTCGTTCCAATAAAAAGGGGGCCTCAGCTCCCAGAGGTCTGGCCCGTGCCAGGAATCTAGACTTTTGAAAGCATTGTTCTTAATGAGTCCTTGAGTTTATGCAAAATGCCTTTGCTTATACGGGTTTGGTTGACAAGCATTTAAGTTTCTGGCCAAAGGTGGTTGAGGAAAAGACATGTCCACTGTACTCTCCGTCCTTAAAATTTGCCATAAAGACAGGAAATGATGGAAAGCTAGAGGGAAGAAGTAGCCTTTAGCTTGAATAGAAGAAACTTTCCAGAGACCCTCGTCTGCAGACTGAACGTGGAACCTGCATTTACGAAGAAATGACAGACCCCCTTGTCCTGGGCGAAGGAAGCCTAGAAAAGCTAAGGAGATGCTCCAGGGTCATAATGCTGGCAAGGGGTGCCGTCACAGAGCTTGACGCCAGCAAATAGGTGCGGAGAAGGGAGTGGAAAATAAGCCACTGAAGAGACAAAAGCCACAAAGCTGACTCAGGCCAGCAGACACAGTCAAGATTCTTTCCCAGGCCGAGAGGACCACGACACTCATTTTTCATTTCTTTCTGCAGCTTCACCAGTTTGCCTGTTGTTGCATATCTACCTCCCTGTCTCGAGCCTTTGAGAGACCACAATTTATTTATTCCCTTTCGCGATGGCTAAGAATAGTAATGCTTGATGTTGCTGTAGAATTGCTATCGAACGGAACACGTGAGAGAATGCAGTAAAATGTGTACCCATTATGAAAAAGGAGGTGAAGTCATTATTTTTGGACAGGTTAGTTTTATAACAATATCTTCAGAGAATCAACTGGAAAATCTTTAAAAAGTGATATTAAGACAACAAAAGAACATGGGTATTTATGAAATTAGCACAGATATTCAGTATTTCCCCCATATATGAGTAATAATACGTTAGAGAATAAACGACAGGAAGGTAACTCATTACCAAATAACTAAATAGTAGATAAAGCACCTCAAAATTAACTTAACAAGCCACATGCAATATATATAGAGAAAGGTGTTGAAACGTTATTGACATAAATAAGAATTAAATAAGTAGAAAAGCCTGTTATTTCTTCCTTGGCAAAGAAGACTTGGGATTATAACCACGTCCATCACCCTAAATTAATTTGTAAATTGAAGGCAATCTCAATGTAAATGCCAATAGGATTTCTCTGCAACTAGAAAAGCTGCGTCTCAGATTAATGAGGAAGGGTCTGCCCCTCAAGACATTCAGACGTACGATGAAGCTACATTTACTAGAGCCGCTTGACATTGGCACCGGAGTATACACAGAGAGCAAGAGACAGGACAGAGGGCATAAGTAGACAGACATACAGAGAGGAACTGAATACACTATACAGAGAAGAACCTAAATCAGGGAGGAAGAGACGGTACGCTTATCAAGTAATTGTGAGGTAGAGATATAGCCATCAAGGGAAAATATATATGTGAATATGTACATACATATATGTGAGTGTGTGTATATATATATATATATATATATATAAAACTGTGTTTGTTACTGTATATGATAGCTGATGCTTTTGAACTGCGGTGTTGGAGAAGTCTCTTGAGAGTCCCTTGGACTGCAAGGAAATCCAACCAGTCCATCCTAAAGGAAATCAGTCCCGGGTGTTCACTGGAAGGACTGATGCTGAAGCTGAAACTCCAATCCTTTCGCCACCTGATGAAAAGAGCTGACTCATTTGAAAAGACCCTGGTGCTGGGAAAGATTGAGGGCAGGAGGAGAAGGGGACGACAGAGGAAGAGACGGTTGGATGGCATCACCGACTCAATGGACATGAGTTTGAGCAAGCTCTGGGAGTTAGCGATGGACAGGGAGGCCTGGCGTGCTGCAGTCCATGGGGTCGCAAAGAGTCAGATACGACTGAGCGACTGAACTGAACTGATGATAACTATATGCAGGCTTTAGGCATGGGCTTTCCTGGTGCCTCAGATAGCCAAGAAGCTGCCTGCAATGCAGGAGACCCGGGTTTGATCCCTGGGTCAGGAAGATCCCCTGGAGGCAACGCACTTCAGTGTTCTTGCCTAGGAAATCCCGTGGACAGAAGAGCCTGGTGGGATACAGTCCATGGCGTGGCTAGCTCTATACTACATAAAGACAGACTCTACACTAAATAGAGCTCAAGTTTCCCTGCTGGCTCAGATGGTAAAAATCTGCCTGTGATGCCGGAGAACCAGGTTTGATCCAGGTTCGAGAAGGAAATGGCAACCCGCTCCAGTATTCTGGCCTGGAGAATCCCATGGACAGAGGAGCCTGGCGGGCTACAGTCCATGGGGTCGCAGAGAGTCGGACACGACTGAGTGACTAACATATACTAAATAATATCTGTGTATATTCAGAGAGCTGATAGATGACATATATTTACATTTCCATTTATTTACCTATGGCTTATATTTTCCTTATAGAGATTTAAATAGCAGGGTAGAAATTCTATAATAGAAGGGAGCAGGGCTCATTTCACAAGTATGGGGCTGAAGTGGAGACAGCTTTCAAATCAAGGCAGAAACCTAGGCACAGTATTGACTTACTGATTTGGCCATTCCAGATTTACAGTCAGTTCAGTTCAGTTCAGTCGCTCAGTCATGTCCGACTATTTGCCACCCCATGAACCACAGCACGCCAGGCCTCCCTGTCCATCACCAACTCCCAGAGTTTACGCAGACTCATGTCCATCGAGTCCGTGATGCCATCCAGCCATCTCATCCTCTGTCGTCCCCTTCTCCTCCTGCCCCCAACCCCTCCCAGCATCAGAGTCTTTTCCAATGAGTCAACTCCTCGCATGAGGTGGCCAAAGTACTGGAGTTTCAGCTTTAGCATCATTCCTTCCAAAGAAATCCCAGGGCTCATCTCCTTCAGAATGGACTGGTTGGATCTCCTTGGGAAACTAAAAGAGACATTTTAACAAGATGCATCTCTCAGCCTAGTCATAGCGGATTCAAGGCTGAGGATGCTTCTCTTGGTTTGTTTAGTTAGTGTCATCAAAAGCCCTCAGCACAGCGGGCTGAATAAAGAATCGCTCTCTACACATACGATCATCAATTCATCCTGTGACTCAACTCCATACTCTCAAACAGGAAATTTTCCCTCTACATCCAAGCAGGAAAACAATTGATTCACTTGTTCCCCCAAAAGTAAGAGGCTAAAGTTTCCTCAATTTGTCCTCTGTCTCAGCTTAATATAAACTTCATGCTAGAAGAGGAAAACTTAAACACTGAGAATGGAATCAACTATAAAAAGTGAGCCAAGCTACTCTGACTTCCATCACATTTTTGTTTGAGTGTTCTTTTTTTGATCACATCTTTACTGAGATATTTACACTCAGTGTGTCCGACTCTTGCAATCCCATGGACGATAGAGTACACAGAATTTTCCAGGCCAGAATACTCGAGTGGGTAGCCTTTCCCTTCTCCAGGGGATCTTCCCAACCCAGGGATCGAACCCAAGTTTCCCGCATTGCAGGCAGATTCCTTACCAGCTGAGCCGCAAGGGAAGCCTGTTAAGATATAATTATTGACATCTAATCCCAATGCCTCACAATTCACCCATTTCAAGTAGAAATCAATGATTGCTAGTACAGCAGAAGAATTGCTCAATCATCACAAGAAATTTTAGAGTATGTTCAACATCTCCAAAAGAACACCTGTAACCTTTGGCTGGAATTCCTCATTACCCCTCTCCCCAGGCAATCACAAATGCACTGAATGTGTCTATGGATTTCCACATTCTAGACATTTCCCATCAATAGAATCCCACCATATGTGGTCTTTGGTGACCAGCTTCTTCATTTAGCATAATGTTCTGAAGAATCATCCAAAGAGTAGCGTGAGGTAATTCTTCATTTCTTTTATGGCTGAATACTCTTCTACTGCACGTAGAGACCACAGGCTTTCCAGTTGGCACTAGCGGTAAGGAACCTGCCTGCTAATGCAGGAGAAGTAAGAGACGTGGGTTCGATCCCTGAGTGGGGAAGATCCCCTGGCGGAGGGCATGGCAACCCACTCCAGTATTCTTGCCTGGAGAATCTCATGGACAGAGGAGCCTGGTGGGCTACTGTTCATGGGGTCGCAAAGAGTTGGACAAGACCGAACGACTTACCTCGCATGCAGAGACCACACTTGTTGACCTATTTGTCTATTGATGGACACAGGAGTCCTCCAGCTTTATTTTTCCTTTTCAAGAATGTTTTATCTATCCTGGCTCCTTACAATTCCAGATGAATTTTAGAATCAAGCTTTCCATTCCTGAAATGGGCCATTGGGATTTTGACGGGGGTTTCGATGAATCTGCAGATCACTTTGGTGAGTACTAATTTATGCCAGCAACGTGAAATCTTCTAAATGATTAATACGGATGTCTTTCCACCTACTGGGGTCTTCTTCGCCTTCCATCACCAATGTTTCGTAGTTTTCAGGTTGTAAGGTGTATATTTTCCATTGTAAGTTATTCCCAGGCACTTCATTATTTTTGATGATACAGTAAATGGGAATTGCTTTCTTATCTTTTGCTGCAAATGTATAGAAATTTGATTGAGCTTTTTATGTGGATTTAATATCTTTAGGATTTTCTATATACGAGATGATGACATCTGAAAAAAAAAACCTTTTACTTCTTTCTTTCATAGCCTGCATGCCTTTGTTTTATTTTCTGCCTTAATTCTGCCAAGGCTGGAATGTCCAGTACAATATTAAACACAACCAGCAAAAAAACCTGTCATATTTCTGACCCTGAGGGGAAGAATCCAGAATTTCACCATTAAGTGAAATGTTACCTCTTGTGTTTTTGTTAATGTCCTGCAGAGAATTTTCTATACGTATAAGAAGAGTACTAAATTCGAGTTAATGGCCCATGTTCAAATTTTGACATATATACAACCACTCATTCTTACAAAATATAGCCACTGTGCTATTTAACAAGTGATCTTAAACATGCATTAATAAAGTGCAGAAAAATTTCCACAGAGCATTAGTGGAATTTGATACGCACCAAAATTCAAATTGCATATTAATACTTTCTCCAAACAAACAAAACAAAACAAAACAAACTATAAAAGATAAAAACAGACATATGATATATCCCATCTATTCAAATACAAATTCTAATCATGATATGTGTTAGCATTAGCAATGCTAAAAATATAATTGGTCATCTTAAAAAATACTGAAAATAGGTTAGAAATGTATTTTAAAAATATACTAAGTAGCTTAATTCACTTGTCAGTTTCAGTTTGAAAATAACAATGTCTCCTTGATCATATAAAGCACTTGGTTTCATAACCTTTGCCTCATTTTAGCTCTCAATTTCTATAATTTCAATTAAAAAAGTTTTAAGTTTAATTTCAGACTTCTGGTTTAGTTAGATCTATTAGTGGATATTAAATTAGGACTCAATATTAGTTTCTAGAAGACCCAAGACAATTTTTTTTTTTGCCAACGTCTCCATATCCCCAAGAAAGGATAAATATCACCAGGACTTGCAAAGGAGGAACGAGAGGTGATCTGAAATGCATTTGTAATTCTCAGCTCCTCACCTACATCAAGTATGTTAAAGAGTTGGCACAGAAATGTCCAAGTTTGAGGTGTTGGAGGGGGAGGGAGAGATTTTAATGGAGAGCAAATTTGAAGTTTTTAAAAAAGGCTTATTTTATTTAAGCGCAATCGATTTGCAATGCTGTGTTAATTTCTGCTGTACAGCAAAGTGAGTCTGTTACAGACATACATGCATTTTTTCCATATTCTTTTCCACTGATGGCTTATCACAGGAGCCTGAATATCGCTCCCTGCACTCTCCATTAGAATCATGTTGTGGATCCATCCTGTACAGGACAGTTGGCATCTGCTAGTCCCAAACTCCCACGCCATCGATCTCTCATGGCAACCACAAGTCTGTTCTTCTTTCTGTCTCTGTGAACTCTCAGTTATGAGACGAGAATAATGCATTTTCATCTGAGCAATGAGGAAACTGCATCAATGACATCTATCCGTCCATGTGAGGACAGCGTTTTACTGGCGACGTCTGTCCTAGGAAGCAACTTTCACCATTCCATCCCCCAGTTCTCATCTCTTTAACGCTCCCTCACTTGACCTGATGTTGGCATAATTGCTCATCAACCTCAGCGCCCCCTGAAGTTTTCATCGGCCAGCAATAACGGGAAAAGTTGAATTTGTTAAAAAAAAAAAAAAGCATATTAAAGCACTGCATCTCAAAAGAGTGCTCAATGAAAAATAAAAGCCGCCTTAAAAAAAATATGATTATGGGCTGTTGGCACTAATGAATGTTAATTAATTTTTTGCTATTCAGGTGCTTCACTGCGGGGGGAGTTAATGGATGTGGGATGCCGGTTCAAAACTTCAAAATTCATATTTCAGGTTAAAAAAAAAAAAGCTCAAATTTCCAGGGTGAGATTCTCTTTTCTCAATAGTTGGAAATCAACAATCTATAATTAAATCAATTTAAAAAATGTTTAAAGAGAAAGTCATCATCTCGAAGGAGGATTCAGTACCTTGCTCTGTATCTTTACTTTCAAGATATCTAGATCATATTCCGAAACTCTAAGATACTACAAAAAGAAAGGGGAGATAGAGAGAATAGAGAAAATTCTTTTTTTCTGAGAATTTAGTAAAAGAAAGGGGAGACAGAGAGATAGAGAAAATTCTCCTTTTTTTCTTCCTGAGAATTTTCCTAGGCATAAAAAGTAACACATATGAGTCAATTCTAGTGAGATGGGTGAACCTAGAGTCTATTATACAGAGTGAAGTAGATTGGAAGGAGAAAAAAATATCACACATTAACCCAATATATAGCAAATATATAAAGATGGTGCTGATGCACACACTTGCAGGGTAATAAGGGAGCCGCAGACATAGAGAACAGGCTTGTGGGCACAGTGGGGGAAGGAGAGGGTGGAAGGAATAGAGACAGTGGTATTGAAATATATATACACATATATATTACCATAACTTAAACAGACAGCTAGCGGGAATTTGCTGTATGACTCAGGGTGCTCAAACCTGATGCTCTGTGACAACCTAGAGGGGTGGGATGGGGTGGGAGGAAGGTTTAAGAAGGAGGGGACATATGTGTGCTTACGGCTGGTTCATGCTGATATAGCTCAGAAAGCACCACAGTATGGCAAGTATCCGGCAATTAAAAATAAACACAAAGAAGGAAGTTCTTGAGTCGCCAGGAGCTATAAAGTGAAAATGATCCATTTGGTCAATACACCGGGCTTTAAAAAATGGACTGTTTTATCCATCCACGGTGGAAGGATTTTCAGCTTGAGGTCTCGGAGGCAATTTTTGAAAGTGGCATGGCATGAACGTAAAGACACCTGCTGGTTAGGAAAACGGGAAATGACGGCTTTGCACACTCCGTGACAATTTTTTAAGTCGCGATTCTTAGCACATGCCCCCCACATGTCTCATCATCTTACCCACCCAGGGATCGAACCTGCGTCTCTTGCATCTCCTGCGTTGGCAGGCAGGTTCTTTACCACTGAGCCACTAGGGAAGCCCCCATACTACACCTGATCTTAGCCAAAAGGACACAAAGTGATATAGGTAATATATATATATATATATATATATATATATATATATATATATTAATTGGATATATAAGTATAAAAGAGAATGGGGTTCCCCAGTGGCACCAAGTGGTAAAGAACCCATCCGCTAATGCAGGAGACATAAGAGACTCGGGTTCGATCCCTGGGTCCGGAAGATCCCCTGGAGGAGGGCATGGCAACCCATTGCAGTATTCTTGCCTGGAGAATCCCATGGACAGAGGAGCCTGGCGGGCTACGGTCTGTGGGGTTGCAAAGAGTTGGATACAACTGAAGCGACTCAGCACGCACGCTCGCACGAGAGGATATTCTAATATATGCAGTTCTCTCCTGTATTTATCTATATATCCAATTAATACACTATATTAAACAGTAAATACTGGTGTCATTTGGGGAAATAAGCATACTTGACAACTTCTGACTAGAGTTGGTTAACAAACTTTCCAGAAGGAAATAAACGGCAAAGGCTCTAAGCAAATGGAATGTCCTTTGAGCTAGCAATTCCATCTGGAGAAACTCATCTTAAGCAAACAGTCATTGATGAGGGCAAATATTTCATCGTGTGTTCCTCAAAGTTCTGGAGCGAAATGCCCCAAATGAAGAACAGCTAAAATATTATGCAAAGGAGTTGAATTTCAAGGCACTTATTTAATGACGGTGTTTCGGGACACTTAATGATGCAAGTGAAAGGTAGTGTATATGAGTTAACAGAATAAGTTTAAACTACTGGACGGATACAAATATACAGAGATATACAGATACAGAGAAAATACTAAAAGCATATATACTCAATGGGTAACAGTGGCACAATTAAAACTAATGCAACTTTGTTCTATACATCTTTCTGTATCAAAAATATTATGAAACAAAAAATAGTAACTTTACAGTTGTTCAGTTGCTTAGCTGTGTTTGACTCTTTGCGACCCCTTGGACTGCAGTCCTCCAGGCTCCTCTGTCCGTGGGATTCTCCAGGCAAGAAAACTGGAGTGGGTTGCCATGCACTCCTCCGGGGGATCTTCCCCACCCAAGGATCGAACCCAGGTCTCCCGCATTGCAGGGGGATTCTTTACCAGCTGAGCCACCAGCGAAGCCCAAGAATACTGGAGTGAGTAGCCTCTCCCTTCTCCAGGGGATCTTCCCAACCCAGGAATCGAACCCAGGTCTCCTGCATTGCAGAGGGATTCTTTACCAGCTGAGCCACCAGCAAAGCCCAAGAATACTGGAGTGAGTAGCCTCTCCCTTCTCCAGGGGATCTTCCCAAGCCAGGAATCGAACCAGGGTCGCCTGCATTGCAGGCGGATTCTTTACCAGCTGAGCTCCCCGGGTAGAACCCCCTCTAGTTCCCAGAGTTCATCTCCATACCCAAAGGCGTGGTGTGGTCTTCACAACTCATGGTCTGATCTGTGTACATGATCGGTAACCCCAGTCCACACGTTTTTCCTGTTTCCTTTGTTTTTATAGCTGATATCCCTTGTCTCTCCCAGCGTCTATTTAGGACACCCCATGCCATTCCGCCCCCGGTCACCTTAGGCTCCTGTTGGCTGTGACAGTCTCTTATGATGTCCAAAGTATGACAAGAGAGGGAGTTGGATACACTGAGTCTGTTTTCTGGTGGGGAGGGGTCTTTCAGCTTCAACCTTTTCACCCTCATCTCCCCACCATTCCTTGCAGTCTGATGATAGATGGGACATGGGACTGTCCCCTTTGAAGCTAAGATCTTTAATGGAACCCAGAATAAGCATCTTTGACGAGCCTCCAGGCTGGAGCGTGTCAATTCCTGGACCAGCCTGCCTCGACACACAGTTTCTCCTCACCTCCCTCCCTTTCTGGGTCCCCAAGGATGTCCAACGCCAGCCCTGGGAGGAGAAACATGGGCTACCCTCCCCGAATCCCATGATGATCATCTTCTGTTAGATTCCACTGCAGCTGAGCCAACACCTGTCCTCAGGTGAGATGGCTCAGGCAGGACACCAGGCTGGCAGGCAGCCCTTCAGGTCTCAACTGGACCAAGTTCCAGAGCCCGGTGATGTCTTGGGGCTGTGGTCCTGCCTGTCTGTGACGTCACAAAGGTTGTCCAGGAGACGGGGCGTGATGCTCACAGTTAGGGGTGTGGCCACCTTGACGCATCTGCAGTGTGGACCATCAGGCGCTGATAAAGCAGGCTGCTGGAAAGTGCTCTGCACTTAGCAACAGAGGTAAGAGCTTTTTTTCTATTTCTCCTTTTTCTTTCTCTACTTGTTTCCTTTTCTCCTGTTGCTTGTCCCCCTCCACGTCCAACTTCAGCTTCTTCTTGTTCTTCCTTTTATTCTCACACTGAATTTGTAAATTGCCTTCTCGTAGACTTGGATTCTTCTGGTTTGGTTTAGAAGGTCTGGGAGCTGCATTTTCCTCGAAAGGGTTTCCTCCCTTCCACCTCGTAGCTCAGCTTCTTTGTCTACTTCTTTTTTTTTTTTCCCCTCACACTGAAGCTTTAAACTGCCTTCTCATAGAGGTTGATCACTCTGGTTTGGTTTATAAGGTCTTAAAACCCAGAGAAGGTTTTTCTGGTTGATCTAGGAGAATGGGCTTTGGGGTATAGCCCACATGGCAGATGTGGGCCCTTGGCAACCCAGGGAATCTTCCTAACCCAGGGATGGAACCCTTGCACTGCAGGCAGATTCGTTACCATCTGAGTCACCAGGGAAGCCCATAAATGTGTTAATATATGATATTTCTTTTTCCTCTGCCTGATTTAACTTCACTCTGTATGAAGGTCTCAACCCTTGTGCCTTAATGACGTTTTTGGAGCAGTACCGTGGGTTTTGGCTCTATGACCGATTTCACCAAGACGCCAGAGGCTGGCCTAAGAGGGACTAAGCCATATTAAGTCAAAAAGGCTGTGTAATGGCATTATCCTGGGATTTGGATACTCTGCTCAGCATCTGGGCCTCAAATCTTGATTACGTGAGAGACCATTGGTCGGAACCAGTGACAACAAGGGAAAGAGTCATGACATGTGGGGGGCAGGATGACTGGGCTGTGACTCGTGTATTCTTTGATCAGAAAAAGGAATTTTCAAACCTTCTGTTCAGCGCTTCCTCTGGTAGGAGCTGAGGGTACATGGAAGGATGAGGAGAGACAGGAGGGAAAAGAAAAGAAAGGAAGTGAAGCACGGTGTGGAAATTACACAGGAGGACTAAGAACAGGGCGGCTGGGTCAGTAAAGCAGGAAGTGCTTAGCTCTGATGGGAGGGCAGAAGAATTCACACAGGCAACGACGGTCGGCTGAATCTTGAGGACGTTCTTTCAGGCGAAAAGGTGGGTAAGAGGTTTTCTGGTTCATCACTACTTTCTGTTCACCATCTGTAAGCTTCAGAGTAGACTCTGTTGCGGAGGCTGTAGGGCTTGGAGGTCAACCAGAAGGGTAGGTCAGATCAGAAAGGACAGAGTATAAGATACGGAAGAATTTAAGTGACGCTTTGAAGGTAGGATTTAAGTGTCTTAGGCTTCCCTGGTGGCTCACAGGTAAACAAGCCACCTGCCAATGCAGGGGATGCAGTTTGATCCCTGGATCAGGAAGTTCCCTGGAGAAGGAAATGGCATCCCACTCCAGTATTCATGCCTGAGAAATCCCATGGACAGAGGAGCCTGGGAGGCTACAGGCCACGGGGTTGCAAAGACTCAGAAACGACTTCTGTCAGTTCAGCTCAGTTCAGTTCAGTTGCTCAGTTGTGTCAGACTCTTTGTGAGCCCATGGACTGCAGCACACCAGGCCTCCCTGTCCATCACCAACTCCTGGAGTTTGCTCAAACTCATGTCTATCGAGTCAGTGATGCCACCCAATCATCTCATCCTCTGTTGTCCCCTTCTCCTGCCTTCAATCTTTCCCAGCATCGGGGTCTTTTCAAATGAGTCAGCTCTTCGCATCAGGGGGCCAAAGTACTGGAGTTTCAGCTTCAACATCGGTCCTTCCAAAGAATATTCAGGACTGATCCCCTTCAGAATGGACTGGTTGGATTTGCTTGCAGTCCAAAGGACTCTCAAGAGTATTCTCTAATACCACAGTTCAAAAGCATTAACTCTTCTGTGCTCAGCTTTCTTTATAGTCCAACTCTCACATCCATACATGACCACTGGAAAAACCATAGCCTTGACTAGATGGACCTTTGTTGACAAAGTCATGTCTCTGCTTTTTAATATGCTGTCTAGGTCTAGAAAGAACTTAGGCAACTTAACAACAAATGATTTAGAATTTTATTAAGATTCTCACATAAACATGGAGGATGAGGAGGACGCAGAGCTGGGGAGAGGAGCTGGATATTAAAAACCCATCAGCAGAGGAAAAGTCAACAGTGTGAAGTGTTCAGTCAGCTGATAGCATCATGGGCATGCAGGGCTCAAGGAAAATAGCACAGCTTAAATCGAGGTTACAGGCATATTTCAGAGACACTGTGGGCTCAGTTCTAGACGGCAATGAAGAAAGTCACATAGATGCTTTTGTTTCTCATAAAACTTATGGTCACACTGGACCGCAGTCTATTAACTGTGCAGTAGCATGGTGCCTTAAAAAAAAAAAAAAGTACAGACCTCAATTAAAAATGTATAGTGTATATTCTTATATATACATAAGGGCATATTAATCACCCATAAAAAATAAATAATGCCATTTGCAGCATGAATCATGGACCTAGAGACTGTCACACGGAGTGAAGTCAGTCTGGCAGAGAGACAAATATCATAGGATATCTCATGCACGTGGAAACTAGAAAAAGTAGTTCAAATAAGCTTATTTACCAAACAGATTCACAGACATAGGGAAGAAATTATGGTTGCCAAAAGGGGAGTATGGGGAGGGATAAATTCGGAGTTTGGGATTAGTGGATACAAAATATTCATATATAATGTAAGCATACACAAGGACCTACTGTTTAGCACAGGGAACTATATTCAATATTTTGTAATAACCTAGAATGGAAAAGAATCTGAATAAGAATATGTGTGTGTGTGTTACCTAGATAGTAACACCATATTATAAATCAACTATAGTTCTATTAAAAACATTGATATACATATATATATTTATATATACAGGGCTTCCCTTGTGGCTCAGCTGGTAAAGAATCAACCTGCAATGTGGGAGACCTAGGTTCGATCCCTGGCTTGGGAAGATCCCCTGGAGAAGGGAACGGCTGTGCACCCCAGTATTCTGGCCTGGAGAATTCCATGGACTATACAGTCCATGGTGTCACAAAGAGTCTGATACGACTGAGCGACTTTCACTTTCACACATATATACAAAGACATCCACGCCCTGATTCCTAAAACCCGTGACTATGCAACTTTGCATGGCAAAAGATATCGCGATTTTGATGCCAGTTCAGGATCTTGAGTTGGAGGGAGTGTCTCGGAGTACACAGGTAAGAGGCAGGCGATGGGGTGACTCACGGTGGAAGCTTCTAATGCTGGTTGTGAAAATGAAGGCAGGTCCCCTCGAGCTTCTTGTTGCTGTATTTAGTCCTAAGTCGTGTCCAACTCTTTTGTTACCCCCTTGGGCTCTAATCATCCAGGCTCCTCTGTCCACGGGATTCTCCAGGCGAGAATACTGGAGCGGGTTGCCATGCCCTCCTCCAGGGGATGTTCCCAACCCAGGGATCGAGCCTGTGTCTCCCGCATTGCAGGCAAATTCTTTGCCATCTGAGCCACCAGGGAAATCCAAAATCTTGCTTAGAGACATCCAAATGAATACAGTCTCACTGTCACCTTGATTTTTAGTCCGATGAGACCAAGGTCAGAATCTCGACCTCCAGAAAGGTAGGATCATAAAGCTGTGTTGTTTGAAGACAGTGGGTTCATGAACAGTTTCTATCCCCGCTACAAGAAAACTCCCTTTCCTGTAAAGGAACAAAACTCTAGAAACCAGTCCTAATAAAGATGGGCCATTTCCAGATAACCAGATAAGAGGCATCAGGTATATCTTCACCAGGATTGTTCTGCAATTTTTTTTGGATACAACTCCCACTTTGAATTTCTCCTGGAGCCAACAGATGTAAGAACTGATTGTCCTCATGGTACCCTGGCTGATACCAGATTTCTTAATTGCAAATGGAATATTTTAATACCAAAAATGTTACGTTAGAAGGGGCAACATCCATTCATTTTATTTTTTAAAAAATATTTTTGTTTATTTGGCTGCCTCGGGTATTGGGGCTTCCCAGTTGGCACCAATGGTAAAGAATCCATCTGCCAACACAGGAGACATAAAAGACACAGGTTCCATCCCTGGGTGGGGAAGAATCCATTGAGGAGGAAATGGTAACCCACTCCAGTATTCTCGCCTGGAGAATCCCATGGACAGAGGAGCCTGGCGGGCTACAGTCCACGGGGTCACAAAGAGTTGGACACGACTGAAGTGACTCAGCTCACATGTCCAGTTCCCTGACCAGGAATAGAACCCGGGCCCCCTGCATTGGGAGCTTGGAGTTTTAACCACTGGACCACCAGGGAGTTCCCTCAGTTTTCATATGCAATCGAATCATAGCCACCTATCTCTTAAATGATTACAAATCCTCTGAAAATTTTTCTATGAGTTCTTTCTCTGATAAACACCCTAGTTATAAGTTTATCATACAAGAGCAGGAAGGAGAAAATGAAGAACTTCCATTGGTAACTAATTCCTGCACACACACACACGCACACACACACACACACATACTTAGTAAGAACATTCTAAATAATCAGTTGAAGATACCGTGATATAAACGGGGGCTTCCCAGATGGCTCAGCGGTAAAGAATCCATCTGCAATGCAGGAGATGCGGGTTCAATCGCTGGGTTGGGAAGATCCCCAGGAGAAGGACACAGCAACCCAGTCCAGTATTCTTGCTTGGGAAAAACCAATGGACAGAGGAACCTGGCGGGCTACAGTTCATGGGGTCGCAGAGAGTCAGACAAAACTGAGCACATGGTATAAACAGTAGTCTTAGACTTTGATTTCCAAGTCAGCAAGACGAAAATGGTCCTGGGAACTTGTTATAAAGCCAAATTCTCAGGTATCACAGACTTGTGGCTCAGCTGGTAAAGAGTCTTCCTGCAGTGCAGGAGTCCTGGGTTCCATCCCTGGATTGGGAAGAGCCCCTGGAGAAGGGAACAGCTACCCACTCCAGTATTCTGTCCTGGAGAATTTCATGGACTGTATAGTCCACGGGGTCGCAAAGAGTTGCACACGACTGAGCGACTTTCATTTCACTTCATCGCAGACTCATTGAGGGAAAGTCAGAGAATTGAGAGGTGGAAGGAACCGTGGCTGTTAACACGTGGCAGGGTGACTCCTTGAAACACAAGGCTCAAGTGCTTCATCCACAGTTTAGAGGGTGTCATGCCCATAAAGGAGGAGGAGGAGGAGAAGGGGCGACAGAGAGTGAGATAGTGAGATGGCATCATGAACTCAACGGACATGAGTTTGAGCAAACTCCAGAAGATATCGGAGGACAGGGGAGCCTGGCGTGCTGCAGTCCACGGGTTTGCAAAGAGCTGGACACGACTTAACGACTCAGCAACAACAACATGCCAGCAAAGTGAAGATTAGTACCAAGTCTTTGATCTTCAAATCTTACACAAACTTCCATCCCCCAACAATGGCTGCCATTTTAGAATTGCATTTCTCTGTACCCTTTAAAAAGAAAAGCTGATAGTTTAAAAATGTACACATCACAGGTTATTTGCTGTTTGTGGATCCTTATGAAAAATAAAGGATTAATTGTGCTTAGTAGCTCAGTCCTTTTGGATTCTTTGCAACCGCATGGACTGTAGCCCACCAGGCTCCTCCTCACATGGGATTTTCCAGGCAAGAATACAGGCGTGGGTTGCCATTTCATCCTCCAGGGGATCTTCCTAACCCACAGATCGAACCCAGGTCTCCTGCATTGCAGGCGGATTCTTTACCAGCTGAGCCACCAGGGAAGCCCAAAGGATAATTACTTAATGAATAATATCCTCAATCGAATTACCCTTTCACAGACTTAAATAGTGTCACCATTTCTTAAAGAAACATCTTTTTTTTTCCCCCTTTCTATCTTGTGTTCACTGCCAACTGCTTGCAAAATAAAACAAATTACGGGACTCATGGAAGTATAATTACATTTTCAAAGAAGAAGTGATGAAGAACTTTCATACTTAAAAAGGCATTTTTAGGAGTTACTTTAAAATTTTAGTTTTGAATTTAAATCGGACAGATTACAGAAGCAGCCTGGATTGGGTATGTTTTCCTTCTTAATCTGTTATCTTGTTTCTAAATGTCACTATTGTTTGCGAATTTGCTGTGTCTCTTATCTTTTACAAACCATACTTCTTTCTTCCCCACTTTGCTTTTCCAAGGCCAATCTGTTGCTTTTTTCTTATGCTTTCAGCTGCTAATTTGTTTCGTGTCAAAATAAGTTTACTTCATAAATCAGGCTCTCAACATGGCTCCTAGTTTGAATTAATGGGATACTTGCTAAATTTCCATTTCACTTTGGGGTGTCTGGATGTCACTAAAGAGGGTTTCAAGATCAAATGTGTTCTGGGGCCATTTCTTGTAAACCTTAATCTTGAGAATTCTGCACGGAGATGGGTAGATAAATTGGCTCCTTAATTGAAGAAAACAGGTACACATTTTACCATCACTTACGAATAAACTTTTGCCATGCAAATCCGAGTCAGTTGCAGAAGTGAAGAATATTCCAGCTAGTCATCGTAATCACAGAGGCTTTATTCCAAAGTCAGCGAGAAACATTTTAAAACACTCTTAAAATCAGTGCCCGCCCCCCAACACTGGCAAATAAACATGTCTTGAAGATAGTACTTAGGATTTATTTTAGTCACAAGTAAGTTTTGGTCGCTCAGTTAGGTCCAACCCTTTGTGACCTCAGGCTCCTCTGTCCATGGGATTCCCCGAGTAAGAATATTGGAGTGGGTTGCCATTCCAATATTCAGGGGATCTTCCTGACTCAAGGATGCAACTCAGGTCTGCTGAACGGCAGGCAGATTCTTTACAGTCTGAGCCACCAGGGAAGCCCCATACCCCTCATTTAAAAAGGAATGTGTCACAAATGACTTTGTGTTAGCTGTGGCACATGAACTCTTACTTGAGGCATGTGGGATCTAGTTCCCGGATCAGGCATCAAACCCTGGGCCCCCTGCATTGGAAGCATGGAGTCTTAGCTACTGGATCACCAGGGAAATCTCTCCATGGTCTTTGAGGCCTTCCTCTTAAAAAGTATGCTTCCTGGAGCAGTTGCATTTCATTGCCTGGGACCTCTTAGGAGAAGCAGAATCTTGAGAACTGTCTTCCATCTATCTATAGAAAGTACATTTGGGCAAGCTTTCCATCTATTACAGCATCTGTATTTTGACAGGGTGACTCACATATCCAGTAAAATTGGAGAAAGTGTGTGTTAGTCTCTTAGTCATGTCCGAGTCTTTATGACCCCGTGGACCATAGCCCGCCAGGCTCCTCTGTCCATGGGATTCTCCAGGCAAGGATACTGGAGTGGGTTGCCATTCCCTCCTCCAGGGGATCTTCCCAACCCAGGAATCGAACCAGAGTGTCCTGCTTTGCAGGCGGGTTCTTTTCAGGCTGAGCTGCCAGGGAACCCCACTTAAAAGTGCAACTATGCCCTGAAACCCAGAAGATGTGGGGATTCCTTCCTTAAAACATCTGACTTAGGGATTCTGGTCTGGTAAGAACTGCTGTGCTTATGAAACAGTCATCCATCTTTGGTGTCAGAGCAAATGAGAAGTGTTATCGGAGACAAAAGCTTTGGACTAAAGGCTGCCAGAACAACAAGGGGTGGGTGGGGGCGGGGGGGGGGGTGGGGGCTGGTGGTGGCGGTGAGAGATGAGAAGGAAGGAAGGAAGGGATCTGCTTTTCGGAGCCCCAGCCAGGTGACTCCCCTCCCTGGAAATAGGAGGGAAGGCAAGACAGGGAAGCCTGGCCAGCTACAGTCCATGGGGTTGCAAAGAGTCTGACAGGACCTAACAACTGAACGATAACAACAATTAAAATGATAACCCTACTCCTTCCCATATTTAGAGGACACCATCATGGTTGAGAAACCTTGCCATTCTGCCTACAGCCCTTGGAGAGACACAATATAAATTCAGTTTCAGACTGTTCTACATTCAATGGCAAAGGGCAGATCTAAGAACACGTGGTTTCTGGAATCCATCTAAAGGCTGAGTTTCTGGACACTAACTTCATTCTCTCATCAGATCACTCAACTCCCTTTTAAGGACATGCCCATCCTCTTTCCATACAAATACACACAAAGGAAAAAAAAATCTTCTCTCTTTTTTTCCCTTCTTTTGTTAGTAACTCGCTGGAGGGCTGGTAATTACTCTGTATGTATTTAGGAGCAAGTATCATTAGAATTCCAAATTAAAAATAAGATTAATGATTTAATTTCCATCTTGTCAAGATGACCCATTTAAAAAAAAAATACTGATGTGATATAATGCTATGAAAGATTTAAGCATAATTTATTGATAAATCCATTACGACTGGAATGAGAGAGCTATTTGTCTACATAATGGTTTCTGAAATTACAGATAGCACTTTCCCATTATTTCACTGCAACATTTATAATTCCTTTTTGGATTTACCATTTATTTTTATTTTTTTAGCAACCACATGTGGTATGGCGCCAGCCACGGTTTCAAATGTCTTCCAAACAGGGCTCACAGCCTTCCAAGTTAATGTTAGTCTTACATTAAGTATCAAGAAACTTAGGTGTGGAAAGTTCTGATAAATTCCCAGTGGAACACAGTCACTGAGTCTGGGGGCCATGATACAAACCCATAGATTCTGGATCCTGACTTTAGCACTCTAATCCCCACTCTCCATTCCTGCTCCAAGAGCAGGGGAAGCTTAGCCTGAAGACAGTAGCAAAGACATGTTTGCATTTGGGAAAATAGCCAAGTGTCAATATTACTGGTGTAAAAAAGAAATGTTCTCAAATATAGAAGTTCAGTAATCCTCACAGCTAGATCAATACAGATCTTCTCATAACAAGGAATTATATAATTGTAGGTGTAGAAAACTAAGACTTCTACATTAAAAAAATTTTTGTGGGTACAGCTGATTAACAATGTTGTGATGGTTTCTGGTGGACCGCAAAGGGACTCATCCATACATACACATGTATCCATTCTCCCCCAAACTCCCCTCCATCGAGCAGCGTTCCCAGTGCTGTCCAGCAGGTCCTTGTTGGTTCTCCATGGTAAATACAGCAGTGTGTCCATGTCCATCCCAGACTCCCTAATTGTCGCTTCCTCCCATCCTTGTTTCCAGTAACCAAAAGTTCCTTCTCTAAGTCTGTAACTTTGTATCTGTTTTCCAAGTAAGTTCATTTGTACAGTTTCTTTTTAGATTCCACATACAAGGGATAGGATTTCCACTGCTTTTGTTTGTTTGTTTGTTTTTTTGCCTGTGCTACGTAGCCTATAGGATCTTAGTTTTCTGACCAGGAAGCGAACCCAAAGCCCCTGCATTTGAAACACAGAGTCTTAACCCCCGGACTACTAAGGAGGTTCCCAAGGCTTCTATTTCTTAGAGAATTACCTTAGCAACAGGACAAGTAAAACGATGATCGTCAAGACACTGAGTTTCAAAGAATGGATAACAGTGGCTCCAGAAAGACGGGGAATAAATGAGATTAGCACTGTGAGACTACAGCTGCTGCAACTGAGCGGGATTCAAGGTCATGGTTCAAGGAGAGGGTCCAAGCAGAACCCAGCAGATGCCTTCATCTGAAGTGAGGGTTTAGAGATAACAAGGCAAGGAAAGCTTTCAGAGTTGAGTCTGCAGGACAAGGGAAAGCTGCCCAGAGAATCCCAAAGGATTACAGGGTCCACCCCTGAGTGTTTAGCAGACAAGTAAAGGGCACTCGAATATGACTGATGCAGTGTGCATGCATATGACCCGCAGATGGGGATGTGCTGGGTGTTGTGTTTACTCTCTCAGTCTAGTCCAACTCTTTGTGACCCCATGGACTGTAGCTCACCAGGCTTCTCTGTCCATGGGAATCCTCCAGGCAAGAATACTGGAGTGGGTTGCCATTTCCTTCTCCAGGGGATTTTCCCAACCCAGGGATGGAACCCGGGTCTCTGACATTGCAGGCGGATTCTTTATCATCTGAGCCACCAGCAAAGCCTACTGGGGATATACCCATCCAAAGGGATTCAGTAGCACAGTGCTCAGACCTCCAAGAGGGCCACAGATAGTGCCTGTTCCTCCTCAGTCAGAAAGGAATGGAATTTCACAGTACTTGAGATGCTGCAGAGTGCTGAGGAAGGTCCAGCCTTTGTAAGGGTGAAATTGTTCATCACAGGCTGAGCACAGCTCACAGTCTGCTTGCCGAACCTCATAACCAGGCTCCAGGAGACCAGGCTCCCTTCTAAGAGCTCACCTGCATCCCAGAATAAAAGCTAAGACTTTCACAGGAATAATTCTCAAACCCAAAGTGGTAAAAATTCAGTGTTCTATATTTAATTTGAAGCACAGCCACAGAAAATATCCAAAATGAAATACAGCAGAACCTTGAACAACAGGAGTTTGAACTGTTTAGGGGCCACTTATACATGGATTTTTTTTTTCCCCAAAAGATACTACAGTACTACATGACGAGTGATGGACTGAATCTGGATGCAGGACCATGGATATGGAAGACCAATTACTGATACAAAGTAATATGGGGTTATCCAAGAGTCAGTTTCCCTAACTCCCAAGTTCTTCAAGGGTTGACTGGACACAGAAAAAAAAGTATAAATTCACTGCAGTACACCATCAAGTATCCTAATAAATGGGTGACTGGAATACTCAGAAGACAGGAGACAGGAGAGGACTGAAAAATCATTTGAAGAAATAATGGACAGAAGTTTTCAAAACTTAAGGAAAGCTAGTACTCTTGCCTGGAAAATCCCATGGATGGAGGAGCCTGGTGGGCTGCAGTCCATGGGGTCGCTAAGAGTCAGAAAGGACTGAGCGACTTCACGTTCACTTTTCACTTTCATGCATTGGAGAAGGAAATGGCAACCCACGCCAATGTTCTTGCCTGGAGAATCCCAGGGAGGGTGGAGCCTGGTGGGCTGCGGTCTATGGGGTCGCACAGAGTCGGACACTACTGAAGTGACTTAGCATAGCATAGAAGACTATAGACTCAAGAATCTCAATAAACTCCAAGTGCAAGAGATAAATAAAATTTTACCATCATAACCAAATTGCTCAAAATCCATGACAGAGATAAAATTTTCACAAGCCCCAGAGGAAAGAAACATGTTTTATACCGAGGACAAATATCAGAATAACTTTAGACTTCTTGTCACTAATAAACATATTCAAAGTACTAAAAAAAACAAACAAACAAAATAAAACTGGTCACCTATGGTTCTATACCCAGAAAAAATATCTTTAGATCAAACAATGGAAGAAAGAACATGCATACAAATCTGGGGAAAAAATCATGACCAGAAGACCAGCATTATAATAAATTTCCAAATAATCTTTCAGATACATAAAAAAAATGATACTAGATGGACATCTGCATTAACACAAGAGTGGAGAATACCATATAAGCTCCTTGATAAATCTATATGTTTCTTGTTTAAATATCTTTAAAAATAACTGATGGGTTAAATAAAATTTACAGGACTGTATTGTGAAATTTATAATGTATGTAAAATCAAAACGTGACGATAATAGTATATGCTGTCATATATGATTGGAAAAGTGAAATTGAACTGTTGTACAAAATCAGACAGGGACAGCCCAAGAACAGAAAACTACAGGCCAATATTCCTCATAAACATAGGGTTGGAAATTCTAAACACACGCCTTGAAAACTGTATTAAAATAGTGTAAAAAGTGTAACATATCATGACCAAGGAGGACCATTTCAAGAAGGTAAGTTTGTTTTATCATTCAAAAATCGATGTGCCAGTGACCAGTTAGAAAAGAAAAAAAAAATGATCATCTTAATATATATGAAAGAATTACTGAAATTCAATATGCATTCCTGACTTCTTTTTAAAGTATGATAAAAAAAGAAGTGAGAAAAGAAGGAGACTTCCTCCATATCCTAAAAGGCATCTACATAAAATCTACAACCACTAGCATTTTTCAGGGTGAATTCTTCACTGCTAAAATCAGAAACAGACAAGTATGCTTGCTCTTAGAACTTCTGCTCACCATTGTACTGAAGACTCTAGACAGTAAGATATGGAAAAGTAGTTTTTAAACCTTTAGATTAGAAGGGAAGAATTAAAACTGTATTTACACATAACAAGATCATCTGTATAGAAAAATCCCGTGGTATATACACAAATACTAGAACTATTAAGTGCATTTGGCATGGTTGTAAGATAAAATATCAACATCTAAATTTTATTTCTATGCATTCAAAAATCAAAACTTAGAAAACAATCTCAATTATAGTAGCATCAAATGGATGAAACACTTTGGGACGATTCTGACAAAGATGTGCGATACCTGTGTACTGAAAACTACAAAAAATGGCTGAAAGAATTTGAAGACCACCTAAATAAATGCAAAGATTACTTTGTTTATGGTTTAAAACACTATTTATTGCCAAGATGTTAGCTCTCCTCAAATCAGTCTATAGGTTCAACACAATCCTAGTCAAAAAACCTCAGCAGGGTGGCTTTTTGTCAAAATTGATAAACTTATTCTAAAATTCATATGTAAATTTAAACAACAAAGAAGAGCCAAAACCAAAAAAATTGGAAAAGAATAAATCTGAAGGTCTCACACGATTTCAACATATACTACAGCTATAGAAATCAGGACAATATAATATTGGTGTTTAGATAGATAAACAGATCAAATGAACAGAGCCAGAACTTGAGAAATAGACCTACACATTACATGGCAAACTTCCCTTTTAAACACACACACATACACACACACACACAAATACAAAGTCAAGTTGACATTTGAGGGCCACCAGGAGCAGGTGTTTGGGACACAGGCCCCCAGATACTCTTCTAGTTCCCATGTAGACTAAAAGATCAATACTGCTTCCAACTAAGCCTCCATTCCTTCTCAGCAAAGAATGCAACGGGAGCCGCTTCCACCTGATGACAGATAAAGCCGCCATCTTTGATGCTGACCAGCCCGCCATCTTGGATGCTGACCAGCCCGCCATCTTGGATGATGACCAGCCCGCCATCTTGGATGATGACCAGCCCGCCATCTTGGATGATGACCAGCCTGCCATCTTAGATGCTGACCTGCCCATATGTCATTTCACAGGAAAGAACGCCGGCCAGTGGTGACTGGGGATGATTAGAGGCTGATTCGGAGAAGGCAGTGGCACCCCACTCCAGCAGTCTTGCCTGGAAAATCTCATGGACGGAGGAGCCTGTTGGGCCGCAGTCCATGCGGTCGCTAAGAGTCGGACAAGACTCAGCGACTTCACTGTCACTTTTCAGTTTCATGCATTGGAGAAGGAAATGGCAACCCACTCCAGTGTTCTTGCCTGGAGAATCCCAGGGACGGGGGAGCCTGGTGGGCTGCCGTCTATGGGGTCTCACAGAGTGGACACGACTGAAGTGACTTAGCAGCAGCAGAGGCTGATTCAGAACAAGAAACCCGTTCCCTTGATGCCAACCCAGCGTCCCATAAATGACAGGCCAGAGGACAGAATAATTCAAAACTTTGTGTGTTAAGTGCAGAACACGGGCACAGATAAATATGAATTACAAAACTGTTCAAAATTAGATTGGTAGCATAGAACAGTTTTATTCACGCTATCTTTGTATCTGTTCCCTTAAGATGTTTCTTACCCAATTGCAACTTTAACAGAAATGAAACTAGAAAGGCCAGTCATATTTTATCTGAAAAAGACACCTAATTGAAAACGTGCTCTTTTATATTTTTGGCTTATTATACTGAGCTGGCCAAGAAGTTCGTTCGCGTTTTTCTGTAAGCCGTTACGAACTTTTTGGCCAACTTGATCTAACTAAAGCAAATTTCTAATTCTCTAAGTCATAAGCTTAAGAGTCACTTATTAAAAATGTATTTTTTTCCTGACTGAACAACTACATGCCACTAATATATGTTCAAGTCATGTGTCTAAATCGAATACACTTAATATTCTACAGAAGAAATTAAGATAGAAAATGAAGATATGGCCATTCTACGTGTAATGACAATTCACCGGTGATTTATAGCCACTGGTAATGTTTTCAGAATAAAATTCAGTCTTACAGAAGAGAAATTGAAAAGACTAGGAAAAAGGACAAATTTTTTTTTTAGGTATGATTTTTTTTAAACCCCTAAAATATTTCCCCTTCCCTCATAAATCTCATTAAATAAAAGGAAAATATTTTGGTGTTTGATCAGTGGCATTACTCAGGATTTTACTGTATGCATTTCTAATCATTCCTAAAAGAAATCAACCCTGACTATTCATTGGAAGGACTGATGCTGAAGCTGAAGCTGCCTGATGCAAAGAGCAGACACACTGGAAAAGATCCTGATGCTGGGAAGGATTGAATGCAGGAGGAGTGGGGGACAAGAGAGGATGAGATGGTTTGATGGCATCACCGACTCAAAGGACATGAGTTTGAGCAAACTCCCAGAGACAGTGAAGGACAGGGAAGCCTGGCGTGCTGCAGTCCGTGGGGTTGCAAACAGTCCAGCGTGACTGAGGGATTGAACATCAACAACAATCATTGTCAACAGAAAACTTGTCAGACAGCTTTTAATGATTCACTGACTGGGACAATTAAAAATAAAAATTAAAACACCTTAATTGCAAAGGGATGTTCAAAATTGTCTCCTAATCTCTTACAATTATAGCTATGGTAATAAACTTGATAATAACCTAATGAGAGCTTTTAAGACAGCACATTTTGCAGTGAAAAACGTACTCCAAACATCTCTTCCACATTTAGAAATTCTTGTGAAATGTCTGGTCTAGACATATGGGCTACTGGGAGACAGAATGTTTGGCTAAAAATGTACTTCTTCATTACAGTCAGATGAGGCTATTATTTGATACGACAATACTTACACGCTGGCAGGAAGGGGTACAGGAGACGGTCTGTCCCTCCTCCCAATATTAATTGAACATTAAATTACCTTGGTTTGACAGTGCAATAGAATATCAACCGCCCTTATAATTCTCCGTCATCAGGTCTTCATCGGTTTATATGAGACAACACTAAAGTGTTTCCTTCTGAAACCCTCAGGCTCGTTCTGTTCAATTACAGAGGAGATTTAGCAGCCTGTGTCATCAGTAATCGGACAAGGCAATAGCACCCCACTCCAGTACTCTTGCCTGGAAAATCCCATGGATGGAGGAGCCTGGTAGGCTGCAGTCCATGGGGTCGCTAAGAGTCGGACACGAATGAGCGACTTCACTTTCACTAATGAAGATATCAAGGCAACTCTGTTCCTTTTTTACCAGGCAAATGCAGAACATGGGTGTGTATTCCTGTGGGTGTACACAAACGCATTCAGAAGTACTGAAGAGTCTGGATTGAAGTGTGCTCGGGTGGGCTGACAGCTCTAATTTTTTTTAAGCTCCCAAATGCTATAAAAGTTTCACACCTAAAGGGTCTCACCAATTTTGATTCTTTTCATTAAGAAAAGCACATTTCATCCAATCACCATGGGGAAAAAAATGGAGGTTCCCCGAAAAATTAGAAAGTTGATGCAGCAGTTACACTACTTGGGGATATACTTAAAGGAAATGAAAATAGTAGGTGCAAACGTTAGGTAACTAATTCGAACCCACTGCACAGGACAGGGAACCCTACTCGGTGCTTTGTGGTGACTGAGCTGGGAAGGAAATCCAACTAAGAGGGGAAATCTGTATACATATGGTTGATTCACTTTGCTGTACAGCAGAAACCGACAACGTTGCAAAGCTACTATACGCCAGTAAAAATTACTAAAACAGAGGAAAAACAGACAAGTGGGCTTCCATGCTTATTGTGGCATTAGTCACAACAGCCAAGATACAGAGATCAGCTAACTGTCCCTCCATAGACGACTGAATAAAAAAGGAGCTGGTATATATGAATCATGGGATGTGATTCAGCCATGAGGAAACCAGATATATCCAGCCATCTGTGACGTCACAGGTGAACTCTGAGCACACTACGCTCTGTGAGCTGAGTCAGACAGAGAAGGACAAGCCCTATGAGTAATCTCACACGTGAAACCTAAAAGTGTCAAGCTCACAAGTCAGTGAGCAGCCTGGTGGTTAGCAGGGGACTGGAGTGGAGGATAAAATTGATGTTGTTGAAGGGTTACGAACCTGCTGTGAGCAGTAAAGAAGTCACAGAGAGAGATCTAATGTACAGCATAATAACTGTAGACAATAACACTGTATTATAATCATGGAATGTGATAAACATCACTACTATGGCAATCACTGGAGAAGGAAATGGCGACCCACTCCAGTATCCTTGCCTGGAAAATCCCATGGATGGAGGAGCCTGGCAGGCTACAGTCCGTGGGGTCGCAAAGAGTCGGACAAGACTGAGTGACTTCAATTTTCATGGCAATCATGGAAATGGTAAAGAATCTGCCTGCAATGCAGGAGACCCATGTTCCTTTCCTAGGTCAGGACGATCCCTTGGAGAAGGGAATGGCAACCCACTCTAGTATTTTTCCCTGAAGAATTCTTTAGACAGACCATGGGGTTGGACACAACTGAGTTGGACACAACTGAGTGACTAACACTTCTAAGGCAATCAACCATGGTACGTTATATAATTGTAAAGTAACAAGTTGCACACCTTGAAGTGCACACAGTGTTATATGTCAAATATATTCAATAAAAAATGTTGGGGGGTGCATTTTATACTGCAAAGGAAGGTCTACGAGGGGAGTCTGGTCACCCTGAATATTAGAATATACACCAAAGAGACTTCTCTGGTGCCATAGTGGATAAGAATCCACCTGCCAATGCAGGGGACACAGGTTGGATGCCTGTTACCATGGGTCAGCTAAACCCATGCATGACAACTACTCAGCCCATGCTCTAGGGCCAGTGAGCCGCAATTCCTGAAGCCTGGATGCTCTGCAACAAGAGAAGCCAATGCAATGAGAAGCCTGCAAACCACAATGAACACAATGAAGAATAGCCCCCACTCACCCTGTGTTGATCCTGTAGAAAAATAGAATGGAATGGAATAGAAAGTCGACAAAGACACCCAAGGATACACAGAAGCTCAATGAATTTTCCTTAACTAAGTTAGGATAGCAAAACTAATAAAATTTATACGGAATCTAGATTTATGTGAAGTTGAATTGAAACATGCACACCATAAAATAAACCCGTCTTCAGTAATGTTACCATGCGATTTTTAAAGCATGGGGCTATAAAGGAACCTCTCTTTACATATTATCATACAAATAAGAGCCAGAGCTAAGAGTGCCTTTACAAAGGTCCATCTTATCAAAGCTAGTTTTTCCGGTAGTCATGTATGGATGTGAGAGTTGGACTACAAAGAAGGCTGAGCGCCAAAGAATTGATGCTTTTGAACTGTGGTGTTGGAGAAGACTCTTGAGAGTCCCTTGGACTGCCAGGAGATCCAACCAGTCCATTCTAAAGGAGATCAGTCCTGGGTGTTCATTGGAAGGACTGAGGCTGAAGCTGAAGCTCCAATATTTTGGCCACATGATGCAAAGAACTGACTCCTTGGGAAAGACCCTGATGCTGGGAAAGACTGAAGGCAAGAGGAGAAGGGGACGACAGAGGATGAGATGGTTGGATGGCATCACCGACTCAATGAACATGAGTTTGAGCAAGCTCTGAGAATTGGTGATGAACAGGGAAGCCTGGCGTGCTGCAGTTCATGGCGTCACAGAGTCAGACACGACTGAGCAACTGAATTGAACTGAACTTACCTTTCCATGTTACAGACCTCAGAGTCTGTGATGCTCTGAGAAAGGAGTGCATTGAGATCTGAACTCCTCGTGGGGAGTGAAGACACAGCAGTGATCAGGGTGCCTTTTACTGCAGATTACTTTCCCTGGTTTTATATCAGACCTCCTACTTAGGGAGCGGTCAGGACTATGTGAGCATTACTAACAAAGAACGACGATGGAAGTGCTGTCTCACAGATCACCATCAGCGTCATCATAGAACGTTCTATTACAGTCTTAATTCGTCATCACCAGAGGCCCTGCTCATCACTGGACCCACCCTTCAACTGGGTTCTCTCTCTCTTTTGCCATCATCACTTTAGTAAAATATTGGCAAATATGATGAGAGCTGAAGGTGCAGGGGGAAAGAATTGCTGTCTTCAGGTTCACAACAGGACTTTCTAAAGAGAGAAAGAAAGAGACAAACGAATAGAACTAGGCATATGGAAGAGTAAGAGACAGACAGAAGTAAATGGAATTAGTCACATGGAAGAAGTCTATAATCATCAGTCACCTATCGCCAAGAGTTCATTTGGAGATGCACAATACATGAAATACGATAACTTCACAGTCTTACTTCTTGAACTCTGTCTCAAAATATTTTGCAAATAGCCAACATCTCCTTTTCAAGACTTCTGCAACTGTGACATTCCTTGTCTGATAAGTATTAGCTGAATGGAGGAAGATTTCCTGTTACCTACTTTTATACTTGTTTGGTTAAAACCACAGGACACAACTTTGAATTTTTCTCCACTTCTTTTTTTTTTTAACTTAAACAAAATCTTGAACTTTTTATTTTGTATTGGGCTATAGTTCATTAATAATAATGTGACAGTTCCAGGTGGACAGTGAAGGTCTCAGCCACACATGTACATGGATCCATTCTCCCCCAAACTCCCCTCTCATCCAGGCTGCCACATTACATCGAGCAGAGGTCCCTGTGCTGTCCAGCAGGTCCTTGCTGGTTCTCCATGTGAAATACAGCAGTGTGTCCATGTCCATCTCAAACTACCTGACTATCCCTTCCCCCATCCTTCTGCCCTGGTGGCCATAAGGTTATTACAGAGTATTGAGCAGAGTTCCCTGTGCTGTCCAGCAGATCCTTGCTGGTTCTCCGTGTTAAATACGGCAGTGTGTCCATGTCCATCCCAGACTCCCTGACTATCCCTTCCCCCATCCTTCCCCCCGGGAACCATAAGGTTATTACAGAGTATTGAGCAGAGTTCCCTGTGCTGTCCAGCAGGTCCTTGCTGGTTCTCCATGTTAAACACAGCAGTGTGTCCATGTCCATCCCAAACTCCCTAACTATTCCTTCCCTCCAGCAGCCATATGTTTGTTCTTTAAATCTGTGAGTCTCCTTCTGCTTTGTAAGCTAATTTGTGTCACTTTTTTTTTAGATTCCACATGTAAGTGATACCATATAATATTTGTTTTTCTCTGTCTTCAATTAATATGATAATTTCTAGGACCATTCATGTTGCTGTAAATGGCATCATTTCAGTCTTTTTCATGGCTGAGTAATATTCCATTGTGTATCTGTACCACATCTTCTTTATCCATTCCTCCCTTGATGGAAATTCAGGTTGCTTCTGTGTCTTGGTTGCTGTAAACAGTGCTGCAATGCACACTGGGGTGCATGTATCCTTTTGGATCATGAGTCTTTTTATATTTGGATTTTCTTCTTAAATCTTGGACATACTTTGTGTTTGGAGAAGTGCCATCTTTCAGAAAAAGAGAGGATGACAGTCCAACCAGTGGGACCACCAATACTTGCAATTCCAGCTGTGGGCAGGAGCATGCTTGCTTTTAAGATGTTCTCAGGAAACCAGAATACTGGGGCCCTGTGGGGGATTTTGCCAGCCTGGGGAAGGTCAATGACCATTCTGGGGTTTGGTAGACATAATGTGTCCTGGAAATTCCCAGCATTATGATGAGCTGGAAGATTTTGCTTTTCTGCTTAGAGTGAGAATTTTCATCAGCTGGTTCACATCTGTTTTCTTTGTGGTGGTTTAGTTACTAAGTCAAGTCCAACTTTTGCAACCTCATGGACTAAACCGCTAGGCTCCTCTGTTCATGCAATTCTCCAGGCACGAATACTGGAGTGGGCTGCCATTTCCTTCTCCTGTTTTTTTTTTTTTTTTTTTTGGACAGTACCATTGTTTTGCTTGATTTTTCTTTCTTTTCCTTGACATGCTGTGAACACAGTTTCTGAGTCAAGACTACATTTTACTGTGACTGCAGTAAATGTGGTCTATTTAATCAATGACTGTGATGGGGGCAGTAACCTGTGGGGTGTGGAATCTTAATTTTTCGTCCTTGTTTCCATTTTTCCCTGAAGGGCCATGCCTTTAACAGGATTTTTTTAAATTATTTACTTATTTTTGGCTTCCCTGTTAGCTCTGTTGGTAAAGAATCCACCTGCAATGCAGGAGATTCTGGTTCTATTCCTAGGTTGGAAAGATCTGCTGGAGAAGGGATAGGCTACCCACTCCAGTATTAATATTTGGGCTTCCCTTGTGGCTCAGCTGGTAAAGAATCCACCTGCAATGTGGGAGATCTGGGTTCGATCCCTGGGTGGGGAAGATCCCCTGAAGAAGGGAACGGTTACCCACTCCAGTATTCTGGCCTGGAGAATCCCATGGACTGTACAGTCCATTGAGGTCGCAGAGTCAGACACAACTGAGCGACTTTCACATTTTTGGCTGCTCTAAGTCTCTGTTACTCTATGTGGGCTTTCTCTAGTTGTATAGCCCATTGAGGTCGCAGAGTCAGACACGACTGAGCGACTTTCACGTTTTTGGCTGCTCTAGGTCGTTGCTACTCTGTGTGGGCTTTCTCTAGTGGTGTGCAGGCTTTGCATTGCAGCGGCTTCTCGTGTTGCGGAGCGTGGGCTCTTGGACGTGTGCGCCTCAGTGGTTGTGGGGCATGGGCTAAGTTGCCCTGTGGCATGTGGAATCTTCCTGGACCAGGCATGGAACCCAGGTCCGCCTGCATTGGCAAGTGGAGTCTTAACCACTGGGTCCCCAGGGAAATCCCAAGACACATTATTTTCATTGTTTCCCCAGTGGCTACCCCCACCTTCTTCACTCTGAAGTCTGTTCCCTCTTAGCACATGTTGTGAGTCGCAAAACCTCATGCTCTGTATTTGGGTGCTTATAATTTTCATAACGCATACAATTTTTATAATGTATACAATGTTTATGTAAAATATTAATTTTAAAATTTATATACTGTTCATATAAAATGTGGAGAAGGAAATGGCAACCCACTCCAGTACTCTTGCCTGGAAAATCCCATGGATGGAGGAGCCTTGTAGGCTACAGTCCATGGGGTCTTGAAGAATCGGACACAACTAAATGACTTCACTTTCATTTTTCATTTTCATGAATTGGAGAAGGAAATGGCAACCCACTCCAGTGTTCTTGCCTGGAGAATCCCAGGGACGGGGGAGCCTGGTGGGCTGCCGTCTATGGGGTTGCACAGAGTTGGACACGATGAAGCGACTTAGCAGCAGCAGCATATAAAATGTAAAATCGTTGTTTTGGAATTTATATAATAGTCACATAACATGAAATGTGTGTGTGTGCATTTAAATATTTGTAACTACACTGTGGGTTTTCAATCCATATTACAAAGAATTTTAATGGGAGTAGAAGTCACACACTCTCAAATTCCAAATTCTTTGATAGAGTAGCTGTGAAAATTTTTTTTTTTCATTTCAGAGTCAGTAAAATCTCTCACATTATTGAAGCTAGTAGATTAGAAATACTTGAATCAAATTCATTTTTGATTCAAAATGGAAAGAAAAGAGCAAGTGACTTAGACTAGCATGAGATGCAGTTCAGTTCAGTTCAGTCGCTCAGTCGTGTTTGACTCTTTGTGACCCCATGAATCGCAGCACGCCAGGCCTCCCTGTCCATCACCAACTCCCAGAGTTCACCCAGACTCACATCCATCGAGTCAGTGATGCCATCCAGCCATCTCATCCTCTGGCGTCCCCTTCTCCTCCTGCCCCCAATCCCTCCCAGCATCAGAGTCTTTTCCAATGAGTCAACTCTTCGCATGAGGTGACCAAAGTACTGGAGTTTCAGCTTTAGCATCAGTCCTTCCAAAGAACACACAGGGCTGATCTCCTTCAGAATGGACTGGTTGGATCTCCTTGCAGTCCAAGGGCCTCTCAAGAGTCTTCTCCAACACCACAGTTCAAAAGCATCAATTCTTATGAGTCTGCAATGGCCTGGCTTACCTAGGAAGAGAAAGTCATACTTTAAGAAATAAAATCAGAATGATGCATTACCACTCATTCTCTAGGAAAAGCAGGGAAGAAAGACGTGTACAAAAATGTAAGCAAATGTGAAAGGACCTCAGAGAAAGAGCGACTGATTCCACAGCTAGGCTAGCATAGTACTGTACACCCCATAATATGACAAACACAGAATCACTGATTTTTTCAAGTAAAACATTCCAGTAATATTTGGGTTCCAATATTTTGACAACTGCCAACGATGGCAGTTGCTTATAAAACTAGAAGGAATGCTGTCATAATACGTCGTTGAAATTAGATATGTATTTTTTTTTCACAGATTAGAGATGTGCTTTGGCATTTTCTGAATGGTAAGCCAAATATTCATTAATCCTATATTTGCCATTGGAAGAAGGGAGACACAGCTATGCTACGGAGCGTACTGACCTGGAAGACGAGGAAGGCAACTTCAGCCAGTGGCGGTCATTGCCTGAACATCTGTGGCTCATCCAGTAAGCAAGACACAAATCAATGGTCCTGGGTTATTGTCTCCCCCATCACCAGCCTCTTTTTGCCCTCTGTTAGGGAAATTAAAATGGAAGAAGTCTTGCACAGGCTTCAGAAGCAGGAGAGGAGGCCTCTGATCTGCCTGGAGATGGCTCAGATTGCATGCCTGCTCCCAAGCACAGCAAGTCAGGCAGCACTGTGGATAAGAAAGGGAGTGGGTCTTGGAAGTCTTGAGCCCCTGGAGGTCTGGCCAGTCGTACAAGGGTGTAAGACATCTTATGACTCCCAAGCTGAAACAAACAGCATTGTAAAAGTTGAGACAACCAGAGATGAATTTCTTAGCACAAGCTGATGATGGCAGCAGTTTGCACCCTGGGATTATAAGCAGGAGTCACTTAAACTGCAATCTGAAGTCTCACCCACAGGGTAGATGCACCGCTTGGGACGTTTTCCCCAGTGGGAATCCAGTTTGGTCTTATATTGGACTTCTGAACACTGCTCATGTCTGTATGTAGGTTGTCAGCCCAACTGGGTAATGTATCTGCTGTTGTGCATGCGTGCTAAGCCCGCTTTAGCTGTGTCCAGTTCTTTGGGGCCCTATGGACTGTAACCTGCCAGGCTCCTCTGTGCATGGGATTCTCCAGGCAAGAATCGTGGAGTGGTATTTCTTTTGCTTCTGTTTCTTTTCTTTTAATGTCTGTATACTGAAATTAAGTCAAAGAATCTTCGATTAAAAATTGAAATTGCTTGCTTGTGTGTAACGAGTGGTATCTTTTGTTAACAAATCCTTCAAATATAAAAAGGAGACTAAAACTTTCGGCAAAACACCTTCAGCCACTTTCCCCCACTCAAACTGGATGCCTGTGTATATGAATTCCAATGCATTCCTAGTTTTCATACCCAGGGTGATCTATCATAAATTCAATAACCCTCAGGAGTGCCTACACCTGTAGTGAGTGTTGTACTCAGCACAGCCAACCTATAGCATCTTTGATAAATAACAAGGGTAGCCATAGTGTTTCGGAGAAGGCAATGGCACCCCAATCCAGTACTCTTGCCTGGAAAATCCCATGGGTGGAGGAGCCTGGTAGGCTGCAGTCCATGGGCTCCCTAAGAGTCGGACATGACTGAGCGACTTCACTTTCACTTTTTACTTTCATACATTGGAGAAGGAAATGGCAACCCACTCCAGTGTTCTTGCCTGGAGAATCCCAGGGACAGAGGAGCCTGGTAGGAGGCTGTCTATGGGGTGGCACAGAGTCGGACACGTCTGAAGCGACTTAGCAGCAGCAGCAGCAGCAGCAGCCATAGTGTTGAGGGGAAAAAGGTCAGTATCTCAGACTGCACCTCTAAATGTTTTATTGTGTGTTAGTCTCTCAGTCGTGTCCAACTTTACGACCACATGGACTGTAGCCCACCAGGCGCCTCTGTCCATGGGATTCTCCAGGCACAAACAGTGGAGTGGGCTGCCGTTCCTTTCTCCAGGGATCCTCCCGACCTGGGGATCAAACTCGGGTCTCCTGGGTTGCAGGCAGATTCTTTGCCATCTGAGCCACGAGGGAAGTCATAACATTTATACAGAGAACATTTCAACTCCTTGAAGTCATCTTCTAATGTTATAGAGAATGCTTCAACCCTAGAATATGACTTTGCAAAGGGATCCCTAAGCACTCTATTTGGGTGTTACTTTGCAATGATGCTGGCTTTGTATTGGGGCGGGGATCGGGGAGGGAAGGCGGAGGGAAGGCCAATGTGTAGGCAAGCACCCCGGGTTGTAGCCATGAAAGTCATTGGATCAAGACACTACCTAGGTTTTCCCTGGTGACTTGGTACTAGAGAGTCTGCTTGCTGATGCAGGAGACAGGGCTTCTGTCTCTGGTCTGGGAAGATCCCACATGCCTCAAAGCAACTAAGCCCCTGTGTCATAACTACTGAGTCTGTGCTCTAGACCCCGGGAGCCGCAAGGACTGAGCCCACGTGCCGCAACTACTGAAGCCCGCACGCCCTAGAGACTGTGCTCTGCAACAAGAGAAGCCGCTGCAATGAGAACCCTACTCACTGAAACCAGAGAGTAGCCCCTGCTCCCTGCAACTGGAGAAAAGCCTGAGAGAAGGAAGGAAGACCTAGTGCATCGAAAAATAAATTTAAAAAAATTTTTAAAAAGAGACTATTCAGAATTTCCAGGAAAATGGTAGATACAGATGTTGTTGTCACACTGGTAGAACTACAGATTTATGAACGCTCTCAGCTGTATTCAGCACTTATGTAACAGCAAAGTTATTCTGAAACTGCGCTCTCTTGACACCCAACTTCTGGTCCATTTCTCCATTCTTTTTCCCTTGAGGGCTTGTCAAGAGAAAGTGAACATATGATTTGAACATCCCAAAGTCAGAAACCTCCTTTGATCCGCAGACACAAAGACTGGGATCATAAGTGCAAGTTTTCGTTTTTGAGAATATCTTGTCTGCTTGAAAACTTTGCTGTGAAGAAAGTTTGCTCAAACTATGGAAATGTGTGTGCATCAATAAATTGTTTGCCTAAAATTAAGTGGAAATAGTCACAGTTCCCCCTTGAATGAACATGAGGGACTGAGTAAAGTCTTTGAGTTGTACTCACCTTCAAAATTTGAACTGTTTTATATCAGTTCTTTTCCATCTTGGTCAGAATTACGTTTTGAGTTCAGTTCAGTTGAGTCGCTCAGTCATGTCTGACTCTTTGCGACCCCATGAATCGCAGCACGCCAGGCCTCCCTGTCCATCACCAACTCCCGGAGTTCACTCAGACTCACGTCCTGAGTAGTGAATGTCTACTAGAAATCTAGGAATTAAAAATTTAACCTACCTCTTTTTCTAATCACCCTTACACAGGTGTGTGCACGCTAAGTCACTTCAGTCATGTCTGACTGTAACCTTGTGGACTGTAGCCTGCCAGGCTTCTCTGTCCATGGGATTCTCCAGGCAAGAATACTGAAGTGGGTTGCCATGCCCTCCTCCAGGGGATCTTCCTGACTCAGGGATCGAACCCACGTCTGTTACATCTCCTTCACTGGCAATTGGGTTCTTTACAACTACACCTGGGAAGGCCACTTTTATATACCAGTTTCTAAGTTTCACTTAATGTTAAAATGAGTGAGATAGCCATAAAATTCAAAATTCAAAAACGATATGAAATGTGCCTTTGGATATTTCATGCTCAAACTTCTGTTTTCTCCCAATAAGATTAGTATGCAACCATCCAGTGTTTTCTTTATGCAAATAAAAATGAATACATAATCCCTGTAACCTGTTTCCAACACAAAAACTACAAACATTTTTGACATACATTAGTTTATACCACATTTTTTCTCATCTAATCTACTATAAAGAAATTTTTATATACTTAGCAGAATTTTACCTGCCAGCTTTCAAGCTTTTTAATCAGTCCAGTCCCAACTCACCTAAAAATCACATCAACGTTCACGTCATTTCCTCTTTTGGGAAAGTGCTCTGCATGTCTTTGACCTAAAACAGGCTTCATTACCCTTAAATAAAATGATGTGTGCTTCCCTGGTGGCTCAAGTGATAAATAATCTGCCTGCAGTGAGGGAAACCAGGATTCGATCCCTGGGTCAGGAAGATCCCCTGGAGAAGAAAATGGCAATCCACTCCAGTATTCATGCCTGGATAATCCCGTGGACAGAGAAGCCTGGTGGGCTACAGTCCATGGGGTGGCAAAAAGTCGGACAGGACTGAGAGCGACTGACACTTTCTGTGAGGGGAAGGGAGTGCCTGAGAAAATAAAACAAAACTAAGCTCTTCATCGCCTCTTACTACCTACAGCAAGTTTGGCAAGAGTTAAACTTTCGAAAACTCCATGAACACCCTGAAACATACCTGAGAGGAGTCTCAGATCTTCAATGCGCTCTAAGCAACAAAGACAATGATTTCAAGGCCTTTTGACATTAGAGAATCACAGGCCAAAATTTACTTCTGCACTGCTCGAGATCTGAGATCCACGACCTCCACAACATCCAAGCATCTCTGCATCAATTTTTCCCTGGGAAAGGTGATAGGGTAACGGAAGATTGATCTCCTTCTACTGACTCAGTATAAAATGGGTGAAAAAAAAAAGGTCATTAAGGAGGTATAGGGTAAGTATCGATCGCTCTTGGGAAGTTTGAGGAAGCAGTAAGTCATGCCTGACTTTGACAAAACCATGGTATGAGAGAAACCTAGTTCTGGCTCTCATGTATTCCAAGACTCCAGACCCAGGACATGTTACTGGAAGTCAGAAGTGTTGAGACAAATAGGAGCATCTGCTGTTTCCATGGCAGGTGGGAAGGATGCTGAACTCATTTCTGGAAGGATCTATCACAGATGGGGAGGGTGCGTAGGCACAGAAGGATCATGGTAAAATCAGAGAAGATGAATCAAAGGAGGTAGAAAAGGAGAGATGATTTATATTCATATGCTTTATATATCTATTGATAGATATGATATGACATAGGATGTTTGCTTCATCTAAGCGAGAGAGACTCTACACAACTGTCCAAGAAGGAACACCCCATGTCCTGTGTGGTTGCTCTCAATTAGTACCCGGTGGGGGCTACTCTTCACTGTGGTGCCCGGGCTTCTCACTGTGGTATCTTCTCTTGCTGCAGGGCACGGGCTCTAGGCGTGCGGGCTTCTGTGGTTGCATCATGAAGGTTCAGTAGTTTGTGCCGCCCAGGCTCCAGAGCACAGACTCAACAGCTGTGGTGCACAGGCTTACTTATTCCACACCATGTGGGGTCCTCCCGGACCAGGCACCGAACCCAAGCCTCCTGCATTGGTAGGTGGATTCTCTACCACTAAGCCACCAGGGAAGCCCTCCTGCTATGTGTTCTAAAAGTGTCTGTTACCCCCTTCTTCAGAATTCCTATGCATTTTTTCAGTGGAAATGTTGCTTTGGCATAAGCAGCCTACCATATTGGTGGGGACGAAAAGATGCTTCCTGTCCGAGCACCCTGCCTTTAGTTCTCCAGCTCACCTTCTTGACTGAATGATGCCAACAGCCTCCTGATGATTTTCACTGACTGCAGGCTTTTTCTTGTTTGTGTCCATTGGCAATGACTTCCACGAGTTTAATTGTACTGAAGTGTTTTATTTATATTCCAAGTCCCTGCTCCAAACCTCATTATGGTCTTCCATTGTTCAATTATGGGCTTCTCTGGTGGCTCAGCTGGTAAAGAATCCGCCTGCAATGCTGGAGACCTGGGTTCTATCCCTGGGTTGGGAAGATCTGCTGGAGAAGGGAAAGGCTACCCACTTCAGTATACTGGGCTGGAGAATTCCATGGACTGTATAGTCCACAGGGTCACAAAGAGTCAGACACAAGTGAGTGACTTTCATTTCACTTTCATTGTCCAATTATGGATCTAAATTTCAGAATTTCTAGGTCTCTTATTTTTTCACCAGTCTACTCGGACAAACTCAAGTTGACTGCTGGCCAGAGAGCAAGCTCTTTTTTCATCACTCTGACTTAGACAAGGTCTCTCAAAACATTCTCTTCTAAATCTCAGTGCCTTTGCTGATTTTATCCTTTTCAACTTCTCTTGCTCTTTCCTTTGGAGATTTGTTTTTCAGTCACCCAGTCATATCTGACTCTTTGCCACCCCTTGGACTGCATCACGACAGGCTTCCGTGACCTTCACCAACTCCTGGAGATTGCTTAAACCCATGTCCATCGAGTCAGTGATGCCATCCAACCATCTCATCCTTTGTTATCCCCTTCTCCTTCTGCCCTCAATCTTTCCGAGTATAAGCGTCTTTTCCAATGAGATGGCTCTTTGCATCAGGTGGCCAAAGTGTTAGAGCTTCAAATCTGAGATAAATTCAAATAATTAGGCAAGTCCATCCTTGTTTATGAGGCTTTTTACCAGTTGGTGTGTCTCTGACTCCAATAATACTCGGAAGCACTTATTGAAATTGCCGCAAAAGAACAGGTAAATACTCAGACTTTTATTTGTTGTTTTATGGGCATTTGTATCATCCACCCAATTAGTTTTAATTGTAACAAAGATTTTAATACATGATACATTCATCCCCAAGTGCCTATCCTAATGTTCATTATACTTAATAGAAGAATCACATACAGCGTGCTTTAAGAATGGTCTATTTAAAGCAGATGAGAACTAGTGAAGGGAAGTCAAAGTCGCTCAGTCATGTCTGACTATTTGCACCAACCCCATGGGCTCCAGGCCAGAATACTGGAGTGGGTAGCCTTTCCCTTCTCCAGGGGGTCTTCCCAACCCAGGGATCAATCCCTGGTCTCCTGCATTGCAGGCAGATTCTTTACCAGCTGAGCCACTAGGGAAGACCAAGAATACTGGAGTTGGTAGCCTATCCCTTCTGCAGGGGATATTCTCAACCCAGGGATCGAACCGGGGTATCCTACATGGCAGGTGGATTCTTTATCAGCTGGGCTAGCAGGGAAGCCCGATGAGAGCTAATGTTCACTTAATCATCTCTTTTTCTGGAAATGGAGAACATGGAGTCATTTCTTCAAGTAGTCAGGATACTGCCTGCTAGGATTGGGGACCACTGGATTCAGGGTAGATCCATTGGTTCGCATGAGCATGGGGGGACAGGGAAGGATTCTCCACACGCCCAGATCTTAGGTCTGTTCTTCTGTCCAAGACCATGAGCTCGTCCAGCACATACTTCCTGTCTCCATGTGCTGTATTCTCAACAGAAGCAGATGACACAATATCCAGGCCAGATTTCACT